>NC_142888.1:54186093-54494453 GCF_051225735.1 Oryctolagus cuniculus
AAACTTCCATTCCAAACCCATCAGCATAGGCAAGGCTTTAATCATTTATATTTTAAGAATACAAGACACTAAGAAATCTGACACTAAGCCTGTCGTATCTGGCAATAATTAATATCAATTCATGGATATAGCAACTAATTGAAAAAAGTCTTGCCCGTTTCATTGATACATATTTTCTGTAAAAAAATTATAATTTTAATAAAGACTGAATCCAAGGAATTTTTCACCCCTATGGATTTGGGGCCTCAGGAAAATTCTTTTTTTTTAAAGATTTTATTTATTTATTTGAGAGGCAGAGTTACAGATAGAGAGGGAGATACAGAGAGAAAGGTCTTCCATCCACTGATTCATTCCCCAAATCACCACAATGGCTATAGTTGGGCCCATCCAAAGCCAAGAGCCAGGAGCTTCCCCTGGGTCTCCCACGTGGGTGCAGGGTCCCAAGCATTTGGGTCATCTTCTGCTTTCCCGGGTGCATTAGCAGAGAGTCGGATTGGGAAGGCAGCAGCTGGGACATGAACTGACTCCCATGTGGAATGCTGGTGCCACAGGTGGAGGCTTAGCCTACTATGCTACAGCACCAGCCCCAGAAAAACTTTTTAAAATTAGATAGTAAAAAATATATGACAGGGAGCTAAGATGATGGCTAAGACACTCTGGCAGCTACTCCTTTGCAGAAACACCAATGTGAACAACTATACACCAAGTCACAAGAGCTAGTGGAAAAAAAAAATGGCCTGCACCATGGCTCAATAGGCTAATCCTCCACCTTGCAGCGCAGGCACACCGGGTTCTAGTCCCGGTCGGGGTGCCGGATTCTGTCCCGGTTGCCCCTCTTCCAGGCCAGCTCTCTGCTGTGGCCAGGGAGTGCAGTGGAGGATGGCCCAAGTGCTTGGGTCCTGTACCCCATGGGAGACCAGGATAAGCACCTGGCTCCTGTCTTTGGAGCTAGTGAAGCCAGGTGAGAAACAACAGTATATTGTCTTTTTTTTTTTTTAATTTTTGACAGGCAGAGTGGACAGTGAGAGAGAGAGACAGAGAGAAAGGTCTTCCTTTTTGCCGTTGGTTCACCCTCCAATGGCCACCACGGCCGGCGCATCGCGCTGATCCGAAGCCAGGAGCTTTTCCTGGTCTCCCATGGGGTACAGGGCCCAAGCACTTGGGCCATCCTCCACTGCACTACCGGGCCATAGCAGAGAGCTGGCCTGGAAGAGGGGCAACCAGGACAGAATCCGGCGACTTGACTGGGACTAGAACCCGGTGTGCCGGTGCCGCAAGGCGGAGGATTAGCCTATTGAGCCACGGCGCCGGCTTTTTTTTTTTTTTTTAATTTTCAGTATATCGTCTTATAATCATAAGAAAAGTCACACTGAAAAGAGGAAGGAGTTACTCGTGTCACCCCTCCCCCAGCACCAAGGAGCGTGGTGTAGAGAGATACCTCCCACTTGGGAAAGGAGGGAGCTGAATCCCAGTGCTAGGCTCACTACAATAGTTTCACTTGAGCTGAACCCACCAGTCCCTTTATCCAGGCCCTTACCTGCAGAGTGACTACCTAGAGCTTCCACAGCCAGGCAATCTCTACCACTGCTCCTCCAACCTCAGCCATTCAGAAAAGTCAGGATAGGGAGCTTAGGACCACACCTTGGAGCTCAAAGCCAGGCATACCACACAAAGACCTGGCACCTGATGAAGTCCAAAGGCCTCTACCATCTAGCTGGTGGTCACAGACTGAGCCTTTAGATTTGCCTGGCATCAGGCAAACACCTGAGCTCTGGTGAGTCAGACTGATTTTAGTATGTGTCACTACCAGCCTCAGGTGGGCCTGGAGGGCACACATGGGACTTTGTGGGGCCTAGAGACTGTGGGATCAGGTGTGACCATCCTAGGGCCAATCTGGGCAGAGGGCAGCCTTTATCACCCTCCTTCAAACTTGAACAGATATCAAGGGACCAAGACACTGTGTCTTAGAAATCAGTGCTGGGCTGGTAAAGCCCAATGCTTGGCAGATCCTAATGGTTTTCATCCCTAAGTCAATGCCTGTGGAGACAGTCTCTAGCCTTTCCTCAATATCAGGTGGAGACCTGCACCCTGGTCAGACAGACTTATTATGGTGTGTAGCACCACCAACCTCTCAGAGGATTGGTGTGCACTCTGAAGATTGCACAGGGCCTAGCAATTATGAGATCCATGTGTGAGCCAACTAGGGCCTACCTGAGTAGCTGAGGAGTCACCTCTTTCACCCCTCCTACAACCCTGTGCAGACAGCAAGGAATCCCAAGACTGTTTAGGAACTCAATGTTAGGCCGATAAAACCTGGCCTTGAGCAGATTCAGTGGTCCCATTCCCCAGGCAACACCTGCAAACAGAACCTCTGGACCTACTTTAGTGCCCAGTGGTGTTCTGTGGTCCTGGTTGAGCAGTCAAGCCAGCATCCCCAGTGGCTGATAGGTGCAGCATTGGGCAGTGAGCCTACCTCAGCAGCAGGCAGACCAAAGCTCAACTCAGCAGAACAGACTGCATAGAATTTCTAGAAGGACAGTCACAAATAAAGCCAGATTATATAAACTAATTCTTAAACATGAAGATGACATCATACTCCAATATCAGGAACTTCCAGGGAACAATGATCTCATCTAAACAGCAGGATAAGGTGCCAGAAATCAACCATCTAGGAATTGAAGTTTCCAAATGCTTGGAAGAAGATTTCAAAATAGTTGTTTTAAGGAAACTCAACAAAATTCAAAAGTACACAGAGAAATGGTTCAGTATCCTAACAGAGAGACTGAAGTAATTAAACAAAATCAAGCAGAAATATTTCAATTGAAAAAATGCATTAAGTGAAATTAAAAATAGAGAAGAGGCTAGCATTGCGGCACAGTGGGTTAAGCTGCTGCTTGTAATGTAGGCATTCCATATCAGAGTAATGGTTGCAGGGTTGACCACTACATTTCTAATCCAGCTCCCTGCTAATGCACCTGGGAAGGCAGCATAAGATAGCCCAAGTTCTTGGGCTCCTGCCATTTATGTGGGAGACTAGGATGGAGTTCCTGGCTCCTGACTTCATCCTGGTCCAGACTTGGCTGTTGTGGTCATTTAGAGAGTGAATGAGCAGATGGAAAATACAGGGTTCTCTCTGTGTGTTACTCTGCCTTTCAAATAATAAATAAATAAATCTTTTTAAAAACATTAGAGATGTCATCAATAGCAGAACAAATCAAACAAGAAAGAATCAGTAAGCTGGAAGATAGACTATTTGAAAATATACAGTTAGAAGAGAAAAGCAAAAAGAATGAGGAGAGATTATGGGAAATATGGGATAGCATGAAAAGAGCAACTATTTGAATCACCAGGGTTCAAGAAGGACTTGAGAATGCCAAAGGGATAGAAAGCACATTGAAAGACATAATGACAGAAGACGTCTCAAACCTAGAGGAAGATAAAACAATCCAGGTACAGAAAGGTCAAAAGTTACCAGATTCAACATAACCAAGTCTACCCCAGGAATATTACAATCAAGCTCTCCAAGGTTAACTCTAAGAGAAGACTCTTAAAGCTGCAAGAGAAAAGAAGCAAACAACACATAAAGGTGTCCCAAATCATCTGACAGCAGACTTCTCAACAGAAACTTTGCAGGCCAGGAAGGAGTGGCATGAGACTTTTGCAATACTAAAGAAAAAAAATTGCCAGCCAAGAATACTGTATCCAGCAAAGTCACCCTTCAGATATGAGGGAGAGACAAAGACATTCCCACACAAATAAAATGTGACAGAATTTATCACCACCAGATCTGTGTTACAAGAAATGTTAAAGGGAGTTCTTCAAATTGAAAGAAAGATATGATAACAAGTAAGAAGAAAATATCATAAGGTTAAAAATCCTGACTGTTAAGAACAACCATACCAACAAATTCAGAATGTTTTAGTATTGTAAACATGGTATGTAAATGATTTATATTGGAGGCTGGCATTGCGCTACAGCAAGTTAAGCAGCCATTCACAATGCTGGTTTCCCATATTGGAATGCTATTTCAAGTCAGGACTACCTGGCTTCCAACCCAGCTTCCTGAAATTGCACCCTGGAAGGCAGTGGAGGATGGCCCAAGTTCTTGGGCCCCTGTCTTCCATGTGGGAGATCAGGATGGAATTCTTTGCTCCTGGCTTCAGCCTGGCCCAGAGCAGGCTGTTGTGGCCATTTGGGAGAGTAAACCAATTAATGGTCATCATTGTCCCTGTCTCTGTCTCTACCTCTCTCTGTCATTCAGCCTTCCAAATAAATGATTGAATGAATGAATTAATTAATATTTTTAAGAAAACCAAAGTGACTAAATGGATTAAAAAGCAGAACCCATTAAATGGATTAAAAGGCAGGTCATCCATGTGATCTCTAAGGACATACAAAGACTGAAAGTGAAAAAAATGGAACAAGATATTCCATGAAAATGCTACCCCTGCACCCGCATGGGAGACCAGGAAGAAGCACCTGGCTCCTGGCTTCAGATTGGCACAGCGCTGGCCGAGCAGCCATTTGTGGAGTGAACCAATGGAAGGAAGACCTTTCTCTCTGTCTCTCTCTATCACTGTCTAAAACTCTACTTGTCAAATAAAAAAAAGTATCCATACTTCTATCAGATAAAATAGATTTTAAATCAAAAGTGGTAAAAAGAGACTAGGAAGGGCATTATATAATAATAAAAGTTTCAACCCAGAAAGAGAAAATAACAATTTTAAATATATATACTTATGTATTTGGTAACACCCAAGTACATAAAACAAACAAAAATAGAACAAAAGGGAGAGACATAGTCCAATACAATAATAGAGGGAACTTTAACACCCCATTCACAGAAATGGATGGATCACTTGATAAAAAACCAAGAAACAGCAGAGCTGAACTGAACTGTAGATCAACTGGACTTACCAGACTTCTACAGAACTTTCCTTTCAACCGCTGCAGAATATATACTCTTCTCAACAGCACATGGAACATTTTCCAGAATAGATGATATGGTATGTCACAAAACATATCTTCACAAGTTTAAAAGAACAGAAATTATTCCAAGTATCTTTTATAACCAAAATACAATAGAGACTACTGATGCCACAGAAGAACAAAGGATTGTTAGAGATTACTATGAACAACTATATGGAAAGAAATTTGATAAGCAAGGAGAAACAAATTCTTGGACACATACACTTTACCAAGATTGAATCATAAGGAAATAGAGGTCAATAATAATTAGCAAGACTGCATCATAATAAAAAAAACTACCATAAAAGAAAAACTCAGGACGATATGTTTCACTAATGAATTCCACCAAATATTTAAAGAAGGAGTAACACTAATATTTCTTACATACTTCAAAAAATAGAAGACGAGGGAATTCCTCCAAATTCATTCTATGAGGCCAGCATTACCTTGATACCAAAATGAGGCAAGGACACAACAACAACAAAAAAGCTTCAGGCAAATATTCTTAATAAACATAAATGCAAAATTCCTCAACAGAATAGTAGCAAATCAAATCCAACAGCATATTAAAAAAATCTTGCAACATGATCAAGTGGGGTTCATCCCAGGAATGCAAGGATGGTTCAATGTAGGCAAATCAAAAAATGTGATACTGAACATCAACAGAATGAAGGGTCAAAATCATATGATAATCTCAATAGATGCAGAAAGGTCACTGGATAAAATACAACATCTTTTCATAATAAAAATTGGCCAAATTAGGTATAGAAGGAACATTCCTCAAAATAATAAAGACTATTTAAAACAAGCTAACAGCTAACATCAAATCAAATGGAGAAAAGCTGAAGGCTTTCTTTCTAAAATCTAGAACAACATAAGGATGCTCATTTTTACCACTCTTATTCAGCATAGTACCAAAAGTCTTAGCCAGAGCCATTAGGCAAGAGCAAGCAATACAAACAACCACTTGTAAGAGAGGAAGTCAAACTGTCGCTGTTTGCAGATGACATGATATTATATATAGAAAAACCCCAAATTCTCCACCAAACGTTTTTATAACTAATAAACAAAATCATCAAAGTTGCAGAATACAAAGTCAATGCACAAATCAGTAGCAGTGTTATGGACCAATAGTGAATCATCCAAAAAAGAAATCAGGAAAGCAATCTCATTTCCAATAGTTACAAAAAAAATCCACTTGGAAATAAATTTAACCAAACAGGTGAAAGATTTTACAATGAAAACTCTAAATCACTGATGAAAGAAATTGAGGAGGACACAAAGAAATGGGAAGACATCCCGCTTTCATGGATTGGAAGAATAAGTATCATTAAAATGTCTATACCATCTGAAGAGATTTAAATATTCAGTGCAATCCCAATGACATTTTTCACAGAGCTAGAAAAAACACTACTACATTTTTATTGAATCACAAAAGACCCCAAATAGCCAAAATGATCTTGAGCACAAAGAACAAAGCAGGGGGCATTATACCACCTGACTTTAAAATATATTACAAAGATACAGGTATTAAAACAGTATGCTGTTGGTGTAGAGAACAGATCTATAGACCAATGGGACATAATAGACACCACAGAAGTAAACCCATGCATCTACATCTTTGACAAAGGTGCTAAGACTATGCACTGGAGAAAAGGTAGCCTTTTTATTAAATGGTACTGAGAAAATCAGATATCCACTTGCAGAAGAAAGAAACTAGACCCCTATGTCTCAGTGCTTAACAAAAATCAGTTTAAAATCATTAAAGACCTAAATGTAAGACCTGATACTTTGAAACAATTAGAAGAAAACAGGGGAAAACACTTTAGGACATTGGAATGTGCAAGGATTTTTTTTGAATTAGAGATCCAAAGTACAAGAAATAAAAGCAACAATAAACAAATGGATTTCATCAAACTGAAGAGTTTTTGCACAGCAAAGGAACCAATCAACAGAACAAAATATTGGCCAGCTATACATATGATAAGGGTTTAATATCCAGAATATATAAGAAACACAAACAACTCAATGGCCAAAAAACTCCACAAAAATCCAATTTAAAAATGGGCAATAGATTTAAACAGACATTTTGCAAAGGAAGACATACAAACAGCCAACAAGCTAATGAAACTGCTCAACATTACTAATTATCAGGGACATGCAAATCAAAGCCACATGAGGTATCATCTCACTCTAGTAAGTTTGGCTACTGTCAAAATCACAAAAGATAACAAGTGTTGATGAGGATGTGGAGAAAAGGGAGCCATTTCACACTGCTGATGGGAATGTAAATTAGTACAGACATAGTGGAAAATGGTATAGCGGTGCCTCAAAGAAATAAAAATAGATCTGCCATATGATCCAGCAATTCCACTTTTAGGTATATTTCCAAAGGAAATGAAATCAGTCTGTTAAAGAGACATCTGCACTCTCATATTTATTACAGCACTATTCACAATAGCCAAGAAATGGAAACAACCTGAGTGTCCATCCACTGATGAATGGATGAAGAAAATGTGGTACATATACACCATGGAATAATATTTGCTGATAAAAAGGTTTAAATATTGTCATTCCCTGGCGGATGTCCTAAACAGCACTCTGGCCTCAGAAGCAGCCCTTAAGGCATGCGGATCCGGCTGAAAAGCCCATGAGAGTATTTCAGGCATGGAAAGCCAAGACACTCTGGCAAAAAAATGACCTAAATGAAAGATCTCCACGAGTGAGATCCCAGAGGAAAGAACAGGTCATCAAAGAAGGAGGTACCTTTCTCTGAAGGGAGGAGAGAACTTCCACTTTGACTACGACCTTGTCTAAATATGATCAGAGCTGGTGAACTCAAAAGGCTTCCATAGCCTTGGCAACTCATGACAACAGCCTAGGTTGATTACTGATGCCATAAACAAGAGTGTCAATTTGTTAAGTCAACAACAGGAGTCACTATGCGTTTACTCCTCATGTAGGATCTCTGTCCTTAATGTGCTGTACATTGAGATTTAATGCTATAACTAGTACTCAAACAGTACTTTTCACTTCGTGTTTCTATGTGGGTGCAAACTGTTGAAATCTTTACTTAATATATGCTAAACTGATCTTCTGTATATAAAGAGAATTGAAAATGAATCTTGATGTGAATGGAAAGGGAGAGAGAGCAGGAAATGGGAGGGTTATGGGTGGGAGTGAAGTTATGGGGGTGGAAGCCATTGTAATACATAAGCTTCACTTTGGAAATTTATATTCATTAAATAAAAGTTAAAAAAAAAACAAAAGTATGTGGCAAAGAAAAAAAAATTGTCATTCCCAACAACATGGATGGAACAGGAGGTCATTCAGTTAAGTGTTATTAAGTTAAGCACACAAAGGTGAAACATAGTCTCATTTACATGTGGAGTCTAAAAGTATAGGCCATTTGATAGAAATTAAAAATATAATTGTGGTCCCAGAGGTAGGAAGGGAGGTAGCGATAGAAGGATTTGGAAAGGTTGATTTAGGGTACTATGTTATAGCTGGAGAGCAATAAGCAGTTCTGGGGTTCTAGTGACAGTATGGTGGAGATAGATTATTTTAATTTCCTGGATATATCTCTCTATAAAAACGAGAAGAGAGTACTTTGGATGTTTTCACAATGTTTCCCATTCACAATAGCTACAAAAACAATCAAATACCTTGGAATAAACTTAACCTAGGACGTTAAAGATCTCTACGATGAAAATTACAAAACCTTAAAGAAAGAAATAGAAGAGGATACCAAGAAATGGAAAAATTTTCCATGCTCATGGATTGGAAGAATCAATATCATCAAAATGTCCATTCTCCCAAAAGCAATTTACAGATTCAATGCAATACCAATCAAGATACCGAAGACCTTCTTCTCAGATCTCGAAAAAATGGTGCTGAAATTTATATGGAGGCACAAGAGACCTCGAATAGCTAAAGCAATCTTGTACAACAAAAACAAAGCTGGAGGCATCACAATACCAGATTTCAGGACATACTACAGGGCAGTTGTAATCAAAACAGCATGGTACTGGTACAGAAACAGATGGATAGACCAATGGAACAGAATTGAAACACCAGAAATCAACCCAAACATCTACAGCCAACTTATATTTGATCAAGGATCTAAAACCAATTCCTGGAGCAAGGACAGTCTATTCAATAAATGGTGCTGGGGAAACTGGATTTCCACGTGCAGAAGCATGAAGCAAGACCCCTACCTTACACCTTACACAAAAATCCACTCAACATGGATTAAAGACCTAAATCTACGACCTGACACCATCAAGTTATTAGAGAACATTGGAGAAACCTTTCAAGATATTGGCACAGGCAAAGAATTTCTGGAAAAGATCCGGAAGGCACAGGCAGTCAAAGCCAAAATCAACTACTGGGATTGCATCAAATTGAGAAGTTTCTGTACTGCAAAAGAAACAGTCAGGAGAGTGAAGAGACAACCGACAGAATGGGAAAAATATTTGCAAACTATGCAACAGATAAAGGGTTAATAACCAGAATCTACAAAGAGATCAAGAAACTCCACAAAAACAAAACCAACAACCCACTTAAGAGATGGGCCAAGGACCTCAATAGACATTTTTCAAAAGAGGAAATCCAAATGGCCAACAGGCACATGAAAAAATGTTCAAGGTCACTAGCAATCAGGGAAATGCAAATCAAAACCACAATGAGGTTTCACCTCACCCCAGTTAGAATGGCTCACATGCAGAAATCTGCCAACAACAGATGCTGGCGAGGATGTGGAGAAAAAGGGACACTAACCCACTGTTGGTGGGAATGCAAATTGGTCAAGCCACTATGGAAGTCAGTCTGGAGATTCCTCAGAAACCTGAAGATAACCCTACCGTTCGACCCAGCCATCCCACTCCTTGGAATTTACCCAAAGGAATTTAAATTGGCAAACAAAAAAGCGGTCTGCACCCTAATGTTTATTGCAGCACAATTCACAATAGCCAAGACCTGGAACCAACCCAAATGCCCATCAACAGTAGACTGGATAAAGAAATTATGGGATATGTACTCTTTAGAATACTATACCGAAGTAAGAAACAACGAAATCCAGTCATTTGCAACAACATGGAGGAATCTGGAACACATCATGCTGAGTGAAATAAGCCAGTCCCAAAGGAACAAATACCATATGTTCTCCCTGATCGGTGACAACTAACTGAACACCAAAAAGGAAACCTGTTGAAGTGAAATGGACACTATGAGAAACGGTGACTTGATCAGCATAGCCCTGACTGTTAATGAACAACTTAATACATTATCCCTCTTAGTAGTTTTTTTGTCTGTTCTACTTAATATGACTGGTCTAATTCTGTAATTAATACACAGTTATTCTTAAGTGTTGAAATTTAACTGAAATGTGATCCCTGTTAAACATAAGAGTAGGAATAAGAGAGGGAAGAGATGTACAATTTGGGACATGCTCAAGCTGACTTGCCCCAAATGGTAGAGTTAGAAACATACCAGGGGACTCCAATTTAATACAATCAAGGTGGCATGTGCCAATGCCATCTCACCAGTCCAAGTGATCAATTTCAGTTCACAATTGATCATAATGAAAGGACTAAGAGTCAAAGGAAGCACATAAACAAGTCTAGTACCTGCTAATACTAACTGATAGAATAAATAAAGGGGAGAGTGATCCAACATGGGAAGCGAGATACTCAGCAGACTCATAGAATGGTGGATGTCCTAAACAGCACTCTGGCCTCAGAAAAGGCATTCCAATCTGGCTGAAAAGCCCATGGGAGTATTTCAGGCATGGAAAGCCAAGACACTCTGGCAAAAAGATCTCTGTGAGTGAGATCCCAGTGGAAAGAACAGGTCTTCAAAGACGGAGGTACCTTTCTCTGAAGGGAGGAGAGAACCTCCACTTTGACTATGACCTTGTCTAAACAAGATAAGAGTCGGAGAACTCAAGGGGCTTCCATAGCCTTGGAAACTCATGACTGGTGCATAGGGAGATTACTGATGCCATAAACAGGAGTGTCAATTTGTAAAGTCAACAACAGGAGTCACGGTGCACTTACTCCTCATGTAGGATCTCTGTCCTTAATGTGCTGTACATTGAGGCTTAATGCTATAATGAGTACTCAAACAGTATATTTCACTTTGTGTTTCTATGTGGGTGCAAACTGTTGAAATCTTTACTTAATGTATACTAAACTGATCTTCTGTAAAAAAAAAAAAAAAGAAATTATCAATTCCCAACTTGACTCTCACTGGGATTAAACATGACAATAGGTCTGATCTGATTTCATCATCATTTAAAAAATCATCTATTATTTTTCACTTTATGTTTGTGAAAATGAATCCTCATGTGAATGGAGAAGGGGAGAGGGAGTTGGAAAGGGGAGGGATGTGGGTGGGAGAGACGATATGGGGGGGAAGCCATTGTAATCCATAAGCCGTACTTTGGAAATTTATATTCATTAAATAAAAGTTAAAAAAAGAAATGTTCAATAATTGAAAAGAGTAATGTATTTACCCTAACTGGATACTAAACAATATATACATGTAATGGAACATCATATGGAACCCCATAAATATGTACAATTTTATGTCTGTTAAATGTTTTTAAATAAAACATTTAAAAATGTATGTATAAGCAAATGCAGGAGACAGTTCAAAACAGCTTATGATATAATACTTAAGTGGTGAAAGGAGTACGGAAGTTTACACAACTTACACTTACATTATTAAAGAAAGTTTCAGAGCTTCTAAGATGGTGGAATGGGGGGGAGCTTACTGATCTGGTCTAGGAGAAGATAGTTTTTAAAAAGTGGAGAGAGTGCAGTCTCAGGGAAGAGTTAGGGAGAAAATGGCAGAGAAAACTCTACGAAAATTAGAGGGACACAGTGGACCTACGTGGAGGGTGTGGATACCCACAACTCAGGACCCCAGCAGCCAAGAGCCTACACACCAGCATTGGAGGTGAGATGAGATCAGACTGCAGTAGCTAAGGCACTGGCAATAAGGCTGCAGGAAAAGCCTAGAGGGAACCTGGCTTGGAGCCCTGTGGGGGATAGTTTATCTGCCAAACTAAAGGAGAAAAAAATAAAAAGGAGGAACACGTTTCTCTCTCCCTGATCACCTTACAATGGAGTCCTGTAACAAGCTGATAGAGTGGGTGCCATTTTGGACATATGTAACAGCTGTGCCAGCTCATATCCTCACCCAGTGGAGTGGATACTCCTGATTCTGGTGGGGAGAACTAACAGGGCGCTAGGTGCTCATGACTGTGGGAGGCTTGTGTGCCGTGACTGTGAAAAAAACTGAAGCTGAGTGGGAGGACTCACAGTGTGGCTGGGACTTTGGGCAGTCACTGTGGGAGACTCCACACGCTCAGGGCATCCTGGTAACCTGCTGAGGGACACTGCTAGGGAATCTGAGCTTACACTGAGCACTGCACAGATCCTTTATGTGGTCCTTGGGGAAGAGGGGACGAAAATTATACTCACTGGGGCTAGCGCTCAGGTGCTGTTATCTTGTGAGAAGAGCTCAGCTGAGCAGAGTAAACTTCTCTTCTGATTAAAAAAAGAAAGGGACTTACCACAAACCTGGGTGTGTCACCTTAGACATGTTCTTCATCCTGGAGAGCTGAACAGAGCTCCCTGGCCACACCCACCACATGCTTCTAGATATTCACTGAAGCAGACACTCCACTTATTAACAGACACATAGTACAAAGATGAAAGCCGCCACAGTGAACAAATAAAGAAACCAATGTGTATCTCCACAAATGCCCAATAACAAATGCACCAATTCAAAAAACAAGAATAAGGAAGACAAAATGTTGCCCCCAAAAGAACACAATATTTCAATACCAGATTGTGAAGATGATGAGATTGACGATATGCTAGAAATGGAATTTTAAAAATTGATCATAAGATTACATAGAAGTAATCAGGGCAAATGCTTGAACTACTGAAATCTATACATGACATGAAAAAAATTTCTCCCATTAAATTGTGATTGTAGAGAAATCAAAATGAAATGAAGAATTCAATAGAACAAATAAATATGCAGTGGCAAGCCTTAACAACAGAATTTGTGAAGCAGAAGAAAGAACATCCAACTTAAAAGACAAACTGAAAAGAAGAAGAGGAAATTAGAAAACTAAGAAAAAATGTTGGGAATCTACAGGATACTATCAAACCACTCAACATATGGGTCTTAGGAGTTCTTGAAGGTGTGGAAACAGAGAAAGGATTAGAAGGCCTTTTTAGTGAAATAATAACAGAAAACTTCCCTAATTTGAGAAAGAACGGAACATCCAAGTACAGGAAGCACACAGAACCCCTAATAGACAAGAGCAGAAAAGATCTTCACCATGACACATTGTAATCAAACTCACCACAGTAAAACATAAAGAAAAGATTCTAAAATGTGCATGAGAGAAACGTCAGATTACTTTCAGAGGATCTCCAATTAGACTCACAGCAGACTCTCATCAGAAGTCCTACAGGCTAGGAGAGAATGGAAATACACAGTTCAAGTCTCAAGAGAAAAAACCTATCAACCCAGAATACTATACCCTTAAAAGCTCTCATTCATGAATGAAGGGGAATTAAAGAACCTCCATAACAAACAGAAGTTGAAAGAATTTGTCACCACTTGTCCAGCCTTACAAAAGATGCTTAAGGATGTGCTGCACACAGAAACACAAAACTTGGTCATCACTATGAAAGAAAGTATAGGAAGACAATCTCCCAGTAAAAGTTCAAAGGAAATTCAAAGTAAAAAATAGGAATATTTTTGGAAAAATGGCAGGGCAAAATCATTAATTACTAATAGTCACCCTGAATGTAAATGGCCTCAACTCTAGTAAAAAGACACAGACTGGCTGAATGGATTTAAAAAAAATCAATTTGTTGCCTACAAGAAATACATCTTGCCAACAAAGATGTGTGCAGACTAAAAGTGAAAGGATGGAAAAAGATATCCCATGTCAACAGAAACCAAAAAAGAGCTGGTGTAGCCATCCTAATATCAGACAAAATAGACTTTAACACAAAAACTGTTAAAAGAGACAAAGAAGGGTACTATGTAATGATTAAGGGACCAATTCAACAGGAAGATGTAACTATTATATACATATATGCACATAACTATAGGGCCTCTGGCTATTTAAGAAAATGTTAAGAAATCTAAAGGGAGACATAGACTCCAATACAATAGTAATGGGGGACTTCAATACCCCACTTTCAGCAATGGACAGATCAACCAGACAGAAAATCAGCAAGGAAACAGCAGAGTTAATGGACACTATAGACTAAATGGACCTAACAGATATCTACAGAACTTTTCATCCCACAGATGCAGAATACAAATTCTTCTCACCAGTGCATGGAACTTTCTCTAGGATTGACCACATGCTAGGCTATAAAGGAAGTCTCCACAAATTAAAAAAAAATCAAAATCATACCATGCATCTTCTCAGACCACAAAGCAATGAAACTGGAAATCATCAACTCAGGAATCTCTAGAACATATACAAACACATGAAGACCAAACAACATGCTCCTGAATGAACAGGGGATCACAGAAGAAATCAAAAGAGAAATAAAAAAAAATTCTGGAAACAAAGGAATACGACAACACAACATATTCAACACTTATGGGATACAGCAAAAGCAGTGTTGAGGAAAGTTTATAACAATTGGTGCTTACATCGGCCGGCGCTGTGGCTCACTAGGCTAATCCTCTGCTTGTGGCGCCAGCACACCAGGTTCTAGTCCCGGTCAGAGTGCCGGATTCTGTCCCAGTTGCTCCTCTTCCATTCCAGCTCTCTGCTGTGGCCCAGGAGTGCAGTGGAGGATGGCCCAGGTCCTTGGGCCCTGCACCCTCATTGGAGACCAGGAGGAAGCACCTGGCTTCTGGCTTCGATTTGGCACAGTGCGCCGGCCACAACGCACCAGCCATAGCATCCAATTGGGGGGGTGAACCAATGGAAAAAGGAAGACCTTTCTTTCTGTCTGTCTCTCTCACTGTCTAACTCTGCCTGTCAAAAAAAAAATAAATAAAAATAATTTGGTGCCTACATCAAGAAATTAGAAAGCCATCAAACAAATGAGCTATCAGTGCATCTCAAGGACCTAGAAAAACAACAGCAAACCAAACCCCAAACTAGTAGGGGAAATGAAATAATTAAAAATAGAGAATAAATCAACAACACAATTGGAGGGGGAGGAGGCAAGATGGTGGAATAGGAAGGGAGCACACTGATAGTCTGGGGAGAGACAGTTTAATAAAAGTGGAGATACTGCAGGTTCAAGGAAGAGTAGGGGAAGAAACAGCAGAAGAAACTCTTCCGGAACGAGTGATTCACAGTGGACCTGCGTGGAGAGCGTGGGAGCCCACAGTTTGGGACACCAGCGGCAGACTCAACACACCAGCGCTGGAACGCGAGGTGAGCCGAACCTCAATAGCCCGAGACACTGGCAGGCAAGCGGAAAGAGGAGACTAGAGGGAACGACCCTGGGGGAAAAAGTTCACCAGGCTAACTAGAAGAGAGAGAAAGAGAAAAAAAAAATGACTGATACAGACACGGGTTTCTCTCTCTCTGCTCACCTCTCAAGGGCGAGCAAGACAAAGAGCAGGCGCCATCTTGGACATACGTCATAAGCAGAGCGACCTCAGGTCTGCACCGGCCCTGAGACTAGCAGAAAAACCTGACTCTGGGCGGGGTGAATTAACAGGAGATTAGGACCTAGTAAATTTGTGGTGCTACTGAACTGAGACTGTGAAAAAAGAGATGGTGGGGGAGAGAACTCACGGAATTCATGTGAGTACTCTCCAGAGACGCTACAATTATATAACTTTGGCAACCCAGTGGGAGACTGAAGGAGAATTTGAGCCCACTCTGAGGGCCGAACAGATTCCCTGTGTGGTCCTTGGGAAAGAGCTTCCTATCTCTGGCTCCTGTGGGTATATCATTTGCCTGCTAACTACCTCCAACTTCATTCAGCTGTGCGGAATTACTTCCCTCTTGAATCAAAAAAAGAAAGAGAGAGAGAGAGAGATCTACCACGTCTAACCTGGGAGTGTCACCTTTGGCACACCAAACAGAGCTCTCAGGCCACACCCATCTCAAGCCTCTAAGGCTCCATCAAAAACAGACAGTCCACTTAATCTAGAGTCATAGTATAACAAGAAAAAGCACCACAGTGAAGAAACCAAATATCTCCATAAGCCAAATAACAAACACAAAAACCAAGGTAATAAAAACAAGGAAGTCACTATGACGCCCCCAAATGAAAAAGACACCCCAATTCAAGATTATGAAGATGATGACATAGAAGAAATGCAAGAAGCAGATCTCAAAAAATTGATAAGAACATTAAGAAGCTCTCAAAAACAAATTCTTGAACTAAAGAAATCCTTAATGGACAAGATAGAAAATCTCTCTCGTGAAAATGAAATATTAAGGAGGAATCAAAATGAAATGAAACAACTAGTAGAACAGGAAACTGTGATAGTGACAAGAAATCATAATGAAGTGAAGAATTCAATAGATCAAATGAAAAACACATTAGAGAGCCTTACAAACAGAATGGGTGAAGCAGAAGAGAGAATATCGGACTTAGAAGACAGAGCACAGGAAAGGATACAGTCAGACCAAAGGAAAGAAGAGGAAATTAGAAATATAAAACATATTGTCAGGAATCTTCAGGATACTATTAAAAAACCCAACATTCGGGTTCTAGGAGTTCCTGTAGGCATGGAGAGGGAGAAAGGATTAGAAGGTCTTTTTAGTGAGATATTAGCAGAAAATTTCCCAGGTTTGGAGAAGGACAGAGAAATCCTAGTACAGGAAGCTCATAGAACCCCTAATAAACACGACCAAAAGAGATCCTCACCATGACACGTTGTAATTAAACTCTCCACAGTGAAACACAAAGAAAAGATCCTAAAATGTGCAAGAGAGAAACGTCAGATTACTCTCAGAGGATCTCCAATCAGACTCACAGCTGACTTCTCATCAGAAACCCTACAAGCTAGGAGGGAATGGCGAGATATAGCCCAGGTACTAAGAGAGAACAACTGCCAGCCCAGAATATTATATCCTGCAAAGCTATCATTTGTGAATGAAGATGAAATAAAGACTTTTCATAGCAAACAGAAATTGAAAGAATTTGTTGCCACTCGTCCAGCCCTGCAAAAGATGCTTAAAGATGTGTTGCACACAGAAACACAGAAACACGGTCATCAATATGAAAGAAGGTAAAGGAAGGAAACCTCACAGCAAAAGATCACAGGGAATTCAAAGCATATATTAGAACTTATCTTTGGCAAACGGCAGGGCAAAGTTACCACTTATCAATAGTCACATTGAACTTTAATGGCCTGAACTGTCCAGTTAAAAGACACCGATTGGCTGATTGGGTTAAGGAACAAAACCCATCTATTTGCTGCTTACAAGAAACACATCTTTCCAACAAAGATGCATACAGACTGAAAGTGAAAGGCTGGAAAAAGATATACCATGCCAACAGAAATGAAAAAAAGAGCGGGCGTAGCCATCTTAATATCGGACAACATAAACTTTACCACAAAAACTGTTAAGAGAGACAAAGAGGGACACTATATAATGATTAAGGGATCAATTCAACAGGAAGATATAACAATTATCAATGTATATGCACCTAACTACAGGGCACCGGTTTATCTAAAGGATTTGTTAAGGGACTTAAAGGGAGACTTAGACCCCAATACAATAGTACTGGGGGACTTCAATACTCCACTCTCAGAAATAGACAGATCAATAGGACAGAAGATCAACAAGAAAACAGCAGATTTAATCGACACTATAGCCCAAATGGATCTAACAGATATATACAGAACTTTCAATCCTACAGCTAAAGATTTTACATTCTTCTCAGCAGTACATGGAACCTTCTCTAGGATTGACCACATACTAGGCCATAAAGCAAGTCTCAGCAAATTCAAAAGAATTAGAATCATACCATGCAGCTTCTCAGATCATAAAGGAATGAAGTTGGAAATTAGCAACTCAGGAATCCCTAGATCATACGCAAACACATGGAGATTGAACAACATGCTCCTGAATGAACAATGGGTCATAGAAGAAATTAAAAGAGAAATCAAAAATTTTCTGGAAGTAAATGAGGATAACAGCACAACCCAAAACTTATGGGACGCAGCAAAAGCAGTGTTAAGAGGAAAGTATATATCAATAGGTGCCTACATAAAGAAATTGGAAAGGCACCAAATAGATGAGCTTTCAATTCACCACAAGGATCTAGAAAATATACAGCAAACCAGACCCAAATCTAGTAGGAGAAGAGAAATAATTAAAATCAGAGAAGAAATCAACAGGATTGAATAAAAAAAAAATTCCAAAAACTCAGCCAAACGAGGGGCTGGTTTTTTTAAAAAATAAACGAAATTGACACCCCATTGGCCCAACTAACTAAAAAAAGAAAAGACCCAAATCAATAAAATCAGAGATGAAAAAGGAAATGTTACAACAGACACCACAGAAATAAAAAGAATCATCAGAAATTACTACAAGGACTTGTATGCCAGCAAACAGGGAAACCTATCAGAAATGGATAGATTCCTGGACACATGCAACCTACCTAAATTGAACCAGGAAGACATAGAAAACCTAAACAGACCCATAACTGAGACAGAAATTGAAACAGTAATAAAGGCCCTCCCAACAAAGAAAAGCCCAGGACCAGATGGATTCACTGCTGAATTCTACCAGACATTTAAAGAAGAACTAACTCCAATTCTTCTCAAACTATTCAGAATAATCGAAGAAGAGGGAATCCTCCCAAATTCTTTCTATGAAGCCAGCATCACCTTAATTCCTAAGCCGGAAAAAGATGCAGCATTGAAAGAAAACTACAGGCCAATATCCCTGATGAACATAGATGCAAAAATCCTCAATAAAATTCTCGCCAATAGAATGCAACAACACATCAGAAAGATCATCCACCCAGACCAAGTGGGATTTATCCCTGGTATGCAGGGATGGTTTAATGTGCGCAAGACAATCAATGTGATACACCACATTAACAGGCTCCAGAAGAAAAACCATATGATTATCTCAATAGACGCCGAGAAAGCATTTGATAAAATACAACACCCTTTCATGATGAAAACTCTAAGCAAACTGGGTTTGGAAGGAACATTCCTCAATACAATCAAAGCAATCTATGAAAAACCCACAGCGAACATCCTATTGAATGGGGAAAAGTTGGAAGCATTTCCACTGAGATCTGGTACCAGACAGGGATGCCCACTCCCACCACTGCTATTCAATATAATTCTGGAAGTTCTAGCCAGAGCTATCAGGCAAGAAAAAGAAATTAAAGGGATACAAATTGAGAAGGAAGAACTCAAACTATCCCTCTTTGCAGATTATATGATTCTTTATTTAGGGGACCCAAAGAACTCTGCTAAGAGACTATTGGAACTCATAGAAGAGGTTGGCAAAGTAGCAGGGTATAAAATCAATGCACACAAATCAACAGCCTTTGTATACACAGGCAATGCCATGGCTGAGGAAGAACTTCTAAGATCAATCCCATTCACAATAGCTACAAAAACAATCAAATACCTTGGAATAAACTTAACCAAGGACGTTAAAGATCTCTACGATGAAAATTACAAAACCTTAAAGAAAGAAATAGAAGAGGATACCAAGAAATGGAAAAATCTTCCATGCTCATGGATTGGAAGAATCAATATCATCAAAATGTCCATTCTCCCAAAAGCAATTTATAGATTCAATGCAATACCAATCAAGATACCGAAGACCTTCTTCTCAGATCTGGAAAAAATGGTGCTGAAATTCATATGGAGACACAGGAGACCTCGAATAGCTAAAGCAATCTTGTACAACAAAAACAAAGCTGGAGGCATCACAATACCAGATTTCAGGACATACTACAGGGCAGTTGTAATCAAAACAGCATGGTACTGGTACAGAAACAGAAGGATAGACCAATGGAACAGAATTGAAATACCAGAAATCAACCCAAACATCTACAGCCAACTTATATTTGATCAAGGATCTAAAACTAATTCCTTGAGCAAGGACAGTCTATTCAATAAATGGTGCTGGGAAAATTGGATTTCCACGTGCAGAATCATGAAGCAAGACCCCTACCTTACACCTTACACAAAAATTCACTCAACATGGATTAAAGACCTAAATCTACGACCTGACACCATCAAGTTACTAGAGAACATTGGAGAAACCCTTCAAGATATTGGCACAGGCAAAGAGTTTCTGGAAAAGACCCGGGAGGCACAGGCAGTCAAAGCCAAAATTAACTATTGGGATTGCATCAAATTGAGAAGTTTCTGTACTGCAAAAGAAACA
Organism: Oryctolagus cuniculus; assembly: GCF_051225735.1. Classification (NCBI taxonomy): domain Eukaryota; kingdom Metazoa; phylum Chordata; class Mammalia; order Lagomorpha; family Leporidae; genus Oryctolagus; species Oryctolagus cuniculus. The sequence continues at coordinate 54,206,450 of NC_142888.1, forward strand.
GTCAGGAGAGTGAAGAGACAACCATCAGAATGGGAAAAAATATTTGCAAACTATGCAACAGATAAAGGATTGATAACCAGAATCTACAAAGAGATCAAGAAACTCCACAAAAACAAAACCAACAACCCAATTAAGAGATGGGCCAAGGACCTCAATAGACATTTTTCAAAAGAGGAAATCCAAATGGCCAACAGGCACATGAAAAAATGTTCAAGGTCATTAGCAATCAGAGAAATGCAAATCAAAACCACAATGAGGTTCCACCTCACCCCAGTTAGAATGGCTCACATGCAGAAATCTACCAACAACAGATGCTGGCGAGGATGTGGGGAAAAAGGGACACTAACCCACTGTTGGTGGGAATGCAAACTGGTCAAGCCACTATGGAAATCAGTCTGGAGATTCCTCAGAAACCTGAAGATAACCCTACCGTTCGACCCAGCCATCCCACTCCTTGGAATTTACCCAAAGGAATTTAAATTGGCAAACAAAAAAGCGGTCTGCAGCCTAATGTTTATTGCAGCACAATTCACAATAGCTAAGACCTGGAACCAACCTAAATGCCCATCAACGGTAGACTGGATAAAGAAATTATGGGATATGTACTCTTTAGAATACTACACTGCAGTAAGAAACAACGAAATCCAGTCATTTGCAACAAAATGGAGGAATCTGGAACACATCATGCTGAGTGAAATAAGCCAGTCCCAAAGGGACAAATACCATATGTTCTCCCTGATCAGTGACAACTGACTGAACACCAAAAAGGAAACTTGTTGAAGTGAAAGGGACACTATGGGAAACGGTGGCTTGATCAGCATAGTCCTGACTGTTAATGAACAACTTAATACATTATCCCTCTTAGTAGTTTTTTTGTCTGTTCTACTTAATATGACTGATTTAATTCTGTAATTAATACACAGTTATTCTTAAGTGTTGAAATTTAACTGAAATGTGATCCCTGTTAAACATAAGAGTAGGAATAAGAGAGGGAAGAGATATATAATTTGGGACATGCTCAAGCTGACTTGCCCCAAATGGTAGAGTTAGAAACATACCAGGGGACTCCAATTTAATCCCATCAAGGTGGCATGTACCAATGCCATCTCACTAGTCCAAGTGATCAATTTCAGTTCGCAATTGATCATAATGAAAGGACTAAGAGTCAAAGGGAGCACATAAACAAGTCTAGTATCTGCTAACACTAACCGATAGAATAAATAAAGGGGAGAGTGATCCAACATGGGAAGTGAGATACTCAGCAGACTCATAGAATGGCAGATGCCCTAAATAGCACTCTGGCCTCAGAATCAGCCCTAAAGGCATTCAGATCTGGCTGAAAAGCCCATGAGAGTATTTCAGGCATGGAAAGCCAAGACACTCTGGCAAAAGATCTCTGTGAGTGAGATCTCAGTGGAAAGAACAGGTCTTCAAAGAAGGAGGTACCTTTCTCTGAAGGGAGGAGAGAACTTCCACTTTGACTATGACCTTGTCTAAATAAGATCGGAGTTGGCAAACTCAAGAGGCTTCCATAGCCTTGGAAACTCATGACTGGTGCATAGGGAGATTACTGATGCCATAAACAGGAGTGTCAATTTGTAAAGTCAACAACAGGAGTCACTGTGCACTTACTCCTCATGTAGGATCTCTGTCCTTAATGTGCTGTGCATTGAGATTTAATGCTATAACGAGTACTCAAATAATATATTTCACTTTGTGTTTCTATGGGGTGCAAACTGTTGAAATCTTTACTTAATGCATACTAAACTGATCCTCTGTAAAAAAAAAAAAAAAAAAAAAAGAAAGAAAGAAAAGAAACTATCAAAAAAAAAAAAAAAAAAAGAAATTACTACAAGGACTTGTATGCCAGCAAACAGGGAAACCTATCAGAAATGGATAGATTCCTGGACACATGCAACCTACCTAAATTGAACCAGGAAGACATAGAAAACCTAAACAGACCCATAACTGAGACAGAAATTGAAACAGTAATAAAGGCCCTCCCAACAAAGAAAAGCCCAGGACCAGATGGATTCACTGCTGAATTCTACCAGACATTTAAAGAAGAACTAACTCCAATTCTTCTCAAACTATTCAGAATAATCGAAGAAGAGGGAATCCTCCCAAATTCTTTCTATGAAGCCAGCATCACCTTAATTCCTAAGCCGGAAAAAGATGCAGCATTGAAAGAAAACTACAGGCCAATATCCCTGATGAACATAGATGCAAAAATCCTCAATAAAATTCTCGCCAATAGAATGCAACAACACATCAGAAAGATCATCCACCCAGACCAAGTGGGATTTATCCCTGGTATGCAGGGATGGTTTAATGTGCGCAAGACAATCAATGTGATACACCACATTAACAGGCTCCAGAAGAAAAACCATATGATTATCTCAATAGACGCCGAGAAAGCATTTGATAAAATACAACACCCTTTCATGATGAAAACTCTAAGCAAACTGGGTTTGGAAGGAACATTCCTCAATACAATCAAAGCAATCTATGAAAAACCCACAGCGAACATCCTATTGAATGGGGAAAAGTTGGAAGCATTTCCACTGAGATCTGGTACCAGACAGGGATGCCCACTCCCACCACTGCTATTCAATATAATTCTGGAAGTTCTAGCCAGAGCTATCAGGCAAGAAAAAGAAATTAAAGGGATACAAATTGAGAAGGAAGAACTCAAACTATCCCTCTTTGCAGATTATATGATTCTTTATTTAGGGGACCCAAAGAACTCTGCTAAGAGACTATTGGAACTCATAGAAGAGGTTGGCAAAGTAGCAGGGTATAAAATCAATGCACACAAATCAACAGCCTTTGTATACACAGGCAATGCCATGGCTGAGGAAGAACTTCTAAGATCAATCCCATTCACAATAGCTACAAAAACAATCAAATACCTTGGAATAAACTTAACCAAGGACGTTAAAGATCTCTACGATGAAAATTACAAAACCTTAAAGAAAGAAATAGAAGAGGATACCAAGAAATGGAAAAATCTTCCATGCTCATGGATTGGAAGAATCAATATCATCAAAATGTCCATTCTCCCAAAAGCAATTTATAGATTCAATGCAATACCAATCAAGATACCGAAGACCTTCTTCTCAGATCTGGAAAAAATGGTGCTGAAATTCATATGGAGACACAGGAGACCTCGAATAGCTAAAGCAATCTTGTACAACAAAAACAAAGCTGGAGGCATCACAATACCAGATTTCAGGACATACTATAGGGCAGTTGTTATCAAAACAGCATGGTACTGGTACAGAAACAGATGGATAGACCAATGAAACAGAATAGAAACACCAGAAATCAATGCAAACATCTACAGCCAACTCATATTTGATCAAGGATCCAAAACCAATCCCTGGAGTAAGGACAGTCTATTCAATAAATGGTGCTGGGAAAATTGGATTTCCACATGCAGACTGCGTGAAGCAAGACCCCTACCTTTCACCTTACACAGAAATTCACTCAACATGGATTAAAGACTTAAATCTACAACCTGACACCATCAAATTATTAAGGAGCATTGGAAAAACCCTGCAAGATATAGGTACCAGCAAAGACTTCTTGGAATATACCCCAGAAGCACAGGCAGTCAAAACCAAAAATAACATTTGGGATTGCATCAAATTGAGAAGTTTCTGTACTGCAAAAGAAACAGTGAGGAAAGTGAAGAGGCAACAAAGAGAATGGGAAAATATACTTGCAAACTATGCAACTGATAAAGGGTTGATAACCAGAATCTACAAAGAAATCAAGAAACTCCACAGCATCTAAACAAACAACCCACTTAAGAGATGGGCCAAGGACCTCAATAGACATTTTTCAAAAGAGGAAATCCAAATGGCCAACAGGCACATGAAAAAATGTTCAAGATCATTAGCAATCAGGGAAATGCAAATCAAAACCACAATGAGTTATCACCTCACCCCAGTTAGAATGGCTCACATGCAGAAATCTACCAACATTAGATGCTGGAGAGGATGTGGGGAAAAAGGGACACTAATCCACTGTTGGTGGGAATGCAAATTGGTTAAGCCACTATGGAAGTCAGTCTGGAGATTCCTCAGAAACCTGAAGATAACCCTACCATTCAACCCAGCCATCCCACTCCTTGGAATTTACCCAAAGGAAATGAAATTGGCAAACAAACAAGCTGTCTGCACCTTAATGTTTATTGCAGCTCAATTCACAATAGCTAAGACCTGGAACCAACCCAAATGCCCATCAACAGTAGACTGGATAAAGAAATTATGGGACATGTACTCTATAGAATACTATACAGCAGTCAAAAACAGTGAAACCCGGTCATTTGCAACAAGATGGAGGAATTTGGAAAACATCATGCTGAGTGAATTAAGCCAGTCCCAAAGGGACAAATATCATATGTTCTCCCTGATCGGCAACAACTAACTGAGCACCGAAGGGGAAACTTGTTGAAGTGAAATGGACACTATGAGAAACAGTGACTTGATCAGCTCTTGTCCTGATGGTTGATGTACAATGTAATACTTTATCCATTTTAGTATTTTTTTTGTTCTAATACCATTGGTTGAACTCTGTAATTAAGACACAATTATTCTTAGGTGTTTAAATTTTAACTGAAAAGTGATCCCTGTTAGGAATTTGGAAAACATTATGCTGAGTGAAATAAGCCAATCCCAAAGGGACAAATACCACTTGTTTTCCCTGATAGGTGACAACTAACTGAGCACCAAAAAGGAAACCTGTTAAAGTGAAATGAACACTATGAGAAACGGTGACTTGATCAGCCCTTGCCCTGACTGTTGATGAGCAACTTGATATGTTCTCCCTCTTAGTATTTTTTTTGTTTGTTCTACTTAATACTTTTGGTGGAATACTGTAATCAATACACAATTCTTCTTAAGTGCTGAAACTTAACTGAAAAGTGATTACTGTTAAATATAAGAGTGGGAATAAGAGAGGGAGGAGATGTGCAATTCGGGACATGCTCAAGCTGACTTACCTCAAACGGTAGAGTTAGAAACATACCAGGGGATTCCAATTCAATCCCATCAAGGTGGCATGTACCAATGCCATCTCACTAGTCCCAGTGATCAATTTCTGTTCACAATTGATCGTAATGATAGGACTAAGAACCAAAGGAATCACATAAACAAGACTAGTGTCTGCAAATACTAGCTGATAGAATAAAAAAGGGAGAGAATGATCCAACATGGGAAGTGAGATACACAGCAGACCCATAGAATGGCAGATGTCCTAGGCAGCACTCTGGCCTCAGAACCAGCCCTTAAGGCATGCGGATCTGGCTGAAAAGCCCATGAGAGTATTTCAGGCATGGAAAGCCAAGACACTCTGGGGAAAAAAAAACAAAACCTAAATGAAAGATCTCCGCGAGTGAGATCCCAGTGGAAAGAACAGGTCATCAAAGAAGGAGGTACCTTTCTCTGAAGGGAGGAGAGAACTTCCACTTTGTCCATGGCCTTGTCTAAATATAATCAGAATTGGTGAACTCAGGGGGCATCCATAGCCTTGGCAGCTCATGACAAGAGCCTAGGTTGATTACTGATGCCATAAACAAGAGTGTCAATTTGTTAAGTCAACAACAGGAGTCATTGTGCACTTACTCCTCATGTAGGATCTTTGTCCTTAGTGTGCTGTACATTGAGATTTAATGCTATAACCAGTACTCAAACAGTATATTTCACTTTATGTTTCTGTGTGGGAGCAAACTGTTGAAATCTTTAGTTAATGTATGCTAAACTGATCTTCTGTATATAAAGAGAATTGAAAATGAATCTTTATGTGAATGGAAGGGGAGAGGGAGTGGGAAAGGGGAGGGTTGCGGGTGGGAGGGACATTATGGGGGGGAAGCCATTGTAATCCATAAGCTATACTTTGGAAATTTATATTCATTAAATAAAAGTTTAAAAAAAACAACACAATTGAATTAAAAAACAATTTAAAATATCAGCTAAACAGAGCCGATTTAAAAAAAAATAAACAAAATTGACACACCATTGGCCCAACTAACCAAAAAAAGAGAGAAAAGACCCAAATCAATAAAATTAGAAATGAAAAAAGAAATGTAAGAACAAGCACCACAGAAATAAAAAGAAACATCAGAAACTACTACAAAGAACTGCATGCCAACAAACTGGGAAACCTAGAAGAAATGGATAGATTCCTGACACATACAACCTACCTAAATTGAGCCACAAAGACATAGAAAACCTAAACAGACCCATAACTAAGGCAGAAATTGAATCAGTAATAAAGATCCCCCCAACAAAGAAAATCCCAAGACCAGATGGCTTTACTGCTGAATTCTACCAGACATTTAATAAGAGCTAACTTCAATTCTTCTCAAGTTATTCAAAACAATTGAAAGGGGTGGAATCTTCCCAAATTCTTTCTATGAAGCCAGCATCACTTTAATTCCTAAACCTGAAAAAGATGCAACAGAAAAACAGTATGACAGACCAATTTCCTTGATGATCACATATACAAAAATCCTCAAAAAAATTCTAGCCAACATATCAGAAAGATCATCCACCCAGACCAAGTAGGATTTATACCTGGTATGCAGGGATGGTTCAACATTTGCAAATCAATCAATGTGATACATCACATTAACAAACTGAAGAGGAAAAACCATATTATTTTCTCAATAGATGCAGAGAAAGCATTTGATAAAATACAATACCCTTAAATGATGAAAACTCTTAAGCAAATTGGGTATAGAAGGAACATATCTCCAAAAGTATTAAGTAGAACAAACAAAAAAATACTAAGAGGGATAACGTATTAAGTTGTTCATCAACAGTCAGGGCAAGGGCTGATCAAGTCACCGTTTCTCATAGTGTTCATTTCACTTTAACAGGTTTCCTTTTTGGTGCTCAGTTAGTTGTCACCGATCAGGGAGAACATATGATATTTGTCCCTTTGGGAGTGGCTTATTTCACTCAACATAATGTTTTCCAAATTCCTAACAGGGATCACTTTTCAGTTAAACGGAAGAAATAGAAGAGATTCAAAAAATGGAAAAAATCTTCCATGTTCATGGATTGGAAGAATAAGTGTCATCAAATGTGTATTCTTCCAAAAGCATTTTACAGATTCAATGTGACACCAATCAAAATACCAAAGACATTCTTCTCAGTTATAGAAAAAATGATGCTGAAATTTATATGGAAACACAGAAGACCTCAAATAGCTATGGAACTCTTAGACAATAAAAATGAAGCCAGAGGCATCACAATAGCAGATTTCAAGACATACTACAAGGCAGTTACAATCAAAACAGCCTGGCACAAAAACAGATGTATAGACCAATGGAACAGAATAGAAACAACAGAAATCAATCCAAACATCTACAACCAACTTATTTTTGACAAAGGAGCTAAAACCAATCCCTGGAGCAAGGACTGTCTCTTCAACAAATGGTGCTGGGAAAACTGGATATCCACATGCAGAAGTATGAAGCAAGACCCCTACCTTACACCTTACCCAAAAATGCACTCAAAATGGATTAAGGAAATAAATCTAAAACCCATCACCATCAAATTACTAGAGAACATTGGGGAAACCCTGCAAGGCATTGGCACAGGCAAAGAGTTATTGGAAAAGACCCTAGAGGCACAGGTAGTCAAAGCCAAAATTAATAAATTGAATTACATCAAACTGAGAAGCTTCTGTACTGCAAAAGAATCACTCGGGAAAATGGAGAGGCAACTGACAGAATGGAGAAATTATTTTCAAACTGTGCAACTGATAAAAGATTAATAACCAGAATCTACAAAGAGATCAAGAAACTCCACAACAACAAAATGAACAACCAAGTTAAGAGATGGGTCAAAGACTTAAACATACAATTTTCAAAAGGAGAAATCCAAATAGCCAACAGACACATGAAAAAATGTTCAGCATCACTAGCCTTTAGGGAAATGCAAATCAAAACCAGAAGTAAGTTTCACCTCACCCCAATTAGAATGATTTTCATACAGAAATCAACTAGCAACAAATGCTGGTGAGGATGTGGGTGAAAAGGCACCCTAATCCACTGTTGTTGGGAATGTAAACTGATAAAGCCACTATGGAAGACAGTGTGGACATATCTCAAAAATCTGAATATAGACCTACCATATGACCCAGCTGTCTCACTCCTGGGAATTTACCCAAGGGAAATGAAATCAGTAAGTAAAGGAGTTATCTGCACCTCCATGTTTATTGCAGCTCAATTCACAATAGCTAAGACATGGAACCAATCTAAATGCCCATCAACTGAAGATTGGACAAAGAAATTATGGGATATGTACACCATGGAATACTACACAGCAGTAAAAAATGAAATCTAGTCATTTGCAACAAAATGGATGAATCTGGAAAACATCATACTTAGTGAAATAAGCCAGTCCCATAAGGACAAATAGCATATGTTCTCCCTGATCCGTGAGCTCTAATAGAGCACCTAAAACGAAATCTTATAAGAGAAACTGACTCTTTGAGAAGGGATGACTTTAGCTTCCCTTGTCTTTACTGTCGAGGAACAGTTTCGTTCTTTTTGTTTGTTTGTTTGTTTGTTTCTTTTTCTTCATACCATTTGTTGAACTCTTCACTTAACATAGAGTTAATTATGTGTCTATAAAAGTCAATTACAGATGGATCCCAGTCAAAAACAAGGGTGGGAAAAAGCGAGGGAGGAGGAAGTTTGTAACTGTAAAGTTGTATAGTTCTACATACATTCTTGAGGACTTATTTCTAATGGTACAGTTTAAAAAGTTGTCGTAGGACTCCAAATCCAATTAAGCTGGGTGGTACAAATGCCATCTTAAGTGTTAAAGTGATCAAATTAAGTGTTAAAGTGATCATATAGGTAGGATTAAATGTTAGAGTGATCATATAAATAGGATCAAGTGTCTGATAATAATAATAGATAGAATTAAAAAAGGAGAGAATGTTCCAACATGCGAAGCAGTCCATATAGCAGACTTATAGAATGACAATTGCTTTAAGTAACACTCTGACTTCAGTATCAGGCCCTAAGGCTTCCTGATCTGGCTGAAAAGTCCGTGAGAGCATTTCAGGCATGGAAAGACAAGACACTGTGGTAAAAAATGGTTCTACATGAAGTATCTCTGTGAGTGAGATCCCAGCAGAAAGAAGTGGCCATCAAAGAAGGATGTACTTTTCTCTGAAGGGAGAAGAGAACTTCCACTTTGCTTATGGCCTTGTCTAAAAGGCTTTCATAACCTAGCCAGCTCATGTCAAGAACCTCAGGTCATCTCTGACATCATACAGAAGAGTGTTAATTGTTTGATTAACAACAGGAGTCACTGAGCAGTAACTCCCCATGCAGGACCTCTGTACTCAATGAGTTATATTATGAGAGTTAACTATAAAACTAGTTCTTAAACAGTTTTTTTGTGTATGTGCAAATTGTTGAAATCTTTACTGAGTATAGAATTGGTCTTCTGTGTACAAAGTTAATTAAAAATGGATCTTAGTGGAGAATGGGACTGGGAAGTGCAGAGGGAGGAGGAGAAAGGCTGGGAGTGTGTGTAGGAGGGCAGGTATGATGGGAAGAATAACTATATTCCTAAAGTTGTACTCATGAAATTTGTATTTCTTAAAAAATAAATTCATTAACAAAAATAAATAAATTTTCATAAAAGCAGTTTATTCTTCCCAATATAATTCAACTATCTAATACTCAAATGTTCAACATTTAGCTCCTACTGTATCAGGGCACTATTGTTTAGTGTCATGTGAGATTTCAAACTGAACAAAACAAATATCTCCTCTCAGGGTGTATAATTTGATTAGGTAGGATAAGAATACAAAAGATTTCAAAAAACAGAAGTGGAAGGTGGGTAGTCCATAGGTGAGAGAATAGAATGGGTGAATGAAACAGGCAGAAAAGGGCAAAGAAATGATCAGTGAAGTACAAATCATCCAAAAGCAAGATACCTGTCCTGACATTTAATCATTTAGAAGTGTAATAATCATGAAAAGTTTCAAACTGAAGCACCTAATCCCTTAGAGCTCCAAAGTGCAGTGAATTTGGTGCTGAGAAACTTAAGTTCATGATACAGAATTCTGTTACAAAAATTGTAAAGAATCAAGTAAAACTAGGTAAGGATAAAAAATAATTTTAAAATGCATGTTAGTACAAATAAAGAATGGACCAGTTTTAATCAGCTATTTACTGGTTATAAGAATTCAGAGAGGGATTATCAGGTTGTGGTAATATGGGTAAGTAGATAATGGAAGCCTCCTCACCCAAGGCAGTCACTGGCTTCAAGCCATGAATGTGGGTGCACATATGTGGCAGGGTGGAGGCAGAGGGCCAGTATGACAGTGAAGGGTAGATATATCATGAGGGCTAGGTTATCTAGCATAGGGAGAGGATCTAATGTACTCTCTACTGGAAAAGAATCATTTGAAATCAACATTTGAGGAGTGGTGGTGTAGAATATTCAAGGGAATAGAGGGCAAAGAATTAAGACAGAAGCATTGCTTTCTAAGTTATGGTGTAGTCTTTACCACCATGGGAGAAATTTTTTAAGGAAAGCTATCACACATTCATAACACTAATTGATTTTCACAGAGAAGCACACAGATGAAGTCTCTTTGTGAAATGCCTGCAACATTTTGGCTTGGAAAAAAAAAGGATCTTTGCTGGTGTGCCTGAGCTCCTTCATACAAAATTTAATTAACAGGATCTTCGGAAAGAAAAGCTCACTGTAGTCCCCAGCTATCACAAGATATCCTCACTCAGATACACTGTGACAGATTAAACCCAAGCAAATCATTATCTGTCACATGTTGGGTACCAAAGGGATAGCAGTCAGAAGGAAAAGGAGATGTGTTTGAGACATTAAACAGAAAGAGGCAAGAGAATGCCAGTGACTAGGAGCACTCAGGCTATGCCTGAATTCAGAAGACTACATATCCCTCCCTTTTTGTTAACCTGACACTTTATGAACCCGAGGTGGGAGGTTTGGGGATGAGGAGATACAGAAACAGTTTTCTGGGCCACTAATTAAGTTTATTTTTTGAAATTATTCCTAGAAAAATTACTACAGCTCTTCTTTCTTGTGAACTTGTAAGAACACATGGTGAACCATTTATAAGAATACAATAATAGGATAACTGAATGCAGTAATAATCATCCTAGATGGATCTTAAACTGGAGAAAAATGGTATGCACATTATCGAGTCAACTGACAAAATAGGAATGCAGAAGATAAAGTATTGTGATAACTACTTTGATTATTTGAGAGAATTTTCTTATTTTAGTATATACAACCATGATGAATGCAATTTATTCTGATGGCACGCTCTCTCTCTCCCTCTCTCTCTCTCTATATATATATATATGGGAAAATGGAAATAAAAGTTTGTTTTGGTACAAAAATATTTGAAATCCAGGACAGGCATCTACTTGGGACACCAGTATCCCATATTGGAGTGCCTGGGTTTGAGTCTTGGCTCTGCTCCCAATTCTGGCTTTCTGATAATGTTCACCCTGCAAGGCACCAGGTGATGGTCCAACTACTTGGGTTCCTGTCACCTATATGATAGACCAGGATTGGGTTCTGGACTCCTGGCTTCAGCCTGGCCAAGTTCTGGTTGTTTTAGACATTTGGGGAATGAACTAGCAGATGGAAGATTGGTCTGCTTGTCTGTCTGCCTTTCAAATAAATAATAATTTAAACAAACAAAAGAAATGACAAACGTGAGAAAAACAAAACACTTAATTTTTTTATTCATGCATACTTTTTTCCACAGTATATATTTTCCATAAGTTTTTGAAGACCCCATTATAGATGATTTCAGTTTGTGTGCATGTGTGTGTATATGAAAAACTAATAAATAAAATAGAGCAAAATATTAACAATTGGTGAATCTAGGTGAAAAGTAGATGGGTGTTCTGTGTATTCCTTTTGTAAATTTTCTATAAACTTAAAATTACTTCCAAATGAAAAATTTTTAAATCATCCCACTAAAGATTATCCTATCTCTCCATCAACATCAGAAAGTCAAATTATACATCTAGGAATTCAGAGTGATATCAGTAGGAAAGGTGGATTAAGGACCTCAGAAAACTTCCTCCTCCATCCAATCAATTAGAACACTGGCAAACATTGTCAAATCATTTTTTAGGACTCTGGAAATTAACCAAAGGCTTGCAAAAATTCAGGAAGTATTTATTCAGGAAAATGTCTGTGGCTCAGTAAGAACAGTGCACTTTGGTGGTGTTTTAACTTTATCATCATTACAGCCTTTGCAGCTCCAGAGCAGCCTTGAAAACCACAAGTTCACAAGCATAGTGAAAATGAGTAATAAAACAGAGTGAAAGTCAGTAGTGACAGGAGGGGGCAGAATGGGGTTAGAGCTGCTTCAAGGTCCCATTTTCTGAGAATTGCCATTATTTGATTTGTCTGGTGGTTCCCAGGAATATTCCATTTACAAGGCTTGTCTTAATTTGACACGACTGGGAGCTATCCCAATATGAACAGCCTTTTCCCCAGAGGCATTTGTCAAAAATACTCTGTGGCAATTGTTTAACATCATGGCTGTCTGAGGCAATGTATAACAGATGGGGAAAACAACAGTCTAATCAAAGAGCTTAAAAGGAAAAGCTGGAGAAAGAAATGTACATAGGGGGATTTGAAAATTCTGACGTACTCTTATAAATCTCAATGGCCATATGTATTGATAGGACTGTGCTCATGCCCAGGGCTGTGTGCATGCCCAGGAATACTCAGAAGGGTCTGTACTCACTTTTCTGACTGATCCTGAGCCTGTATTAAGAGGAAGTAAAGGGTAATGCAAAGTTTTCAACTACTCGTCTGAATACTAACTGTATGCTGCCAATATGCACACAGAACCTATTCACAAAAACCTACTGGTTCCAAGGGTTTAAGAAAATCTGTCCATTCATTAACGGACCCATAAGCTAACCAATCAATCTTCAGTGACCACATAGGATATAGAATACAGACTTTATAGAAGTAGTTCAAGAAAGTTATTAGACAAACATACAACAGCAAACCCTGGAGAGGTAACAGAAGGATCTGAATTCCAGATATGCTACACTGTATTATTTAAAATATTCAGTTTCCAACAAAAAGCAATGAGACAGCAAAACAAACAAACAAACAAAAGATGAAGTATGGCCCATACACAAGAAAAGATGTAACCAATTGCTGGCATTGTGGTACAGCAGGTAAAGCTGTGGTCTGTGAGGCGGACATCCCCTATGTGTGCTGATTCATGTCCCAGCTGCTCCACTTCCAACCCACCACCCTGCTAGTGAACTGGGAAAAGCAATAAAGGATGGGCCAAGTGTTTGGGCCCCCACTACACACATGGAGATCCAAATGAAGCTGCTGGCTCTTGGATTTGGCCTGGCCTAGCCCTGGTCATTGAGGCAATCTGGAGGAGTGAATCAATGGATGAAAAATCTCTCTCTCCCTCTGTCTCTCCCTCTCTACATATAACTCTTTCAAATAAATAAATAAATCTTTTTAAAAAATGTAACCAATAGAAACTCCTTGAAATAGCCCATTATATAGACAAATATATAGACAAAAATAGACAAACATTTTGAAACAGCTATTAGAGGCCAGCACTGTTGCACAGCAGGTAAAGTCGCTGCCTGTGATACTGGCATCCCATATGGGTGCCAGTTCGAGTCCTGGCTGCTCCACTTCTGATCCAGCTCCCTGATAATGCACCTGGGAAGGCAGCAGAAGATGGCCCTAGTCTTTGGGCCTCTCCATACATGTTGGAGACCCAGAACAATCTCCTGTCTCCTGGCTTTGGTCTGACCCAGCCCTGGCCATTGCAGGCATTTGGGGAGTGAACCAGGGGATGGATGATTTCTCTCTCTGTATCTTTGCCTTTCAAATAAGTAAAATAAATCTTAAAAAGCTATTCAAATATGTTTATGAACCAAAGAAAATCATACCGAAAGAACTAAAGGAAAGTATGAGAGCAAAGTTTAACCAGATAAAGAATATAAAGAAGCACACAGAAATTATAAAAATGAACTAAATACAAATTTTAGAGTCAAAAAATACAAAACTGAAAATAAAGACAAAACGGCACATTTGAACAGGTAGAAGAAAGAATCAATGAGCTTTAAGTCAGGCCAACTTAGATGAACCAGTTTGTGGAATAGGGGGAAAAAAAGAATGAGGGCCCTACATTGTGATGCAGTTGGTGTCAGCTGATGCCTGCAATGCCAGCGTCCTCAGAAAGCCAGATTGAGTCCCTGCTGCTCTGCCTCCCATATAGCTTCCTGCTAATTCACCTGGGAAATGCAGTGGTTAATGGCCCAAATAATTTCTCCCTTGTCACCCACATGGAAGTCCCAGAAAGAGTTATGGGCTCCTGGCTTAGGCCTGGTCCAGTCCTGGCTGTTACAGTAATCTGGAGAATGAACCAGTGGATAGAAGATCGCTTTCTCTCTCTGTCTCTCTGTTGCTCTGCTTTTCAAATAAGAAATTTTTTTACTCTTTTAAAAGAAGAAAAAAGATGAAGAAAATTGGCAGAGCCTCAAAGATCTATAGGAACCACTAAGTACATCAACATACACACATGGGATTCCCAGAAGAAGGAGAACGAGGATATTTGAAGAAATAATGGACAAAATCTTTCTAAATTTGATTTAAAAACACAATTTACATATCCAAAGAGCTCAACAGACTCCAAGTCAGACTCGAAAAGATCTGAACCTAGACACATTGTATAACCTATGATAAATTCAACAGGAATTATTTTATTTAGACAATGGGATAAGAATGGGAGAGACAAGGCTAGTGAAAAGAAAGTGAGTTGGCTGTAGATGTTTGCATTGATTTCTGGTGTTTCTATTCTGTTCCATTGGTCTATCCATCTGTTTCTGTACCAGTACCATGCTGTTTTGATAACAACTGCCCTGTAGTATGTCCTGAAATCTGGTATTGTGATGCCTCCGGCTTTGTTTTTGTTGTACAAGATTCCTTTAGCTATTCGAGGTCTCCTGTGTCTCCATATGAATTTCAGCATCATTTTTTCCAGATCTGAGAAGAAGGTCTTCGGTATCTTGATTGGTATTGCATTGAATCTATAAATTGCTTTTGGGAGAATGGACATTTTGATGATATTGATTCTTCCAATCCATGAGCATGGAAGATTTTTCCATTTCTTGGTATCCTCTTCTATTTCTTTCTTTAAGGTTTTGTAATTTTCATCGTAGAGATCTTTAACGTCCTTGGTTGGTTAAGTTTATTCCAAGGTATTTGATTGTTTTTGTAGCTTTTGTGAATGGGATTGATCTTAGAAGTTCTTCCTCAGCCATGGCATTGCCTGTGTATACAAAGGCTGTTGATTTGTTTGCATTGATTTTATACCCTGCTACTTTGCCAAAATCTTCTATGAGTTCCAATAATCTCTTAGTAGAGTTCTTTGGGTGCCCCAAATAAAGAATCATATAATCTGCAAAGAGGGATAGTTTGATTTCTTCCTTCCCAATTAGTATCCCTTTAATTTCTTTTTCTTGCCTAATAGCTCTGGCTAGAACTTCCAGAACTATATTGAATAGCAGTGGTGGGAGTGGGCATCCCTGTCTGGTTGGGATTGCATCAAATTGAGAAGTTTCTGTACTGCAAAAGAAACAGTGAGGAAAGTGAAGAGGCAACAAAGAGAATGGGAAAATATACTTGCAAACTATGCAACTGATAAAGGGTTGATAACCAGAATCTACAAAGAAATCAAGAAACTCCACAGCATCTAAACAAACAACCCACTTAAGAGATGGGCCAAGGACCTCAATAGACATTTTTCAAAAGAGGAAATCCAAATGGCCAACAGGCACATGAAAAAATGTTCAAGGTCATTAGCAATCAGGGAAATGCAAATCAAAACCACAATGAGTTATCACCTCACCCCAGTTAGAATGGCTCACATTCAGAAATCTACCAACATTAGATGCTGGAGAGGATGTGGGGAAAAAGGGACACTAATCCACTGTTGGTGGGAATGCAAATTGGTTAAGCCACTATGGAAGTCAGTCTGGAGATTCCTCAGAAACCTGAAGATAACCCTACCATTCAACCCAGCCATCCCACTCCTTGGAATTTACCCAAAGGAAATGAAATTGGCAAACAAAAAAGCAGTCTGCACCTTAATGTTTATTGCAGCTCAATTCACAATAGCTAAGACCTGGAACCAACCCAAATGCCCATCAACAGTAGACTGGATAAAGAAATTATGGGACATGAACTCTATAGAATACTATACAGCAGTCAAAAACAACGAAACCCGGTCATTTGCAACAAGATGGAGGAATTTGGAAAACATCATGCTGAGTGAATTAAGCCAGTCCCAAAGGGACAAATATCATATGTTCTCCCTGATCGGCGACAACTAACTGAGCACCGAAGGGGAAACTTGTTGAAGTGAAATGGACACTATGAGAAACAGTGACTTGATCAGCTCTTGTCCTGATGGTTGATGTACAATGTAATACTTTATCCATTTTAGTATTTTTTTTTGTTCTAGTACCATTGGTTGAACTCTGTAATTAAGACACAATTATTCTTAGGTGTTTAAATTTTAACTGAAAAGTGATCCCTGTTAGGAATTTGGAAAACATTATGCTGAGTGAAATAAGCCAATCCCAAAGGGACAAATACCACTTGTTTTCCCTGATAGGTGACAACTAACCGAGCACCAAAAAGGAAACCTGTTAAAGTGAAATGGACTTATGAGAAACGGTGACTTGATCAGCCCTCACCCTGACTGTTGATGAGCAACTTAATATGTTATCCCTCTTAGTATTTTTTTTTGTTTGTTCTACTTAATACTTTTGGTGGAATACTGTAATCAATACACAATTCTTCTTAAGTGCTGAAACTTAACTGAAAAGTGATCACTGTTAAATATAAGAGTGGGAATAAGAGAGGGAGGAGATGTGCTATTCGGGACATGCTCAAGCTGACTTACCTCAAACGGTAGAGTTAGAAACATACCAGGGGATTCCAATTCAATCCCATCAAGGTGGCATGTACCAATGCCATCTCACTAGTCCCAGTGATCAATTTCTGTTCACAATTGATCCTAATGATAGGACTAAGAACCAAAGGGATCACATAAACAAGAATAGTGTCTGCAAATACTAGCTGATAGAATAAAAAAGGGAGAGAATGATCCAACATGGGAAGTGAGATACACAGCAGACCCATAGAATGGCAGATGTCCTAAATAGTACTCTGGCCTCATAATCAGCCCTTAAGGCATGCAGATCTGGCTGAAAAGCCCATGAGAGTATTTCAGGCATGGAAAGCCAAGACACTCTGGGGGAAAAAAAACAAAACCTAAATGAAAGATCTCCGCGAGTGAGATCCCAGTGGAAAGAACAGGTCATCAAAGGAGGTACCTTGGCCGGCGCCGTGGCTCACTAGGCTAATCCTCCGCCTTGCGGTGCTGGCACACTGGGTTCTAGTCCCGGTCGGGGCGCCGGATTCTATCCCAGTTGCCCTTCTTCCAGGCCAGCTCTCTGCTGTGGCCAGGGAGTGCAGTGGAGGATGGCCCAAGTACTTGGGCCCTGTACCCCATCGGAGACCAGGATAAGTACCTGGCTCCTGCCATCGGATCAGCACGGTGCACCGGCCGCAGCACGCTGGCCGTGGCGGCCATTGGAGGGTGAACCAACGGCAAAGGAAGACCTTTCTCTCTGTCTCTCTCTCTCTCACTGTCCACTCTGCCGGTCAAAATAAATAAATAAATAAATAAAAGAAGGAGGTACCTTTCTCTGAAGGGAGGAGAGAACTTCCACTTTGACCATGGCCTTGTCTAAATATAATCAGAGTCGGTGAACTCAGGGGGCTTCCATAGCCTTGGCAGCTCATGACAAGAGCCTAGGGTGATTACTGATGCCATAAACAAGAGTGTCAATTTGTTAAGTCAACAACAGGAGTCATTGTGCACTTACTCCTCACGTAGGATCTCTGTCCTTAGTGTGCTGTACATTGAGATTTAATGCTATAACCAGTACTCAAACAGTATATTTCACTTTATGTTTCTGTGTGGAAGCAAACTGTTGAAATCTTTAGTTAATGTATGCTAAACTGATCTTCTGTATATAAAGAGAATCGAAAATGAATCTTGATGTGAATGGAAGGGGAGAGGGAGTGGGAAAGGGGAGGGTTGCGGGTGGGAGGGACGTTATGGGGGGGAAGCCATTGTAATCCATAAGCTATACTTTGGAAATTTATATTCATTAAATAAAAGTTAAAAAAAATAAAAATAAAAAAGAAAAGTAATAGAGACAGAAGGGGCAGGCATTGTGGTGCAGCAGATTAAGCCATCACCTGTGATGTCAGCATCCCCTGTCAGAGGGCTGGTTTGAGTCCCAAATGTTCATTTGCAATCCAGTTCCCTGCTAATGTACCTGGAAAAGCAGAAGATGATGGTCCAGGTGCTTTGATCCCAGCCACCCACATGGGAAACCTGGATGGAGTTCCAAGCTTCTGACTTCAGACTGGCCACTGGATATCTGGGGAGTGAACCAGTGGATGGAAGATAGATCATCTTCTCTCTCTGTCTCACTCTCCCTCCCCCTCTCCCTCTCTCTGTCACTCTGCCTTTCAAATAAATAAAAGTAGATCTTTAAAACCTAAAATAAAATGATAAACTTTAAAAAAAGAAAAGAAAGTGAAAAAAAGGCTAGTAAATGAAGGATTATAGAAAATTATTTACTACTTAAAAGATGAAGGCTATGGTATTTAGTATGTGAGAAGTAAATTTCAGGAAAGCTATACAAAGCACACATAGTAAAGAGCACCCATTTCAAGAATATACTGACATTTAAAGTAGTGGTCTGATATTTAGCCATTGCTGAACACTGGTTATAACATTTGTAGACTACATCACTGAACTATTTGTTATCAGAATTATTCCTTTTGTGAATTATTTGATGATTATTTGATATTTTCCTTTTAGTCCCACTCTGACTTCCCATATTCTCTTCACACATATAAGTGAACTTCCCCTTTTTAAAAAATTATATTATAATTTAAAACTCAATAGAAAAGATTTTAAAATCACCTGATGCTTGAGATTATTTGAACTACTGCTTTTCATCATGAACAATGGAGAAATGATCATATATTGACATAAAAACACATTATCTAATTAGTATACTAAACACATATTCTCAACATTATGTATGCATGTATAAATTCATAAATACCCACCAACTGAACTGTATCACATTTGTCAGGCTCAACCACAACTCCTGACCTTAGGAACTTAAATGTATCTATCTCAATGGATAGAATTTTTATGCAAGTCAGATTACAATTAGAGGAGTACCTCATTTTCACATCACCTTACCTTAGGTCCACTGTTGGTAAACATTTCCCATCCCCCAAAGCAGAAACCCCACACAAACTTAGAGAGAAGGAGGAAGAGAAAAAATCAGATATAACTCCCTAAGGAACAGAGAGACTAAACCCTTTCTTCCACCAGCAACATAACTCAAAATTCAGCAATGTGTCACCCATGAATTTCATCTGATACAATGATGATGCTGACCAAAAGAAGAGGAAAAGAGAACACTACAAGTAGCCAGGTTTTTAAAATTTTACCAACACTTGTCCCTAGTTACAACATTTGGTAATTCCCATAGCCCCACCTCTGCATTACAAACCTTAAATTTTTTGTGCACTGTAGATAGAGGTTTTACAAGGGTTCACAATTACTTTAGGGGTACAATGAACAAAAGGGATTCCTATCCCAGACTTTGTTTCTACTCAAAAACCAGCACTGTGGTAAAGCCTAAAATAATGAATTTCATTTACTATCTACAGTGCCAAAATTGTAAAGGTTAATCACCATTAGTCACTGGAAATTAGGAGTGGAAAGGAAATTATTCATCATGTAAATGAAAGAGCCTTGAACTGAAGCTGAAATACAAAACTACAAACATATACCTATATGCTCAGGCATCCCTTTGGCACACCAAATGCTTATAACCCCTCCTCCCATATACATCACTCTTTCCTTGAATCATCCATATTCACAACTGCAGTTTGTAGGAATGAAATAGTCTTTTTGGGATATGATCATCATTTTTAGCCCTTGTTTATAATCCTGTGGAACTGTGGTCTTCCTACTTTTTGCTTGATGAATATTATGATTAGTGGTAAATTAAACCTGTGAATATACAGTGGATAACATTATGGTTTTGTGGGGCCAGCACTATGGCCTAGTAGGCTAAGCCTCTACCTGTTGTGCCAGCAACCCATATGGGCGCCGGTTCATGTCCCAGCTGATCCTTTTCCAATTCAGCTCTTTACTATGGCCTGGGAAAGCAGTGGAAGATGGCCCAAGTACGTGGGCCTCTGCACCCACATGGAAGACCTGGAGGGAGCTCCTGGCTTCCAATCAGCCCAGCTCTGGCCATTGTGGATATTTGGGGAGTGAACCAGTGGATGGAAGACCTTTTTCTGTTTCTCCCTGTCTCTGTAACTCTACCTTTCAAATAAATAAATCTTTAACAAAAAAATTATGGTTTTGCAAAAACTGATGAAGAGAGGGGAGAGAGGGCGGGGGACTATGGGGGAGCAGAGGGAGGGAGAGTGGGGGATTATGAGGGAGCAGGGGAGTGAGGGAAGAGTGGTTGTCTTCTTGGAACTATACCTATGGAATGCATAAAATCTGTTCTCTTTGTATTAATAAAAAATTTTTAAATGTCTCTGGACATTCCCAAATGTCCCAATGGCAAAATTCTCCACCTTGTGAACCACTGCCTTAGACCAAAAAGATTCCCCTATTGCTCCAGTTAGCAAGAAAATTGCTATATTACAAAAATAGATGAAGGATTAATTAGTTACCCTTATCGGTCTTTTTTTTTTTTTTTTTTTGACAGGCAGAGTTAGACAAAGAGAGAGAGAGACAGAGAGAAAGGTCTTCCTTTTCCATTGGTTCACCCCCCAAATGGCCGCCACGGCTGGCGTGCTGTGTCAATCCGAAGCCAGGAGCCAGGTGCTTCCTCCTGGTCTCCCATGTGGGTGCAGGGCCCAAGCACTTGGGCCATCCTCCACTGCACTCCCCAGGCCACAGCAGACAGCTGGACTGGAAGAGGAGCAATCGGGACAGAATCCAGCACCCCGACCGGGACTAGAACCCAGGGTGCCGGCGCCGCAGGTGGAGGGGCCACCCTTATCAGTCTTTCTAGTACACAGTCAAGGAGGAGGTTAGGGGTTTTTATGATCAGAAGTCCTTCTCAGTTAGGAGCAGTGTTCTGGCAGCAGCATGTTAAGCCACTGCTTGGGATGCCCACATCCCATATTGCAGTGCCTGGTTTGAGTCCTGGCTACACATACTAAGGATCCAGTTTTCCACTAATGTGCATCCTGGGAGGCAGCAGATGACAGTTGAAGCACTTGAGTCCCTGCCACATAAATAGGAGCCTGGATGGAGTTCCAGGCTCCAGGTTTCACCCTGGACCAGCCCCAGTCACTGTAGTCACTTGGTGAATGAAAGAGTGGATGGAAGATATTTCTCTGTCTCTGTCTCTTTCAAAAAATAAAAATGAATAAAGATTTTAAAAAAGAAATTCGTCTCAGTAGCAGAAAAGGGCTCTTGCCACTTAGAAATGAATCTTCTCTGTGATGACCTAACATAAGATAGTCTTGGCTTCCTTTCTGACATAATTTCCCACATTAATGTTCCAGCACCTAGTGACCTCGTGGGGCTCCTCCTTGCATAATTTCCTGCCAAACATTTTCCATATTTCGTATTTTCCTAAATTCTCATATTTGCCAAGCAAATTCCTACATACATTCAGTTTTTAAAAAATAGCAGGAAAGGAATTACACTGGCGACCTGATGGTAGGTTAAGTGTAGTGGAACTTACTCATCTAGAAACCTTATGGGCTTCGCCCTTAGTTAGCTACATGGCTTTGAGGTAGAATGGGGTAATAATCCATGCCCTGCTTACCCACTGAGGTACAGAAAGGATCCTATAGGATAATGGAGGTGAAAGTACCTTGAAAAACATAAAACATTATAAAATTATAAGGTGCTTACTATTTCCTTTAATATCCAGATTTGCAAAACTGAGAGGCAGAAATAAGCTGTGAGGTCAGGATGGCTTATTTTAATTCCTAGGTCCAAAGTAGAAAGAAAAGAATGGAATGAGATGGGAAAAGCAAGTTGTTGGGCTTTGTAAATGAAAACCACAGTGAGATGGATGGATGCCAAGTATTAACATCAGGTGTTAAAAGGTTTTCTTTTGTTGGAGCAAAGAAGTGGCAAAGACTGAATGGGCATGGGAATGAAAATTATAAAGGAAATGTCGTTTGAGTTAAAAGCTCCAAGTCCTCTAAATTTCATTATAATAGTTGTTTCCCAGACTGTATGCCTTGGAACAGAAGCTTACTCAAGATATTACTAATAAGTATTTTCAGCAAATGAATTTAGGGAAAGTTGCATCCTATAAAGTCACAATACACACTCTGGGAAGACCTTTAAAATTGTTCTATTTTCTTTATTCCACTATTTCCTATATTTATTTAACCTTATAATGCTGTTATTTACTTAATTATTTTAGTCCCTGTTAAAATCAGATTGAGAATCGTGACACTCAAGGGATTTCAGGATCAGAATGGACCATAAAGAAAATAAGTCAGTAAGGTGGGTGCTACGTGTACCTGTGGTTGCATAGCATACAAATAAAAGCTGTAATGGTAAATACATCTTTACAGAGCACTAATAAAATTCTTCCTAAGGTGATAATGTAGTTCTTGGTTCCCAAAGGTCATAAAAAAGAGTTAATAAGGAGTATGAAAGTGATAAAAATATATTAAATGAATAAGCTAAGGTTGACATTTCATAGATCTTTTGTACATTGAGGTGCACATCGTATACATCTCAGAGATAGCTGAAGGATATAGCTCAGTAAAAAGAGACCAACAAAGGTTGTTCGATTCAAAACATGCTGCTCTTGAATCTAGTTTAGTTTTCTTTTCATTTTGTTTGTTTCAGGTTCTCCATGACCCAATCACTCTCTCCCTCCACCAAAGCTGCACTTAGTTTCTTCCTCCTATCCACAGCACACTAAAATACACATTCCAGCTCTTGCTCCATGAGCCTCTGACCCTGTCTTGGTTTCAGTGACCAAGTATAGTGGTCACTTGGTCCAAGACTTTGATCCTTGACCTACAAGTCTTTCTCAACCAACCCCACGTGCATTGCACGTGAGGAAGATATTCCTAACAGAGAGAGAGAGAGAGAAGGAGACAGATTTTCACAGACAGTGTAAAAACTGAATATCCATCTACTTTTGTTAACTAGGTGCAATTTTATTTTGAGGAGGCAGCAAAAAGTAGAAAAGAATGGGAACCAGTAAAGAACAAGAAACCCCAAAAGCTCTACTTTTAAAAAAAATTTATTAGAGAACAAGTGAAAGAGAGAGAGACTGAGAGCTCTACCTGTTGATTCATTCCCCAAATGTCCACAGTAGCAGAGGAGGCCATAGCCAGCAGCTGGGAACTCAGTTCAGGTCTCCCACATGTGTGGCAGGAACCCCACTACTTGACCCATTACCACTGCTTCCCAAGGTCTCCACTAGCAGGAAGCTGGACTCAGGAGCTGGAGCTAGGCACCAAACACAAGTAATTCAATATGGGATGTGGGCATCTCTACTGGTGTCCCAACTGCTAAGCCAAACACTCATCTCCAAAAGTTCTATTTTAGAGTTGTTGGAAATTGACAACTGGTCTGAAAAAAAATTAAAAGATTCAAACACAGGCATTCTAAAGATTCTTATACAAAAATAAAAAAAACTTTAATGGGGCCAGTGTTGTGGTGCAGCTGGTTAAGCCGCCACCTGTGAAACCAGCATCCTATATCAGAGCACGAGTTTGAGTCCCAGTTACTCTGCTTCTGATTTGGCTTCCTACTAATGTGTCTGGGAAGGCAGCAGAAGGTGCATTAAGTACTTTAGGCCCCTGCCATTCATGTGGGAGACCTGTCCTGGCTCATACTTTGCTATTTTAGGCATTTGGGGAGTGAACCAGCAGATGGAAAATCTCTCTCTCTCTCTTTCCCACTGCCTTTCAAATAAATAAATCTTGTTTTAAAAAGACATTTTATTCCTTTTCCAAAAATCTTCAACAGAATCTGCAGAGCCACAAAGGCAAACCCACCCTCGGCTGCCACATTTGAGCATTTCCAAGCTTGGAAACAAAATCTTCAATTCTTTCAGGCTATTCTGGGGAACAATTACTAACTACTGAATGGCCAAGTGTGAAACCACAGGAGATGGTAAGAAATGTGGAAATAGCAATGCATAGAACCTTTGACCCTGCTCACCAAATGGGACAGTAGCTCAAGGGAGGGGACCTAGCAGAACAGCGGCAAGATTCCGTACTGTCACTGCATCCTGCAGTTGATGTGCTCTGCTCCTGCTATCAAGTGAATAAGGGAAGAAAAAAATCTCCTTCTTCAAAACAGACCTAGAGTGGGTGTGTGGCTTCGATCTGACAGTCTCATTTTACTTCAGTGCTTTTGGGGAGGGAGGGGGAGGGAGAAAAAGAGAGAGAGGAGGAGGTGAGAGAAAAAACACAGCCATTTTTATAATTAAATTTCAGAATTTCATTATGCAATTTCAATTCATTGAAAGTTTTTTTTTTCCTTCCAGTCCCCCTC
This sequence comes from Oryctolagus cuniculus, assembly GCF_051225735.1. Lineage (NCBI taxonomy): Eukaryota > Metazoa > Chordata > Mammalia > Lagomorpha > Leporidae > Oryctolagus > Oryctolagus cuniculus. The sequence continues at coordinate 54,231,164 of NC_142888.1, forward strand.
CTTACTTAAAACTCTTATTCCACTCGCTATCTCTTTCTATGTGAAAATATGCACATACTCACACACACACACATACACACACACTCTTACCCTTCCTAAGAATCAAAGCAGGCAGAGCAGCTCCACCTCAGTACTCGCCTTTGTAACCAGGGATGTAAACAATATTCAGGATATTTCTTAGCCTTGAGAACAGTTTAACAATAATGGTGCAGTTCCACTTTTACTCAAGAAAAGCTGAAAGGAGACTAACAGGTTTAATAGGTAAAAATATTGTGCTTTTGCTACAATCAATAAATAATGCCAAAGTGGAAGAAAGGCAGCGCGTGGCAACATACTGAATGATGCTGTTTCTGGTAATCCTCCAGCAAAGGCCTTTGAGAAGTTTTATGCTGCTAATCACTTTAAATTGACCTCTGAGGGCTAGAACATAATGTTCTATTATTATTGTTGTATTTGTTTGTTTTGTTATTTAATGGCTTTCATTTTTAAGCTTAACTTAAATTAGGGGATGGTGCAGAAAAAAAAACAAAGAAATTCGAGGTTTGACTCAATGAATCCATCCAGTAAAGGGTATGAAATTTGGATACAAATGCTTAGGCCTCCAGCCAAGGAGAAATTACTGCTGTGGAGCACCAGACTGTGGAGGCCAGGGCTTCAGTTTTGACTTAATCAAACTGTGTTCTGTATATATTCGATTCTGTTTCTTCTGTTTTTCCAAAATGGCTCCTGTCCCTTCCACCTTTTCATAGCTCAACCTAGAATGAAGTCATAAAGGATAAGGAACAGAAAGGTAAGAGATGTTTCTACGCTGGGAATATTTTCACTGGGTTGGTAAAGTTCACATTTACAAAGAGGCATTGTGAGGGAAGTTTTACCAAGTCCTAAACGTGTATTTTTTTTGTCTCTCAGAAATTTTATGAAGCAAAATTAGTTGACTTGGCCACAGGCCATAAGGCCTAATTGGTTCTATGAGACTGTTTAATGTCAAAGCCTAACCATCAGTGGACAGCCCTATAGACCTAAAGAGATTTGCTGAATTTAAAACCTCAGTGCAGAAGGACAGAAGCTAAACACAAGATAGAAAGGAATCAATTTCTCTTTAACGTGGACACCAGGGAGAAACAAAAATCTGAAGAATGAAAAGAAAAATTTGTTACAGGGATTCCAGGACTCTACGTGGCTCTGGGGAATTAACCAAAGATCTTACATAGAGCTAATAAAACATCTACATTTTTCTTTCTAGTTCAGGCCACTTTACATGTATTATTTCCCTTATTCTCTCCACAGTCTGGTAAAGCAGGAGAGGCAGGTATTTTCATTCCTACAACCCTAATGCAGTCTTAGAGCCTTTGTCCTCCTGTCACAATCTCAAGGGTTTCACTACTGAGTGATAGATACATAGATACATATTGCATAAGCAGAATTGAAGTGCTGCCTCCAATTCAGCTCAGACCCACAGAACAATGATAAACTTTGCATTCATTTTCCAACATCAGCCACCTCATTTGAATGACACTATTTTAATGACAATAAATGTTGCATGGGCACCATGAAGTGACAAGCATCACCCTGCATTAATACCCCATCTGCCTGCCATCTCCCTAAGATCCAGAGGCATATTTCAAAGTGAACATATGAGAATTTACACCTAATTAAAACCACAGGGGGAATGGAATGTTAGAGGGAGAATTTAGTTTCTTTCTTAGAGTATTTTTGAGGCATCAAACTAGTCTGTTCATCAGACTTGCTGAGAAGGGATGGAGGGGAATAAGGGAGAGAAAATCTATGTCTGGGACAGGAGGTTAGCAAAGAGGGGTTGGAAGAGACATTTGTTTTTAAAAATAAACATGTGGACTTAGGTCTTAAGGAATGAGAATACCAGAAAATGCACTCACTAATGCCCCACAACTTTCTGTTTCCTCCTACATGGGTAAGCCCTGTGACTTCTCTTCTGGTAAAATAAGAAAATATATACAAAAACAACACTGGGGGGCCGGCGCTGTGGCACAGCGGGTAAAGCCGCCACCTGCAGTGTCAGCATCCCATATGGGTGCTGGTTCAAGTCCCGGCTGCCCCACTTCCAATCCAGCTCTCTGCTATGGCCTGAGAAAGCAGTAGAAGATGGCCCAAGTCCTTGGGTCCCTGGACCCATGTGGGAGACCCAGAAGAAGCTCCTGGCTTCTGGCTTCGGACTAGCACAGACAGCTCCAGCCATTGCAGCCAACTGGGGAGTGAACCAACGGATGGAAGACCTCTCTGTCTCTCTCTCTCTCTCTGCCTCTCCTTCTCTCTCTGTGTAACTCTGACTTTCAAATAAATAAATAAATCTTAAAAAAAAGAAACATTTGTAGAAGTTATACCATACAGCTGAAGGGGAAAGAAACAAAAATCTCAATAATCCACAGTGCAGATTATTTCAGATAACAAAAAACTGAAAGTGTTTTATTTTATCTTTCAAGAAGCTAAAGTACAAGGAAGAAAAGCAACTTGGATTTATTATTTACCTTTGCAAATAGAAGACTGAAAACCCAAAAGTTCCTTATTTTTCACCCTCACGTTTTCTTAAAGACTTAAAGGGTTCATTTGATGAGAGGGCTAACATCTTCAGGTAGAGTATCTTATGCTTGGTCTAAAAGTCACAGTTAAGGTAATTTCATTTAGTGTGCAACATTAATATTATTATACTTAATTATGCACATTCAATTAATGTAGGAAAGAAGAAATTAAAGAAAGAATGAGGAAATATGGCACACAGGATGGAGAAGGGAAGACTGACTTCAGGCAAGTTGGACGATTTTTTTTAATTTTTTTTTATTTTGACAGGCAGATTTAGACAGTGAGAGAGAGAGAGAGACAGAGACAGAGAGAAAAGTCTTCCTTTCTGTTGGTTCACCCCACCAAATGGCCGCTATGGCCAGTGCGCTGTGCCAATCCGAAGCCAGGAGGCAGGTGCTTCCTCCTGGTCTCCCATGTGGGTGTAGGGCCCAAGGACTTGGGCCATCCTCCACTGCACTCCCGGGCCACAGCAGAGAGCTGGACTGGAAGAGGAGCAACCAGAACAGAATCTGGCGCCCCAACCGGGACTAGAACCCAGGGTACCGGCACCGCAGGTAGAGGATTAGCTAAGTGAGCCACGGTGACGGCCAAGTTGGAAGATTTTTAAAATATTCAGCACCCATACACACACACAGAGAACAGCTACAGACCATGTACATGGAAGCTTTTCCTCTAAGTTTCTTCTTGGGCTCATAAGACCCTCTGCATCAAATCAGGAGACTAGAATGTCTCCTAAATTTATACAAAGTTGCTCTACTTACCAGGGTTAGTCAGATCCATTTGGTCCTGGAGTCATGACCTAGCTCTGCCATTACCTTGAATACCCCCATCTAAGGCACGAGCATGTTATTCACGTTTACAATGACTAATGCTTTGGGGTTGAGGGAGGATTAAAAACTTTGTTTCCAAAGGATTTAAGCTTTCTCTAGTAAAAAGAACCATATCAGTGTACTTAATATTCCTTGTTCAAATTATCTTGGAACCTCTTTCAGGTGGCAAAGACACAAAGTTCAGTTAAAAGCTGGCATCACTTGCCCTTTTTCCATAGCAGATTCACCTACTCAGTCATGCTTCCTAGGTTCTTCTATGAACTCTGAATCTCAGAGGTCCATAAAACATTAAACTAACATTTAACATGAAGTGGGGGTTTTCCTTCCTCATAATCCCCACTCTTCAAGTAGGGATAGTATTTGTACCTACTTAATCCTACCCATCCTTTGTTACCAAAGTCGAAAAGTCTCAGTCCTTTTACTACCCTTCTCCTCCGAATACCATATTCACCCTCCCTCAGGCCTGAATTTTTTTAAAAAGATTTTATTTTTATTTATTTATTTAAGAGGTAGAGTTATAGACAGTGAGAGGGAGAAACAGAGAGAAAGGTCTTCCGTCCGTTGGTTCACTCCCCAAATGGCCGCAATGGCTGGAGCTGCACCGATCCGAAGCCAGGAGCCAGGTGTTTCTTCCCGGTCTCCCATGTGGGTGCAGGGGCCTGAGCACGTGGGCCGTCCTCTACTGCTTTCCTAGGCCACAGCAGAGAGCTGGATTGGAAAAGGAGCAGCTGGGACTAGAACCAGCGCCCATATGGGATGCCGGCACCGCAGGTGGAGGATTAACCTACTGCGCCATGGCACCAACCCCAGCCCTGAAATTTACTCCTTAACGTTTGCCAGCCAAACTTCAGATAACGTTCTCCATCCCATCCTGGCCAGTAGGTGGCGTCACGGATAGCTGGAGGATTCTTCTCAACTGATAATTTTTTGAAGGCATCAGGCTCTTTGGGTATAACAATCCTTTATCCTGAAGTTCGGATGCAAAATATTCCATATGCACTACAATTTCTAGTCTATACAGACTGATTTTGATACTGAGGCAGTGGTCAGGTAGTCACAGAAAAAAATTTTATAGCTCTTTTTTCTTCTTAACAAGGGGTTAGCTCATACTTGAAGGACTAAGTCACAAGGCTCTACAAAAGTCTTACCCTGGGTGTGAATGAGCAGACGCCCAGTAATAAAATTTGGTGCCATTTGTCAAACATCCCAGTGCAGTCTTTGCAACCTCCAAAAAAGAAGAGCAGGGACTGAGCACTGGGGTGTGTATGTGTGACAGGATATTACTGTATAAATTATTTGGGGATTATACACTGTTTGGGATTAGCCACACCTCAGAACCTTTCCATTAGAATTTGATAAGTGTTGAAAAAGACACAAAGCTAGCTGCCTAATATCTGTAGTAGGCAAGGACAATTAGAAAACATTCATTTTTGTTCTATTTACACTTCTATTCCCAAAGATAACCAAATGCTTTCTAGGTTCTGGCTTGACCACCCAATTGATATCTACTAGCATACAAAAATGATTTTGATTTTAAAAAAAGTCTTAAGTGTTTGCATTTTGGACTTATATATATTTTTTTTTGACAGGCAGAGTGGACAGTGAAAGAGAGAGACAGAGAGAAAGGTCTTCCTTTTGCCGTTGGTTCACCCTCCAATGGCCGCCATGGCTGGCGCGCTGTGGCCGGCGCACCGCACTGATCCGATGGCAGGAGCCAGGTACTTCTCCTGGTCTCCCATGGGGTACAGGGCCCAAGCACTTGGGCCATCCTCCACTGCACTCCCTGGCCACAGCAGAGAGCTGGCCTGGAAGAGGGGCAACCGGGACAGAATCCGGCGCCCCGACCGGGACTAGAACCCCGTGTGCCGGCGCTGCTAGGTGGAGGATTAGCCTATTGAGCCGCAGTGCCGGCCTTGGACTTATATTTTTAAATCTCATGTTATGTCAGGAGTTATACTCATGTTATGCTCAGCCCATAAGCAAATGTACTAGCAATTCTGACTAAGGTTAAAGGTCTGCCAAACAAATATTAGCCTAAAGAGTCAAAGTTTAAACAAAATTTAAAGGATACTGGAGTAAGAGTCAGGCACCCAGGTCCATCTAACTCATATTGCAACTTCGAATAAGGCACTCTGTCTGAGCCGTGGTTTTCTAAGCATACCACTAACTGCCTTACCTACCTTCCACAGGGGATAAAGAGAGCCTAACAAACAGGTTCCTATGTGACCTTGAAAACTATTAAGCTCTACACAAAACAGAAGCATTATCATTTCCCTCTAATTCCTAGGGAGTCTTCATTCTAATGCAGAGACCATGTATTTATTCATTCAGTGACAATGGTCTAGGTATGAGGTACTATCACAAATAGTTTCCAGAAGAACCACTTTTGATTTTTCTAAAATTGTATAATTGTCATGGAGGGTAAGAAGAATTAGAGGAGGTAGTTTAGGTAACTGACAAAATGGAATGTTTCCAGGGGAAAAAAAGCAACAAGGAGAGTAAAGGGTCAATAAATCTGTCACAAGAGAAATGTCTGAAGGAATGGGTGGGAAATGTTTAGTCTGGAGACTAAAGGGGTAATGATGGATGTTTTCAGAGATAGGAAGGGCTGCCACATGTAAGAGAAATTAAGTTTTTTCATGGCAGAAGGCAGAACAAAAAAATAACCAACATTATGGAGTTACATCGAAAGGATACAGGAGCCAGCTGAAAAAGCTCCCAATGACCAGAGAGAAGGATTTGGGAAACAAAATTAAATAATATTGATACAAGTAAATGAACAAATAAATAAGAGAAAATAGACACATTCCAGTGCACAAGACTTCCAACTAATTTATGTCGATGTCCTATCCTCAAAAATGTGGCACATAATTCCCTACTCTTAATGTGTGGAGTGCACAAAGTGATTTTTTCCACAGAGTATATTATGGAAGTAGGGAAAAAGTAACTTTACCTTAGCAAAGCTTGACAAACACTACCTGAGCCAGGTGATCACAGTAAACATCAACAGTGTTAAGTGATGTTGATAGTATGAGGGTACTTCAAAAAGTTCATAGAAAATAGGATTAAAAATAAGTTTATTTTGGTACAAAAAAATAAAATACATGCATACAAAGAGTCCTCCAAAAGTTCATAAAAATGCATACTATGTTGGCCGGCGCCGTGGCTCACTAGGCTAATCCTCTGCTTTGCGGCGCCGGCACACCGGGTTCTAGTCCCGGTCGGGGCGCCGGATTCTGTCCCGGTTGCCCCTCTTCCAGGCCAGCTCTCTGCTGTGGCCAGGGAGTGCAGTGGAGGATGGCCCAAGTGCTTGGGCCCTGTACCCCATGGGAGACCAGGAGAAGTACCTGGCTCCTGCCATCGGATCAGTGCGGTGCGCCAGCCGCAGCGCGCCGGCCGTGGCAGCCATTGGAGGGTGAACCAACAGCAAAGGAAGACCTTTCTCTCTGTCTCTCTCTCTCATTGTCAACTCTGCCTGTCAAAAAAAAAAAATGCATACTATGTAAAAACTATGCACAGATTAAATTTTTTCACCAAAATAAACTTACTTTTTAATTCCATTTCCCCACAAGCTTCTTAAAGTTCCCTCATATATACCCTTGATAAAATGTAGTAAGAAGGGCAATTTACCTCTGCGGTCGCCTGCCCCAAAACATATCATCCTAGTTTAATTACAAAAAAACACCAGGCAATCCCAATTGAGGAACATTCTACAGAATACTTGATCTTTCATTCATAAAATTATCAAGGTCATCAAAAACAAAGAAAGCCTGAGAAACTGTCAGTCAAACGGAGCCTAAGGAGACACGAGGATTAAATTTAATGTGGTACCCTGGATGGATCCAGGAACATAAAAAAGACACTAAGGAAAAATTGAGTAACTATGAATCCAGTGTTGATTTTAGGTAACTGTGATGTATCAATATCACTTCATTAATTATGACAAATGTACCACACTACCAGAAGATATTAATAATAGGGGAAATTGGATGTGGAGGATGTGAGAACTGTGTACTATCATCACAATAATTCTGTAAATACAAAAATTGTTCTAAAATTTAAAAATTTTAAAACATGGAAAACCCCCAAAATTCTACACACACGGGAAAACTGATAGAACTAATAAACGTATTCAACCAAGTTGTAGGATATCAAATCAACACACAAAAATCAGCCATATTTCTATACATTAACAATGAACCATCAGAAAAGGCAATCAAGAAAACAATTCCATTTACAGTACCATTAAAAAGAATAAAACACTTGGGAATGAACTAACCAAGGAGGAGAAATACTTGTATACTGAAAACTATAAAATGTTGATAAAAGAAATTAAAGAAGACACCAATAAATGGAAAAACACCTCACGTGTTGGAAGATGTAATATTGTTAAGATGGCAATACCTTCCAAAGAGACCTACAGATTCAATACAATTCCTATCAAAAACCCAGTAACAACAAGCCCATAGCTAACACTTCAACACTGAAAAGTTGAAAGCTTTTCCTCTGAGATCAGGAATAAAACAAGGATGCCCAGTCTCATCAATTATTTGCAGCACAATGCTACTCAAAGTCCTAGTTGGAGTAAAATTAGACAATAAAAAGAAATAAAGGGGCCAACACTTTAGGGCAACGGGTAAAGCCGCCACTTCCCATATGGGCACTGGTTTGAGTCCCAGCTACTCCACTTCCAATCCAGCTCCATGCTGATGCACCTGGGAAAGCATCGGAAGATGGCCCAAGTATTTGGGCCCCTGCGACCCATATAGGACACACAGATGGAGTTCCAGGCTTCTGGCTTCAACCTGGCCCAGCCCTGGCTATTTTAGCTATTCGGGGAATGAACCAGCAGATGAAAGACACCTCTTTTCTCTCTTTCTCTCTTACTCTCTAACTCTGACTTTTAAATAAATAAATCTTTTTAAAAGAAGAAATAAAAGGCAACCAAATGGGAAAAGAAGTTAAACTGTTTCTATTCACTGATGACATGATCTTACCTATACAAAACCCTAAGGACTCCACCAAAAATAACTGTTAGAAAAGATAAATAAATTCAGCAAAGTTGCACAATTTAAAATCAACAAAAAAATCAGCTGTGATTCCATACACTAATGACAAGCTATTCAAAAAAGGAATTAAGAAAACAATCCTATTTACAACAGCATCAAAAAGAATAAATAGTTAGGAATGAATTTAAGGAATGAGGTAAAAGATCTGTAAATTGAAAACTATAAAATGCTGATGAAAGAAGCTGAAGAAAAATCAAATAAATAGAAATATAGCTTGTGTTCATGGATTGGAAGAATTAATATTGTTAAAATGTCCATACTGGGGCCAGCACTGTGGCATAGTAAGCTAAGACTCCATCTGCGGTGCCAGCATCCCATATGGGCAACCGGTTGATGTCTTGGCTGCTCCTCTTCTGATCCAGCTCTGTGCTATGGCATGGGGGGGGGCAGTAGAAGATGGCCCAAGGGCTTGGGCCCTTGAACCCACATGGGAGACCCAGAAGAAGCTCCTAGATCCTGGCTTCGAATTGGTTCCCTACTCCGGCCGTTGCAGCTATTTGGAGAGTGAACCAGCGGATGGAAGACCTTTTTCTTTGCCTCTCCCTCTCTCTGTGTGTAACACTACCTCTCAAATAAGTAAATAATAATCTTCAAAAAAAAGAATGCTGGCTCCTTTTTTTTAAAAAAAAAAGTCCATATTATCCAAGCAATCTACAAATTCAAGGCAAGCCCTTTCAAAATTCCAATGACCTTTTTCTTTTTTTTACGGAAATAGAAAAAAAACATAAAATTTGTTTACAACCACAAAAGACTCCAAATATACAAAGTGATCATGAGCAAAAAGAACAAAGCTGGAGGCATAACACTACCTGGTCTCAAAATATACTACAAAGCTATAGTAATCAAAATAGCATAGTACTGGCATAAAAACAGACACATCAATCAATGAAACATGACAGAGAGCCCAAAAACAAACTCATGAATTCATGTCAATTGATTTTCTTTTTAAAAATATATTGATTTAATTAATTAGTTTACTTGTTTAATTTGAAAGGCAGAATTACATGAGAGAGGGAGAGACAGAGACAGAGATCTTCCATCCCCTGGTTCGCTCCCCAAATAGCTCCAATGGCTTAACTTGTCTGATCTGAAGTGAGGAGCCTGGAGCTTCTTCCTGGTGTTCCATGTGGATGCAGGGACCCAAGCACTTGGGCCACCCTCGGCTGCTTTCCCAGGCCATTAGCAGCAAGCTGGATTGGAAGTAGAGAAGCCTGAACTCAAACCAGCGCTGATATGAGATGCTGGCACCACAGGCAGAGGCAGCAGCCCCAGTCAATTGATTTTCAATAAAGGTTCCAAGAACACATGATGGGGAGAAGACAGTATTTTCAATAAATAGTATTATAAAACTAGATATCCATTTGCAAAAGAATGAAGTTAAGTCTTCATCTCATACCATATGTAAAAATAAACTTAAAATGGATTAAAGACATAGGGGTGGGCATTGTGGTGCAATGGTTCAAGCCACCGCATGGCACCCTTGCATCCCATATCCAAGTGCCAATTGAGTCTCAACTACTCTACTTCCAATCTAATTTCCTGCTAATGCATCCTGGGCAAATGATGGCTCAACGGAGACCCATATAGAGTTCCAGGCTCCTGCCTTCAGTCTGGCCTATCTCTGGTTGTTGTGGGACATTTGGGGAGTGAATCAGTGAACCAGCAAGTGGAAGATTCTCTCTCTCTCTCTCTTACCATCTCCCCGCCTTTTAAACAGATGAAAATAAATAAACATTTTAAATAAAATACTTAGATATAACACCTGAAACTATAAAACTTCTGGAAGAAAACAGAGCCTCATGACATTGGTCTGGGCAATAATTTTTATTGGATAGGACCCCAAAAGCACAGGCTACGGAAGTAAAAATATATCAATGGGATTGCATCAAACTACAAAGCTTCTATACAGAAAATGAAACAATTAACAGAGCGAAGAGAAAAGCTACTGAGTGGGAGAAAATATTTATAATCCAGACATCCAATAAGGAGTTAATATCTAAAATATATATGGCATTCAAAAACCTCAATAGCAAGAAAATAAAAAAAACTTAATTTAAAAATGAGCAGACTTAAAGAGAGATTTCTCAAAAGAAGAAATAGAAATCAGCCAACAATTTTATGAGAAAATGTTCAACACTACTAATAATCAGGAAACTGCAAATCAAAACCACAATGAGATACCATCAATATATCAGTTAGGATGGCTATTATCAAAATGTCAAATGATAATAAGTTTTAGACAGGATGTGGAGAAAATGGAACCCTTTTATTAAAAATATTTATTTATTGGGGCTGGGGTTGTGAAGCAGTGGGCTAAGCTGCCTCCTGAGAAAATGGTATCCCATATCAGAGTGTCAACTGGACTCTCAGCTGCTCTACTTTTAATTCAGCGCCCTACTAATGCACCTGGGAAAGCAGTGGAAGATGGCCCAAGTACTTCAGCCCCTGCCACCACATGGGAGACTCTTTAGACAGATTGACAGAGAGAGGGAGAGACAAAGAGAAAGAGATCTTCTATCCTCTGGTTCACCCTCCAAATGGCTGCCAGAGCTGGGCCAAGCTGAAACCAGGAGACTGGAACTCCATCTGGGTCTTCCATATGGTTGGCAAGGGCCCGATAGTTGGACCATCTTCCACTGCTTTCCCGGGTGTATTAGCAGGGAGCTAGATAGGAATCAGAGTACCAGGAACTTGAACCGGCACTCCTATATGGGATGTTGGCATCACAGGCAGAGGCTTAACCTGCCTCAATGCTGGTTCTAAGAGAGAATCTTTGAACACTATTAGTGGAATGTAAACTAGTACAAGCATTATGGCACAGAGGGTCTAAAAAAGATAAAAATAAAATTCGTGTCTAATAATTTCACTTCTGTGATCATATCCAGGAGAAATGAAATCTCTGTGTTGAAAAGGTATCTGTACTACCATGTTTATTGCATTATTCACAATAGCCCATACATGGAATCAACCTAAGTGTCAGTCAGTAGATGAATGAATAAAGAAAATATAGTATATATACACAATAGGATACTATTATGCCTTTAAAAAGAAGAAAATTATGTAATTTAAACAATGTGGATGAATTTGGAGTATATTATGCTAAGTGAAATAAGCCAGGCACAGAAAGGTAAATACCACATGATCCCACTAATCTGTGGAATCTAAAAATTTGAACTTACAGAAGTAGAGAAGAGAAGGACAATTACCAGAGGCTGGGGAGGGGACAATGAGGAGACACCGACCAAAAGGTACAAGATTTCTGTTAAATAAGAGGAATAAGTTTTTGAGATCTATTGCATAGCATGGTAGTAACAGTTAATAATAAAGTATTATGTATTCTAGAATTGCTAAAATATTAGATTTAAAATGTTCTCACTACAAAAAAATGATATGTATGAGTCTGTTTTGTATTTCTATAACAAAACACCTGAGGCTGGGCACTTAACAAAGAAAAGGGATTTATTTTGTTTTGGAGATTCAAGAGTGTGGTGCCAGCACCTGCTTGCTCTGGTGAGGTCCTCATGGTAGGTGGCACTACAATGGCTAGAGCACAGGTGGAAGAGATCATATGGTAAGACAGGAAGCAAGAGGCTATGGAGGTTCCAGACTCACTCCTTTTATATATAACAACCCATTCTCCTGAGAAATAGTTCACTATTGCCAGTTAAACCCACATGGCAATATTAGCGTTAGTCTATTCATGAAGGTGGAGCCCCCAATGACCTAATTACCTTCTCCCAGGCCCTACCTTTTAAAGGTTCTACTACCTCAACACTACCACACTGTGGACCAAGCTTTCATTACCTGAACCTCTGGATGACAATATAAAAATCATAGCCTTATGTGAGGTGATGGAAATATTAATTAGCTTGATATCACTAAATGGTGTATGTGTGTGTAAACATCACACTGTACTACATAAATATATGCAATTATTTGTGAATAAAAATTAAAAATGTTTAAAACCCCAATGACATTTCCTACAGAAACATAAAATTTCATTCTAAAATTCATATAAAACCTTTTTTTTAACTTTTATTTAATGAATATAAATTTCCAAAGTATAGCTTATGGATTACAATGGCTTCCCCCCATAACGTCCCTCCCACCCGCAACCCTCCCCTTTCCCACTCACTCTCCCCTTCCATTCACATCAAGATTCATTTTCATTTCTCTTTATATACAGAAGATCAGTTTAGCATACATAAAGATTTCAACAGTTTGCTTCCACACAGAAACATAAAGTGAAATATACTGTTTGAGTACTAGTTATAGCATTAAATCTCAATGTACAGCACACTAAGGACAGAGATCTTACATGAGGAGTAAGTGCACAGTGACTCCTGTTGTTGACTTAACAAATTGACACTCCTGTTTATGGCATCAGTAATCATCCTAGGCTCTTGTCATGAGCTGCCAAGGCTATGGAAGCCCCCTGAGTTCACCGACTCTGATTATATTTAGACAAGGCCATGGTCAAAGTGGAAGTTCTCTCCTCCCTTCAGAGAAAGGTACCTCCTTCTTTGATGACCCATTCTTTCCACTGGGATCTCACTCACAGAGATCTTTCATTTAGGTTTTTTTTCCCCCCCAGAGTGTCTTGGCTTTCCATGCCTGAAATACTCTCATGGGCATTTCAGCCGGATCCGCATGCCTTAAGGGCTGATTATGAGGCCAGAGTGCTGTTTAGGACATCTGCCATTCTATGGGTCTGCTGTGTATCTCACTTCCCATGTTGGATCATTCTCTCCCTTTTTGATTCTATCAGCTAGTATTTGCAGACACTATTCCTGTTTATGTGATTCCTTTGGTTCTTAGTCCTATCATTATGATCAATTGTGAACAGAAATTGATCACTGGGACTAGTGAGATGGCATTGGTACATGCCACCTCGATGGGATTGTAAAATTCATATAAAATCTTAAGAAACCCTGAAGAGCCAAAACAATCTTGAAAAAGAATAAAGTTGGAGATCTCAGAATTTCTGATTTCAAAACTTACTACAAAGCTACTGTACAGACTGATATATAGATCAATGCAAGACAGAAACCAGTAATACATCTGCATGTATCTGGTCAAATGATTTTCAACAAGGAGTCCAAGACCATTGGATGGAGAAAGCACAGCATTTTCAACAAATGGTTTTGGAAAACTGGATATCCACATGCCAAAGAAGGAAGCCAGACTCTTAGCATATATCATATTCAAGAATGAACTCAAATAGACCAAATATCTAAACATAAGAGCTAAAACTACAAAAAGCTCAAAATAAAACATAGAGGGGATACCTCACTGGCAATAATTTCTTGGATATGACACCAAAAACACAGGCAGCATACGAAAAAATTAATTAAATAAATAAATTGGATTGTACAAAAATAAAAAAAAACTGCATCAAAGGACATTATCAACACAGTGAAGAGGTAACAGATAGAATGAGAGAAAATCTTTTAAAATCATACCACTGATAAAATATTGATAACTAGAATATATAAAGAACTCCTGCAACCCAGTAACAACAAAACCCTGATTTTAAAATGAACAAAGAACTTGAATAGATATTTCTCCAAAGAAGATACACAAATGTGCAATAAACATATAAAAAGATGCCCAACATCACTATTAGGGAAATGCAAATCAAAACCACAATGAGAATACCACCTTACACCTATTAGGATGGGTGCTATAGAAACAGAAAATAACAAATGTTGGTGAGGATGTGGAAGAACTGGAATCCTTGTGCATTGTTGGTGGGAATGTAAAATGGTGCAGCCTCTATGGAAAATGGTATGAAGGTTCCTCAAAAAATTAAAACTAAATCACTATATGACCCAGCAATTTCAATGTTGGATATAAGTTCAAAAGAATTAAAAGCAATGTCTTGAAGGCCAGCGCCATGGCTCAATAGGCTAATCCTCCGCCTTGCGGCGCCGGCACACCAGGTTCTAGTCCCGGTCGGGGTGCCGGATTCTGTCCCGGTTGCCCCTCTTCCAGGCCAGCTCTCTGCTGTGGCCAGGGAGTGCAGTGGAGGATGGCCCAAGTCTTTGGGCCCTGCACCTCATGGGAGACCAGGAGAAGCACCTGGCTCCTGGCTTCGGAGCAGCGTGGTGCACCGGCCGCAGCGCGCCGGCCATGGCGGCCATTGGAGGGTGAACCAACAGCAAAGGAAGACCTTTCTCTCTGTCTCTTTCTCTCACTGTCCACTCTGCCTGTCAAAAAAAAGCAATGTCTTGAGAATTATTTCTATACCTATGTTCACTGCAGCATTGTTTATAAAACCCAAAAGGTGGACGCAACCCAAGTGTCCAACAATGGATGAATGGATTAACTATATATATGTTATATATATATGTATATATAGTTATAGGTATATATGTTACATATATATATATGTATAAATACATACACACACATACATAGTGGAATATTATCCAGTCTTGAGAAAGAAGGAAATTCTGACACATGCTATGAAGTGGATGAACCTGGAAAACAACATGCTAAGTAAAATAAGCCAGTTACAAAAAGACAAGTACTTGCATGACTCCACTTATATGAGGTACCTAGAATCATCGAATCATAGAGACAGAAAATAGAATGCTTGTAGCCAGGGACTGGGGTGAAGGGGGAAATATGAAGCTGCTATTTAACCCGTTAGTTTCAGTACCATAAAATGAAATGAATTCTAGGAGTGGATGGTGATGGTGGTTACAAAACAATGTGAATGTACTTAATTCCACAGAATTATAAATTGTTAAGATGGCAAATTTCATCTTATACTTGTTTTATTGCAATTTTAAATAGTAAAACAAAATATGAGATTTCTGGCATGGACTGTCTTTGCAGGTAGCTGCCTGTCTAGACAAGGCAATGTAGCAAAAGTAATTAATCTATCAGATAAAGGCAGCTTAGATGATCTCCTAGGTTTCCCAGAGGTAGAAAACATTTGTGGCCATGCTGTCAATATGAGGCTTAATAGATAAACACAAACAGCAAGGATGATAGTGCTTCTAAATTCTGTTGTAATTTGCTGCACAAAGCACAGTGTGACACAACTTACATCACTTGTCTTCTTCTAGAAGATAGTTAGAAATTGGGAAGTTGCTGGTTTCAGTCCCAGGGAATCCTGCTTAACCAAGTGTTATATGCATAATTTACAACCCGCAGAGGCATGCCCTATCTTATGTCTTGCCTTAGAAATAGTCCTGTGTATTTATATCTCCCTAATAAAATATAGTTTCCCCAGTGGGGTCTTTTTTACTAAGCTGCTTCTCCACCATTACTTCTACCCTATCCTCCTTCCAACTATATAGTATATTGCACTTAGTAGGCTGTATATTTAAGCACATTTTATCACAAATGACTTTGAGCTTCAGATAAATAAGAGGAGGCAGCTCCTTTTATACTCCCTCCAACAAATTGAGGGCCTGTCTCAAATCTCAAGCCAGTTCCAAACCACTATGAGTACCTTTACTGTATACTAAAGAGCACAGCAGGGGCTGGTGCTGTAGCAAAGCAGTTCGAGACCTGGCTGCTCCACTTCCGATCCAGCTGTCTGCTATGGCCTGGGAAAGCAGTAGAAGATGGCCCAAGTCCCTGGGCCCCTGCACCCGAGTGGGAGACCTGGAGGAAGCTCCTGGCTCCTGGCTTCAGATCGGCACAGCTTCGGCCATTGCATCTAGTTGAGGAGTGAACCAGCGGACAGAAGACCCAGCCCCCCTCTGCCTCTGCATCTCTAATTCTATACCTTTTAAGTGAATAAATCAATCTCTTTAAAAAAGAACACAGTAAAAATTCCTTTCCAGGACATTTTTGAAATTTGATCATGGATGAGGCAAAATTATAGACCAAAAGTGTCATGGTTTGGAAAACCAAGTAAAAGGATATAAATTGGCTCCAAATGGGGTAAGTTTTTAATTCCAGCTCAAAAACTAACTTTCTATTTGTCCAAAAGCCTTACTACTTAAGCCAAAAAGGAGGAGGAAGAGTTAATTAGATCACTGATTCACACCCTGAGGTCTCAGGTCATCTTAACTGAAAAGGTTCCTCAAGGCATTTTCAAAACTTTAAGGAAAACAAAACACTTTATCATACAGTTGCCCAGTTAGCTAAATGTCAAGTTTCTTTGACTTTGCCTGGAATTACAGCACACAAGAACAAAACTGGTTATCTGTACTGATCATCTCTGATACGAATGCATGTGCATTCATATGTAGTTATATGTATATATTAACATGAAGAAATGGGCCAAGCTTGTGGCACAACAGGTTGAATTGACACTTGCAATGTGATGCTGGTATCCCATATTCGGAGCATCAAATTCCAGCTCCTCTGCCTCTGATCTAGCTCACTGAAAATGCACCTGGGAGAACAGTGAAAGATGGCCCAAGTACATGGGTTCCTGCCACCCACATGGGAGACCTGGATGGAGCTGGTTCAGCCATGGCAACTGCAGCCATTTGGGGAGTGAACTGGTGGATCTCTCTCTTTCTTTCTCTCTCTCCCTCTCTCTGTCTTACTCTGCATAAATCTTAAAAAGCATGAAGAAGCTATTATTCAATAAATAGGGTTTTTTTTTTCAGGAGAAATAACTCTTTGAAGTACCAGGCCTTATGAAAAGAAGATACAGAAGGGTTTGGGAGGGTCTGAAAAGATTTGGGAAGCACTGATGTAGCTGATCTATGGCTGAGGTCCCTTGAAATTCATCTGAGTTCCCATATATCTCCTTGCCTCTTTTATCTTTTCCACTGAGGACTGCAATCTTCACTTACATGAGACACTGGAAACAGATAAATAATGGTCTTCTTGACTGCCACCTTCCTTAGGTCTGAGGATAGTTGTGAGCTTTCTGCAGTCCTCCCTGCTCCATTCCCCCTACACTCAAACATTCAGATCTGTTTGGATAGTCAAAAAATGGTAAGGTATCCTGTAGCCAAACTGGTCAGCATGCAGGCAAATTCTTTGGAGGTTAGCTGCAGTGCCATTTCGCATTTTCTAAAACCTGTGATATGTGTGGCAGGTTCAGACTCCCACGAAGAAGCTGTCTGCCCAGTTTGAAGGGGAACCGCTAATACAGTGAATAAAGGCAGTTTTAGTTCAGCTGGTTTTGCTAGGAGGAGGGGAGAGGAGTGGGAAAAGAAGCTCCCTTGAAACTTGAATCTAGGGGTAAACACAGCTGGGACTTGTTCCAATATTGGCTTCTCTTGACCTGGCAGCAAGAGCACCCTATGTCCTAGAGAAAGACACGTTTGGTCAACTTCACCCTGCCTATTTCCAACCTCAATCAATTGCATAAATACATATCTTTAAAAAAGAAAATCTTTTGGCAGGGGAAATGATTCTTCATAGAGGAATTTGTTTAATTATTTCAATTTAAAATCTTGAACATTCCCAATCCTGCAGACCTCAGTGATTTTCAAGCACAGGCATGAATGTGCATGCATGCATGCGTGTGTGTGCACGCACACACACACACACACACACACCTCAACCCTCAATGTCTGGGGCAAAGATGCAGCTTGCCACTAGCTTGACTTGTTCCTGTCCAGCCCTGCACAAAAGAGTAGAGCCCAGGAACTGAAAAATTGAAAACAGTCAAGCGGTTTGGAACAACTACTGCGAATTGACATTTGGCCGATGCAAAGAGAATCAAAGGTGGCAAGGGCAAGCTAGCAACGAATTAAACTGATTAAAGCAGAAGCATGGTGAGCTTCAGCGGGCTAAGGTCTGGCTTTGCAAGACCTAAGACCAAGGAAAAACAGCACTTCCATTTTTTATTTTATTTTTTAATCTCAGCATCATACTTTTTGGCTGTGTGACCTTGATCAAGTAGCTTAATCTCCCAGTGCTTTGTTGTTTCAAGCACGTTGAACTGCCCAGAATAATAAACCATCACTTCCCTTTCTCTCAGCATATCTTGATAGTTGAATGAAATTTTGTACACATTTCAATTAGACATATGTTAAAATTCTGATTGTGTGTGTGTGTGTGTGCAGCAGTGTTGTGGCTTTGTCAAGGACGGATATCTCTCCTCTGATAGTCTGTATTGAAGTTTTTTTTTTTTTAATTTTTTGACAGGCAGAGTGGACAGTGAGAGAGAGAGACAGAGAGAAAGGTCTTCCTTTGCCGTTGGTTCACCCTCCAATGGCCGCCGCGGCCGGCGCGCTGCGGCCGGCACACCGCGCCGATCCGATGGCAGGAGCCAGGAGCCAGGTGCTTTTCCTGGTCCCCCATGGGGTGCAGGGCCCAAGCACCTGGGCCATCCTCCACTGCACTCCCTGGCCACAGCAGAGAGCTGGCCTGGAAGAGGGGCAACCGGGACAGAATCCGGCGCCCCGACCGGGACTAGAACCCGGTGTGCCGACTGTCATCGTCTTTGTGCTTGAGCTCTGAGAAAACTGAGCATCACACCCCTCTCCATGGATCATGGAAAACCACCACCATATGTTCCTCTGAGTTGGCTTCTCTGAGCCAGACAATTCTGGAATTGGCTCCTTTTGGGCCCAAGGGCAACCCTTACCTTGAAGAAGGAAGGGCCTATCTGGGCATCCCTTGGTCATACTCAAGCCATCTCAGAGGGCAATCTAATTGTTCTGAATGAAAACTTCAGGAGCAGGAACCCTGGACATATCTATCTAGGTTTTGTCATTTTGTTTTAGAACAACAAGATCTGGCCAAATAACAGTAACAAAAGGTAAACTATAATTACAGAAACATAAAAATTGGACAGAAAAAAGATCAGAAGATCAAAATATTAAAATAGGCAGTCCTTGATTTTCTTACTTTTCTGTATTTCCCACGTTATGAAAAATTGATTATTTTTATAATAAAAACTAGCAATTTTAGTTTTCTTTTCCTTTCCTGTTTTCTTGCCTTGGAAAGGTTTCAAGCATGGGACAGGGAGCCAGGATACAATATTAAATGAATATGTGCTCTGGTTAAATCATTTTCCTTGTCTGAGCCTCTGTTTACTCCTTCATGAAATAGAGTGGGAAACTGGAGAGAAAGTTCCCCTGGAGACCTTTCCAAATTTGGTTTTCAATGTTTTACATCCAGAATCATTGAGCTACTCAATTTGCCTAGAGCCTTTGCAAACTTCAGTATACAGTGAGTTCTCTGGTACTTAGAGCCATTAATTATTTGAATTTTCTAATTTTCCTATAATGTGATTATATATTATTTTTATCATAAAGTATCATGAAAAGTAATGGAAAAGAGCCAATATCATTGGCTCTAGGGCACAGATATAGTGGAAAAGGAGAATGTGAAAAGAAAAGTAGAATTAAACTCCCAAATAAGATATTGAGCAAAAAAAAACCTAGTTGCAGAATGACACACACATTAGGATATTACTTTTATAAATTTTAACAAAGAACAGCTGTATACATTAGTTATGGGAGGATGTGTGTGTGTGTGTGTGTGCGTGCAAAAGTATACAAACAAGATGGTAGAATACATACCAAATCTGTCTTAATGCTTGCCTCTGCAAATGGATGGAGAAAAATGAGAATGAGAATAGAGAAAAGAATTTTTAAAAATCTAAAGCAAACTTTACATTTAAAATATTAGCAGTTCTGAATAGAGATCTAGATTTCTTTGTCATATTATCAATTCTCAGTGCTTCGCAATATTTTTCTTATTACTCAGAATAAAAATAAATTATTTCTAAAAGTAAAAGCTTGAATTTTTCTATATTTTCAATATTTGTGAAATGTTCATGGATTATTTTGATAAATGACAGATGAATTTAATCTCAAAGCTAGGGAAATAGAAAAGAGAAAACAGGACAAAGAAAAGTGAAAGAGTGGGTCACTGAGATAAGATAGAGAGAAGCCCTGGGAGCTTGAGGACATTTTTTTCCCTCAGAGTAACTAACAAATTCCTGTTCTAGACCATCAGCCAAGAATTTAACAAATGTACCTATTACAAGATGGGAGCTCCTGGGTGTTCCGGCCTTCACCCCCACCACATGTTCTAAAACTCCTCTCTGTTTCATTGATTTTCTGTGGACAGAAACTTCCAGTGAGTCTCCTCCAAACCATCTAGCCTTTCAGGGACAAATTTTCCATCTTGGCTTCTAAAGCGGTTGTTACAACACCACAAATCACCTTCTGCCATCCCTTCTTGAGCCAAATTCCTACTGGTTTCCAGGAATCATATGGAGAATATAGTTCTCTGAATTTATTCCCTTATAATACTTAGCTCACATTTCTTAAACTCAATGTCTTACTATGAAAGCTGATTTTTCATTTCTCCCCTTATGCTCTCTCTCAAGCTAAATCCCCATCACAGTCAGAAATGCCATGTTTATTCCATAACTCTGAAGAAATGTCAGTCATCTTGGTGTCTTTGCTGCATATTGATTGATTAATGAACCAATTTATTTTATCAACTTACTGTCCCTTAATTTCTTCCTTGGCCCCTTTAATCAGCACTTCCCCTTTCCCAGTCCTAATCTATAAACTCTCCTCATCTGTTGAGGGCATTTTATAATAAGATGTTTTTTCATGTCTCTCCTGTCCTGACACCCTGTCACACCCAGCGGCCCCTGCCTTTCTTGGCTGATGTAACTAAAGTGCTTGCTCCAGGCTTTGTTCACTATGGGTAACAATAACCTTGCATCCAACCACAAATTATTCCAGGAACACAACTTCAGTCAAGATATGGATCCTGGGCAACATCAAGGGAAAGACTGAAGGCCTTGCTGATAAGTGGGAAGAGGGGGCTGGTTGTGAAAGAGGCCAGATGGGGGACAGTGCTAAATGCAACTGATGAGCACAAGGCTTCCTGTGTTCAGAAATGAGACTCCCCCTTACATCACTGTTCAAAAAAGACCACAGCTAGGGCAATCTAAGGGAAAAGATCTCTATCTCTGATAAACAGTGTGGCTTTGGGCAACTCTCTTTAAAGTCTCTGAGACTCAATTTCCCATCTGGAAAACGTTACCATCATGGAAACTGTTAGTGTGGGGAAAGACCTTAGAAAGCATTTCCAGACTAAGCAAGCCCCCATTTCACAGTTTGACAACTCTGAGGCTTGGGAGGAGAAACAGTTTGTTCTGTGTGGTCATCAACATTGAACTTAAACCCATAAGGATGTTTGTGAGACAAAATGAAATAAAACATAGGAGCACTTTTACTACTTTAGAAGAGAATGCTATAGAATTACAAGGTGTTATGATCAGTAGCCTTAATGGCTATGGTCCCTTAACATAAATCCTGAATAAAGACACATCAATGTTGGTTTTTATGTTCTCAGTGATATTGAACACACTGCTCTCTCCTTCAGCTGGTCATCTCAGAAAAAGAGATGGCAGCTCTCTGACACTGTTCCCTGTCCCACCTCAGGCTGTCTCATTTACTTGAGTACTCTCTCTGCCTGAGGGTTTGGAAATGGTTGCTCACCACAACATCCTTCTCTCAGCCCCACTGTGGTTGTTGTTATCTTATGCCATGTGATACCCAGCATTTCAGTGCCATAAGTAGACGACATACAGCAGGGCCTCCTAGAAGGTTGTTGGGAGAGGAGTCAGAACAACACACAGATCAAAGAAAAGCTGAGAAAGTCCAAAAGGCAAAGTAAAGAGCATACTTAGGTACACGCTTTTCCCATCAGTGCACATTATTCCAAAATAGCTTTTCATTTCAAAGTATAATTTGAGGGCACTCTTGTCTAGTAAGTGGTCTGGCTGTGTGAGGCAGGAGTGCAGACTTTTTAGTGTAATAAACTGAATTTTCAGAAAACAAAGGAATTCCATTCCTAGTGTTAACTGCACCCACATTAGGCCTCCATTAGCCAATGGTACTCAGTGCCAGATGATATCAAAGTCAAATTTGAAGGCAGAACAATGGAAGTGAAAATCAAAAGGAAGATATTAATTCTCCTACCTCTTTTTCAACATCTTTCAGTGGTAGGCTAGAAGTAATATGGTTTTAATGAGTCATGTATCTCTTCCTTGGGGTCAGTAATGTTGTGATACCAACACCTTATTTAGATAATAAGCAGAAAGATCTTTCCCTTCTTTCAGGCATTAAATCTATGTAACTGTAGCTAATAAACCATTATTGAAAGAGGCCAAAAAACAGTAGCTTATTGGAAAAGGGTAAGATCAATGGCAAGGAAGAATGATTCAGGATTTTCTTCCCAGATATGTATAGCAGTATCTTTGGCTCTCCAACACAAGTCATGGCCACTGTCTTTAAAAGTAAGTGACAACTTTGGGGACTTCTTCAAAGACAAAGTGACAAATCTGGATTTTTTTTGGTTGCTCCCACTGTATCATTTCCATATCTCTGTATAACAGAATAGACACACTCACCTCCTCCCCACATATACCTGCATTAGAATGATCTGGGTAAGACATATGGTGTAGGATTTTAAACTAACACTTTGGCCTTGGGTTATTAAGTATGCATGCCTATTTTTTAGTCTGACCCCCAAATTGCTTCTTTCTTAGATGAACATGCATTTTTGTTTAAAGTTAAACTATATAGATCTGAAAAACCACTATAGAATTGGTGCAACTCCCCTTTTTTTTGCCTGTTTACACAAATGGATTGACCTACCATTTAACATGCCAAGACCACAGTTTTACATATGAATTACCATGGGAGAAAGCATGTGATCTGTATAAGAGGGTCCTTCAAAAAGTTAGTGGAAAATGGAATTAAAAGGTATATTCATTTTTATGCAAAAAATTTGAAATCCATGCATTACTTTTTAAGGCACATTTTCCATGAACTTTTTGACAACTCCTCATATAACACATATTCAAGGATACTGGGTACACCTCTTCCCTTGCCAAGATATACAGTACACAGACAGTTCATAAATACAAGCACATAGAGATGTATGCACAAATACAGAGTCAGGAAGGGAAAAATTTAACCGAACTTCCCCAAGGAGATTGGGAACACTGAATCTACATTGAAGACACCACCACTAGTCTAAGCAAAAAGAGACTTGAGAAGGCAACGGTTATTCCAGTGTACAAAGAAGCTGTGTAACTGAGTCTACTAACTCTCCGGACCTTGGACAAAAAGTGCCAACAGGTCAACACAGAGTTCTGTGAAGGACAGAGTTCTTTCACAAATGCCTGCCACCTGGCTGAGCATGCTGAAAACCTCAAGGATTAGAATATCAGGGCCACCAAGATGCCAAGAAAACTCTCGATTCTACAAACCAAATGAATACCCTTTTCACTACCCACTCTCTTCTGTTAATATTTCCCCAATCCATGGTTACTTCAGTCATGGAGGTGGTATTTTGTTGCTATGAATATACAAGCTAGCTGCCCCCTGCTCCCAATAAGGAAGACTTTCCCTCTATTCAAACAGCATAGTACCAGAATCTGTAGCATGTCACTCCACCTCTCTTACAAGAGTTGAGAGGAAGAAACTTGGGTAATACTATGGATACCACCCCTGCTCTTACTAGGCCCATACTGACTAGGTGAGCTCTCTGTGCCCATATTTCTCCAGAACTCATAACATCCTAGGTTTTGGAACCAAGCCCCATCTATGGACCTCAGATTCAGTAAGTAGGTTCTTGTCATATCCACCTGTGTCTAACACATCTAACACCAAACTTCAATTTCTGTAGATCAAGTTCCTTTACAGCTCCCTCCTGTAACCACAGTCTTCCTAGAACAGTGATAGAAAGGTTCCACCTATGTGTCATCCAATATGGTATCCAATAACCTTATGTGGCCACTAAATACTTGAAATGTGCTGGGTTCTAACCTCCACCCAGAAGTTACAAGCCTTGCCCTCCAAGTATCAACTGGGATCAGTGGGAAATGTATGGACTTCTACTTTCATCTGGCAGTTACAACAATGCTGAAGCATTGTCAGAGAAAGACAGCTTAAAACAGGGGTTTAAATAAGATCCAGAGTTTTGTTAACATACTACAAAAAAGTCCAAGATTTCTGTCTAAAAATCACTCATCATACCAAGAACCAAAAAGATTTCAAACTGAATGAAATGAAAAAAGAGCAATAAATAGATGTGAGAAACAAGATGACAGATGAATATTTTTAAAAACTGAGCACCAAAAAGGAAACCTGTTGAAGTGAAATGGACACTATGAGAAACAGTGACTTGATCAGTCCTTGTCCTGACTGTTGATGAACAACTTAATACTTTATCCCTTTTAGTATTTTTTTTATCTACTTAGTACTATTGGTTGAACTCTTTAACTAACACACAATTATTCTTAGGTGTTTAAATTTAACTGAAAAGTGATCCCTGTTAAATATAAGAGTGGGAATAAGATAGAGAGAAGATGTACAATTTGGGACATGCTCAATCGGACTTGCCCCAAACGGCAGAGTTAGGAACTTGCCAGGGGATTCCAATTCAATCCCATCAAGGTGGCATGTATCAATGCCATCTCACTAGTCAAAGTGATCCGTTTCAGTTCACAATTAATCATAATGATAGGAATAAGAGTCAAAGGGATCACATTAACAAGACTAATGTGTGCTAATACTAACTGATAGAATTAAAAAGGAGAGAACGATCCAACATGGGAAGCGGGATACACAGCAGACTCATAGAATGGCAGATGTCCTAAACAGCACTCTGGCCGCAGAATCAGCCCTTAAGGCATTCGGATCTGGCTGAAGAGCCCATGAGAGTATTTTAGGCATGGAAAACCAAGACACTCTGGCAAAAAAAAAAAAAAAAAAAAAAAAAAACTAAATGAAAGATCTCTGCGAGTAAGCAAGTGAGATCCCAGCGGAAAGAACAGGTCATCAAAGAAGGAGGTACCTTTCTCTGAATGGAGGAGAGAACTTCCACTTTGACTATGACCTTGTCTAAATAAGATCGGAGTCGGAGAACTCAAAAGGCTTCCATAGCCTTGGCAACTCATGACAAGAGCCTAGGGTGATTACTGATGTCATAAACAAAAGTGTCAATTTGTTAAGTCAACAACAGGAGTCACTGTGCACTTACTCCCCATGTAGAATCTCTGTCCTTAATGTGTTGTACAATGTGAATTAATGCTATAACTAGTACTCAAACAGTACTTTACACTTTGTGTTTCTGTGTAGGTGCAAACTGTTGAAATCTTTACTTACTATATACTAAATTGATCTTCTGTATATAAAGAGAATTGAAAATGAATCTTGATGTGAATGGGATGGGAAAGGGAGTGGGAGATGGGAGGGTTGTGGGTGGGAGGGAAGTTATGGGGGGGAGCCACTGTAATCCAAAAGCTGTACTTTGGAAATTTATATTCATTAAATAAGTTAAAAAATTGCTAAAAAAAGAATTATCTGATGAATATTTTTAAAAACTTTTATTTCATTTATTTGAAATGGGGAGAGAGACAGAGAGAGAAAATCTCCCATCTGCTGGTTCACTCCCCAAACACCTACAATGGTGGGGATGGCCCACAATCCAGGAACTCAATCTGGGTCTCCCACGTG
Source organism: Oryctolagus cuniculus (assembly GCF_051225735.1). Classification (NCBI taxonomy): domain Eukaryota; kingdom Metazoa; phylum Chordata; class Mammalia; order Lagomorpha; family Leporidae; genus Oryctolagus; species Oryctolagus cuniculus. The sequence continues at coordinate 54,257,048 of NC_142888.1, forward strand.
GGTGACAGGGACCTAGCTACTTGAATCAAACCTCTGCCTCCCAGGGTGAACATTAGCATAGATCTGGAAGATGGTATCTTAACTGCTATACCAAATGTCTACCTCATCTAACAAAAATTTTGAAGTAACCATAGCAAAGGTGCTTCAAAATACAAATACATACATCTTGAAGCAAATTAAGTAGAGGATCTATAGATGAACCAAGTAGAAATTTTAGGAATGACAGCTACAATAACAACAAAATAAAAGCCTCAATGGAGGGTCTCTGTAGCATAATCAAGAAGATTGAGGAAAGAAATCAGTTAACTTCAAGATAGAACAATAGAAACTATCCAATCTGCACAACAGAAGAAAATGAATAGAGTCAAGAAACTTAAGATGCCAAAAAAGATCCAACTTTCCTGCTGTCACAGAAGGAAAGTAACTACTATAACTACAGGAGAAGGTAGAGATACAGGAAAAGTATTTGAAGAAATAACAGTTTTCCCAAACTTAGCAAAAGATACAAACCTACAGATTTAAATAGGTGAGCATATCCCAAACCAGATGAACCCAAAGAAATCAAGGCCAAAGCACGTCATAGTCAAATTTCTGAAAACTAAAGGAAAAAAGATCTTGAAAGCAGCAAGAGAAATGACACAAAAATCTGTACACTCATGTTACTAAAAGCTTTATTTGTAATAACCAAAAACTGAATACAATCAAATGCTTCTCAACAGGTGGATGGTTAAATAAACTGGGATACAGTAATACTATGGAATATTGTTCAACAATAAAAGGGAATGAACTATTTAGACAGCCATGTCCTCTTAGAGTCTCCAAAAAGAACGCAGCTCTGCCTACACCTTGATTTTAGCCCAATGACACCTACTTCTAACTCCAGAACTGTGGAAAAATAATTTTTTTGTTCATTGAAAGTATGTTTTCGGTAATTTGTCACAGTAGCCATAATAGAAAACCTAAACCACCATGAACAAGGGGTTAAAAACTAACCTGCTCAGAGATAGACAACTGGCTTTTTACAGAATGCATTCAATTCAGTAGTTAGAAGTCAATAACTCTACTATAATCTTAAGGCAATAGTCAATTCATCATGACTAATGCTATTTGCAGTTCCACATTACCAATGACAGCAGTGATAGAAATCTAGCCTCAGAATTGCAAGGAAAATAAACATATTACTCTGTATTAAATGGGATCTTCTATGCCAATACAGAGATGAGAACAAAACATTTGTTTCATGGAGGCTGGAAATCTTGTCTCAATCCAGGTAGAAGATACCTATTTGCCTAGGAATTTCTTGCTGTCAGGAAAACAAAATATCTACACTTATTTTTCAAAGAGTAGAATATAGAAATAACAGAATAATACATTGAATTCAAAAAATGATGTGGTACAGAATAACCTATGGTTGACAACAACTAATTGAATACTTCAAAATAGCTGGTAGATAAGATTGAATGCTCCCAACACAAAGAAATGATAAATATCTGAGGTGATATATAAGCTAATTACTCTAATAAGATCATTAAATATTGTATGCATGTATTGAAGTGTCACATTGTGCCCCATAAATGTGTTATTACTATGTGTCAATTAAAAGATAAAAATAACTTTTAAATAAGGTTGAAATAAAGTCATGCAAATTCTGAAAATACCCAGACAGAAACAAAGTTAATGCCCTATGACAGATAATACATTTTATTCTTTTCTCTGTCCCCAGTATCTCAATGCTTAGCACATAGATGCTCAATGAAAGTTTGCTGACTTGAGTTATAAATTATTATTAATGAATTCATCCAGCCTTAGTATCATACTAACCCTCATACTGTGCAATACTCCAAGCTGCTAAGACAAGAAGCAATAAACATTTATTCATGGATGGGAATCTCACCCATTACTATCATCCCAACTGCAAGGTACAGATGTGGCATATATTTGTGTTTACAGAGCTTAAGGAGCTTTGCCTTTAATATATGGTGTTAGATATCCAGGATGAAATCTATTAACTCTTTCCTGGATGGCTAGTACTCCAAAACAACCATGAAGACATCTAGACACCAACTCCCTCTCTTAACCCATCATCATACCTAACAACCGATCTTGGAAAGAGTTCCTTATTTTTGTCAGGCCTTTGGCAAAGTGAAATACGAAGGCATTTCAAAAAGTTCATGAAATATGGGTATTATGGGAAAGCACCAAGATAAACATTTTAATTCCAAGAATTTTTTGAAATTTCCTCAGTTATAGAGATATACAGATGAAAGAGAGACAGACAGAGGAAGTTGAGTGTGAGTGAGCTTTTATGGAATATATTTCACATATTAATAGTGAATGAACTGGGGTGTGGGAGCTGAACAAGCATTGTTTAAGAATTTGAGAGTTGTTAAGTCAAGGATTTGGGAAAACTAGTCTTTACTTGTTTTTAGTGAGAACAGTAATGTCAAAGGGAGTATTCAGTGGCTCTTCTTCATCATGAAAGTGTCTATGAAGGCTAATCAGAAAACTGCTTGTAATGGTAACTGAGTGCTGTGAACCATAAGTATACTAATAACATGCTTTTTTTAGACAGTTATTTTCCCAGCTTCCATTTCCAGCTACTGTGACCATGATAGCCATGCAACAGGAATTCTGTAATAACTGGGAAAGGCTGATGCAGAGGCTTTTAATTCACAATGCATGATTGGACTGCTGAAAATATGTGCAGGTGTTATGTATGTAAATCTGCACTTTTTGAAAAGAGTATCCCCGGTGTTCACAGAATTTTCACAGGAGTTCAAGCTAAAGTTGGAGACCACTGTAGACGGTGATGGCCCACTTTTTCCACTCCTTTACTTATCAAAGCAGCACATCTTCAAAATGTGTTCTAGTTATTTATTAACGAAAGAGACAGTGGGTTTCTATTCAACCGAGTCTCTGAGAACTGGTCTCTGGGTTAATAAATCACCTGCCTGACTAGAATAACAGCAAATATTGAGAAGGAAGGCAGAAAGAATTTAGTAGCATCACAAAATTTAGGTTACTGCAATAGGCAAGAAAGGTAACTACTGACATGCTGACTCAAAAAAACAAATTCACTCGTAGATTCCACTTTTTGGTCATCCCCATGCTACTCCACCAGAATAATCTCCCAAACTCTAGAAATAAACTGATATATAGTCATGAAATGTGGGCAATTGACAAAATAAATCTTAATTAAGATGGGGGCAGCTTGAAAATATTAGCAAAAGCAACTCCAAATGGCTCCATGCCCTTCTTCTTTTTCTTTTTTTCCAAGATTTATTTGTTTATTTGAAAGAGTTACAGAGAGAGAGAGGGAGAGACACACACAGAGAGAGATCTTCCAGTTTCTGGTTTACTCCCCAGATGGCTGCAACAGCCAGGGCTGGGCTAGGCCAATGCCAGGAGCCAGGAGCTTCATCCAGGTCTCCCACATAGACAGCAGGGGCTCAAACATTTGGGACATCCTCCATTACTTTTCCCAGGCCATTAGCAGGGATCTGGATCGGAAGTTAGAGCAGCAGGGACAGAACCGGCACCCACTGGGAATGCCCGTGTCACGGGCAGCTGTTTTAAGCACTACGCCACAACACTGGACCTGGCTCCATGTCTTCTAATCTGCAGTATTTCTTTATGGCCGGCTAGATTTTGCCTGAAAGCCTTAGTTTGTTTTGACTCTTGACCTAGATCAATGAAAGTCAATCACAGATACTTAGGATTGGGAGGCAGTATAAAAGATCATCTTGTCCATTACAGAAAAGGCATAATATATAATAAATAAACATATATATATATATACACACACACACACACACACACACACATAGAAAAACCACACATACACAAACTATTTGGGATAGAGGGTTGTCCATGCACTTGTCAAATACATTCTGAAAAGAAGAATTCACACTTCCCTGATACTAATGTCTTTTCACAACTACCATGGTCAAGATATTCCATGAAAGTAACAATAAGCACTCTCCAGCACACAGTTAGCACCTCTTTGCGTGCCTGTGTATGTGCAAACATATTCATGCTTCTGGAGGGGTGTCGCTGGACCTAACAACACAATTCTGGAAAGTATGGAGCCTGAATAATTTCTGGGACTCTTCTCTAGAAAGAGCTCTTAGAAAGGCTGAGCTGGGTTAAGATACTGTTACATCTCTAAAGCTCATTATGTCTCCAGGTTTGGCAAAAATATCATTCTCCCAAATCAAGAACAGTGTTTTTTGGGCCAGCACTGTGGCATAGCAGGTCAAGCTGCCACCTGCAGTGCTGGCTGGCATCCCATATGGGCACCAGTTCGAGTCCCAGCTGCTCCACTTCCAACCAGCTCCCTGCTGATGGCCTGAGAAAGCAGTAGAGGATGGCCCAGGTCCTCGGGGCCCTGCACCCACGTGGGAGACCCAGAGGAAGCTCCTAGCTCCTGACTTTGGATTGGTGCAGCTCTGGCCATTGCAGCCAACTGGGGAGTAAACCAGAGGATGGAAGACCTCTCTCTCTCCTGCCTCTCATTCTCTCTCTGTGTAACTCTGACTTTCAAATAAAATAAATAAATCTTTAAAAAAAGAAAAGAACAGTAGCTTCTTTCAAATGTGGCTTACAATTAAGGTGGCCATAGAATTTTTTTCCCAACTGGAACGTTTTGAGAGTGAAATAAATATGCCAGCAAAATAAGCGTAAAACATGACATGTATATGGCCATCCAACTTACAGTCCTCCATAGAGGAAATGCTTTAACTTGTCCCAAATGAAATTAATCCCTTTGCCTGTTCTTGATGGAGGATGGCTTGGCATTGCTCTAGCAGTCAGGGCCAAGGTATAATCCTGGTATCAAACCTCTAAATCCCCTTGGGAGCAGATTCTTGCTTAGTTGTGTAACAACTGAAATGGGTTACTAAAGGAGAGAAGCTGAATTTTTAAAATAGGATTTGGAAGTGCTTGAGAAAACAGTAGTTAATTGTATCAAAAATGTCCCACTGGGGTGGGTAAAATGACCTTTTTGAAGAGCTCTTTGGAGAAACAATAATTGTGTGCATAGTAGTTAGTCCTTGTTTTCCACGAGAAAAACAAGGAAGGAGAAAGACATCAGACCACAGCACTTACCTACAGAAAAAGATCAAAAAGAGCACCTTCCCTGGCAGAGGCCTGCAAATCACTGTGGGTAGTGAGAGACCAGAGGGAAGAAACAAAGATCGTCACCTCTACTTGTAGCTGGCCCAGAAAAGGCACTACCATCACTAAAAAGCAGCTTCCCCTAACCCTCCACTTTTTCAGCTGACCACACCCAAAGATTTTCCCGAGGTTGTGATGCGTTCACTGCTGTATTATAGGCCAGTACTGTTTGAGAAGAGAGGCATGTTCATCTCTGTTAAAGAGAAATTTTCTGGACAAGAGAAAAGGTGTAAACTTAAAATTAGCCCCAAGTGATGCAGCCTCATACCGTGCTCTTTGTTTTGTTTTCCAGCAGCTATGGAGAAGTGGTGTGGAGAACCTGACAAGTTCTTTGTGTCTAACCCTGTGACCTTGGGTTTGAAAAGGTGCTCTTGTGGAGAAACTGTCAATTAAGGAGCTGGTGGGCAACTTTTCAGTGGAGGAAAAAGTCAAAGAAAGAAAAGATTAAAATGTCCAAACCTGAAATTTCTAAGCCAGAAAAAACAAGGAAGCCAAATGACCTGTTCCTTAGTGAATCATCCACCACCCCCTGTCACCCACTTGATCCTTCTCTCCTTTTGCTTACTATGAACAGGAATCTTTAAACTATGTATTGCCACCAAGAAAATAAGTTTAAATACATGTATAATGTAACAGAAGCAAAGGCCAATTAGAATCTCCTTTTCTCTCCTTACTAAAAGGATCTACTGAAGAAAAAAAGTAATTATTCACTCAAACTGGACTAAGGAACACAGAAACTGCAATCAGTGCTTCTTTGGTTAGGCCAGTCCCTCTCCTAAGCAAGTACTTAAGCGAGACCAGGACCTTCACACTGATTGTATCAGGAATCCATAAGCACACCTTTGACTGTTTTAAATCCAGCATTTATCGCTTTTCTCATCGCTCTTCTTGCACATCATAAACACAGGCAATGCTACCACACCTTTAGTTCTCTCTGCCCACTGGGTAGCTTATAGGTAATCAGAAGATTGTGGAAAAAAAGGAAAAAGAGGGGAGACAGAGTCTGAGTAAAACAGAAAGCAGCAGTGCTCTGCAGTTGTTTGACTTTGGCAAAAGGGTGTTACAGGTTTGTGTGTGTGTGTGTGTGTGTGTGTGTGTGTTAAGCATTGAAGCATAGAAGATTTATTCACTGAACAGGTTGATTTGTTTAACAGACTTGACATATGTAAAATTCTGCCATGTGCTTACATAATTGTTACCCATTTATCAGAGCTGCTATTTAGGCAAATATTTGTTTTATAAGTATTTTCCTTTAAACGACTCCTCTGGCCTATTGCACAAACAACCTGCACAGTTCATTTTAATTATGTTAACAATAGTTATTTGGTGGAGGTCTCTGAAATCTGGTCTTCCCCATGCCATCTCATCTCCATCCAAACCCTATTCCTACATTTCTTAGCCCACTAATAACTTTTGGGTTTAAAACCATACCATAGGGTAAAATTTTTAAATATGTACAATGTCATTTTATGTTACAGGGTTTTACACTTATTTCCAAAACAGCAGTTTCTTGCCATATTGTTAAAATCACAGATCTGAAAATTGCTAGCCTAAAAAAATTGGCTGAAAGGACAAAAGGGTGTGATTTTTTGTGTGTGTGAGTACTTATCTGTGTGTGTGTGGGCGTTCGGGACAGTTAGGGGAAAGCAAGCTAGAGAATTAGGTAAAATAAGAGAAAGTAAATGGAGTCAAATTTCAAGTCTTACAGATTTTGTTGAATCACCCTACCCTATCTGAACACATGTGCACAAAAAATTATATCTTTTCAACTCAAATGCATGCAATCTATCTAGGTTCTGTGGGAGGTAAAATATTGGAAAGTGCTTCCAAGAAAGAAAAATGTCTAATCACTAGCTGCCAGGGTTGGTTTGAGTTCTTCTATTGTAAATATGCCATTTGCAATAGCAAGAGGCTCGTTTTGACCTCCCAGGTCAAGGAGTGTGGAGACTAGGGAAGATATAGGGAGGAAAGGAAATCTCACCAGCACACAAGTACATTTTTGACCTAGTAAGTGAATACGTTTTTGTTGTTACTGCTGGGTAAAATGTACAAGTCTTCCAGAAATTAGACACCGTAATAAAAATGTACCAGCCCAAATTTAAATTGCTCACTAGACAGATGGTTAATTATATTCACAGCCACATATTTCACTGGGATAGAGTTTCAGACACTCAGCCAGTTTTATTTGATTAGCCGGTTTCCCAGTTAATATGTAAAATGACAGTTACTTAGGGCTTTTTTGTTCCTTTCTAAAAATATATTTTCAATAAGTGTAAATTCTCCTCAGCCATGAGAACGTCACTGCTGTAAATAAACCGTTTGGTCCTATGTTACGCCATGTGTAAAAGATGTAAGGGAGATACACACACACACACACACACACACACAAAAGCAACTCCAAATGGTCTCTAGTAGTTTAGAGAAGACCACTGGAGCACCTTTTCTCACCAAGCAAAATATTCCAGGAACAAGCAGCACACTGCTTCTCCGCCTAAAACAACCGAGAAGGTACTCCAGTCCTGGGGTTCAAGTGCTCTAGATGCTTCTGAAAAACAGCCCTGCCAGCCCGGCACACAAATCATGTCTTTTCAGATCACAGTCTAGAAAATAGAACGTTAGGGAAAGGCCACACAGCTAAGTGCACTGCTGTGCACAGAATTCAACACTATGCTGGGAGCCAAGAGACCCACTTCTTCCAAAATGCAACCAGAAGCTCGACAAAAATCAAAGAGCGCTGGTGTCAAAATGAGGATGCCAATTTTTTTTTTTTTTAACTTCGAAAAAGACAGAAAACCTTGCGCGGGTGATTCGGTCCCTCACGAATCAGACAGGCAAAAGCACTCATGCTGAAACCGCTGGATTCCTCAGCTGCACGGCGCCAACTCAGCGGCGCGGTTTCCACACTTTCCCAGAGCGGGGCCCCGCGGCCCGGCCTCCCCGCCTCCCCACCCCACGGGGTGTACGAGACCCGAGCCGACGTGTTGCTGTGGGGCGCGGCAGAGAGAAGCGCCAGCAGCCTCCAGGAAAGCGTCAATTCCATCGCCGCCCAGAGAGCGGGAAGGGGCTGCGGGTCAATTTCCGCAAAGGTGACGAGCTGGGCGAGGCTCAGTCGGGCCCCCAACTCACCCCGGCTCGCAAGCCCCGGGCCGGCTGGAGCGTGCCCCGCGGGCGCTCTGTGGTGGCCGTGGCCGCCTGGCGCGCGCGCGGGAGCCGCGGGCGGGGGAGGCGCCGGCGACGCGGCTTCGCACCTTTGCGGCTTTGGCCTCCCGGCAGCAGCCGCGTGGGTTTTCCCGCTCACACCGAAGCGTGCCGTGCCGGTGCCCCTGGTTCCCTGGCCAGGCGCTCCCAGGCACCAGCCTGAAAGGAGGCGGCACTCTGCTGGTTCCCGGTGCCCGCCTGTGTGCCTGTGAGCGCGGCGGCTCCGGCCCGCTCGTTTCCCCTCCCCCCCCCCACCCCCCGCGCAAGCACAGAGGCCTTTCCTAGATTGCAGTGCCTGTCAGGGCGAGCTGGGATCTCTCGCCCTCACGGCCCCGCTCCCTCGTCCAGACACACACACGCACACCATTCGCACACAGATAGCCTCCCTTCCGTTCTCCCTTCCTCCTTAGCTCGCTCGGCTTCCCCCAATTCGTTCCACCCCCTGCCGCCGCCACCCCGAGGCAGCCGGCGAGCCGGCGAGAAGGCCAGGGGGCTGGATGGTAGCGCTCGTACTCACCTCACAGGCCGACTCCCGAAGCGCACGTCGCTGGCGGGCTCAGGCAGCAAGGCGCTGGAGCTAGCGCGGCCACAGTCAAGGCTGCGCTGCCGCCGTCGCCGCAGCTGTTCAAGCTGCCGCTGCCGCTACTGCTACCGCCGCCGCCGCCGCCTCTGCCTCAGCTCCATGCGCCGGGCCCGCCAGGTGGACGCGCCTCTCTCCCTCGCTCTCCCTCAGGCGCCGCCGCCGCCGCAGCTCCAGATGGAGTCAGAGCTGTCGGCTCTGGCCCTGAAACTCAGAGCCTCGGTGGATGTCCAAGTGCTCCCGGGCTCCGCGCTTCGCCTGCACCGCCGCTCGCTCGGGCCGGGGCTACCTCGCGAGCGGGCTGCTCGCGCGGCGCCTACAGCCGGCTAGCTCTGTGCGGTGGCTGCCGCTGTCCGCGAGAGGGAGAGAGAAGGAGGGCGGCTGCTACCGTCGCTGTCGCTGGTAAAGCTATTGCTAAATGCTGCCACTGCCGCTACTGCTACTGCTGTGGCGGCGGCTGCTGCTGCTGATGCTACTGGTTTTCCTTCCCGGGTTCTCCCCCTGCCTCGTTCCCCCCTCCTCCCCCCTTCTCCTCCCCCTCCTCCCCCCTCCTCCTCCCCCTCCTCCCCCTTCTCCTCCCTCTGCCGCTTTTCTCAGAGCCTCTGCGGGCGCTGCCTGGTCCCCTGTTCTCCCAGAGCTGCCTCTGCCCATTCAGAAAGGTGCCCAGAGTGGGGCTGCCTAGGCTGCCACCATCGCTATTGCCCCTGCCATTGTTTCCTCCAACACTGCTGTTCTTGCTGGACGCATCCCCCCCACCCTCCTTCCCCACTACAGCCCTCCCTTTCCCTCCCGCTCTCTCCTTACCCTCCCGCTCTCTCCTTATCCTCTTCACTGTCCCCTCCTCATGTGCCCCCTCCCACCCTGTCCGTCTGTCCCTCCCTCCCCTCAGGCACCCGGGAGCGCGCACTGCGCGGCCACCTGTCATAAAGGGCGCGCACCCCCCTTCCCCACCCCCACCCCGCCCCCCACTCCCATTCTCACAGCCCGCCCAGGCCACCGCGCCACTGGCGCCTTCTTCCCCCGGCAGACACGCAGCCGGACACCACTCTCCCATGACTTGTAGGGCAGCTGTGTGCGCGGAGAGGGGCGCTCTGAAGTTTGGGGAAGAATATTTGAATGGCCACGTCCACCAAGCATTTAACCATTCAACCTCTACCTACCCTTAAGTTCAGGGCCTGGGTGCTGAGAAAGGTGGGTCCTGTTGGAAGGGTTGGCTGAAGGCAGAGAATTGGAAAGAGGTGTTTTGTTGTGGTTGTGTGTGTGTTGCTGTTGTTTTGGAAAACAGGGGAGAGGGGAACCTGAATATGGGTAGGAAGAAAGGGGGGTCTGCATGAGTGCCATCACTGAAAAATCTTAGGTGCTCATCTCCCTTTGGTTGTCCTGGGAACCCAACAGGAAAGAGCCAAACATTGGCAGGTGGGAACATTTTAGCAGTCCTCAAACCCTGGGTCTAAGGTTGGGGCCCCAGGCCAGCAGTCATCACCACTAGGAACCAGGACAAGAAATGGGAAGGTTGGTGCTGGGACAGGAGAGGTAGAACTCCTGCACTTGCTCCAGGAAGTTGTTGCCAAAACACAGGATCTCCAGTCAGGGAGGGCTTGATTTCAGAGTTCTCTGCTACAACAACTACAGCCCCATTTCACTATCAAGGCTCAGGCTTTGAAATCCAGGTGTGCAACTGACTACCACCCTGAACAGAGCTTGTCACACACCTCTTCCCAGAAATAACACAAGTGGTGAAGGAGAGGTAGGGCACTTCTTGCCTTTCCCCGACAAAATACAGGAGACATGCCTTCCAGAGAGCTAATTTCCAACAAGATGCGGGTCCCCTTATCACATTTTTTTAAAGTTTATTTATTTTTATGTATTTGAAAGGCAGAGAGAGGGAGGGAGGGAGGGAGAGAGAGAGAGAGAGAGAGAGACAGATCTTTCATCTGTTGGTTCACTCTCCAAATGCCTGCAATAATCAGGGCTGATCCAGGCCAAAGCCAGGAATCAGGAGCTCCATGCAAGTCTGCTATAAGGATGGCAAGGCCCAGCTACTTGAACCATCATCTAGCTGCCTTCTCAGGGTGCACATTAGCAAGAAGCTGGATCAGAAACAGAGCCAGGACTCAAACCCACAGGAACTTGGGATATGGGATGCAGGAGTCCCAAACATCCCAAGCGGTGGCTTTAGCCACTGCACCACAACACCCACTCCACTTTATCATGTTTGAGGCAGGCACTCTACCACTGGTCTTTTATCCCTGAGCCCTAAAGTGTCTGTAAAGGCACTGAAGATCCTTTTATAGCTCCTCATCTCTGTGCCTTTATTTCTGTCATTCCACCTGCTTAGAACACTCTTGTATTTCTCTCTCTCGTTTTATATCTATGCAACTCATTCATAAGTAATAGCTCACCCTTAATCAACACTTATTTAGTTCTTACTATGTGCCAGACACTGTGCTAAGCAATTTACATGACATATTTTACTTAATCCTCACAACAAACAGAATGTTGTTATCCTCATTTTACAGGTGAAAAAAGTTTCAGCTACAAAGAAGTTAGGTATACGTATCTTGAGGACCATCTTATTTATCTTGCATCTATCAGGCACTATGAAAATACATTTGCATCTTTGAGACGCTATAATAAATAAGAAGCAAAATAAAATTTAGTGTCTGTCCTCAAAAGCAAAAACAAACAAGGTTAAACATGTAAAATACCACCCAATTTTTGGCTGGATCTCAAAAGCCAGCATGAATTCTCTTTTCCCATTGTCAGAAGCACATTGTCTTCTCCTGTACTAACCACATGTATCGTTCTTCCTTTTTTAAGCTAGTTGCTTACTATCAGTTATAATATGTGTCGTTGCTGTTCAGCCAGACTACTGGGAACACACGTAAATTAGAACTATTGTTATTTGTGATAGTGAGGGAGAACACAAACCAGAGGTGTTATGGGCTGAATTGTGCGCCATCAAAATTCAAATGCTGAAGCTCTAAACACCTGTAGGAGGCTACTTCAAGAAATTCATGGGAAAGTTGAATTAAAAGTTTATTTTGGTGCAGAAAATTGAAATTCATGTAGTTTTGTATAGTATACATTTCCAGAAAATTTTTGAAGTCCTGTTTTGTAATGTCCTTAGAACAGGGCTTTGCACTTGGCAGCCTTCATTGCACTTGGGCAGCCTTCATTGAATGTGAGCTCTTACCCATGTCTGTCTTCTCCAACAGACCATTATAGCATGGCTTGCACAATATTACAATAGTGATACTTTATCCTGTGTTAGACCCTAAGCTCCTTGAGAACAGGGACAATGTCTGTTGTCATGGTAATAATAGCTAACTTTTACTGAGTGTTTTCAATGTATCAAACGTTTATGTTACCTATAGTTACTTCAAGAAAGCTCCAGAGGCCCCATCCCTACCTGTAGACCCACCTGACTGTCTTCCACTATGCTACCATAGCACCAATATTTACCTTAATCACTACACTTAGCATATGATACTGACAACTGCTTGTGTGTTTCCTTCCCCTTCCAGACTATTTATGGAAAGAAGACAAAATACTTTCAACTTTGGTGCCCATATGTGAGCACAGTACCCAGCACAACAAAGGCACTCAATATAAAGTCACAGATTGTATTTTTGCCACATTGTTTGCTTTGTCTAGAGTGGAACTCAGGTCAGGCTAGTCGTAGCCACCATCACCCCTTTCCCTGGATTATCTTTTTTTTTATTAAAACAGTAATAGAAGATCTCTCACAAAGTGATCCTCCCTATAAGGCAGATCTAAAGGAAAGAATGGGGGCTGGTGTTGTGGTGTAGCTGGTAAAACTGCCATCTGTGGTGCTAGCATCCCATATGAGCGCTGGTTCGTGTCCTAGCTGCTCCACTCCTGATCTAGCTCCCTGCTAATGAGCCTGAGAAAGAAGTAGAAGATGGCCCAAGTCCTTGGACTCCTGCCAGAAGAAGCCCCTGGCTCTTAGCTTCTGATCGGCCCAGCTCGGCCATTGTGGCCACTTGGGGAGTGAACCAATGGATGGATGATGTTTCTCTCTCTCTCTGCCTCTCTCCCTCTCTCTCTCTCTAACTCTGCTTTCAAGTAAATAAATACATCTTTTAATAAAATAGAGGAAAGAGTGCAAAACATTAAGGCAAGATCTGGAAACAATTAGCCTCTGCTATTTAAAAGCCAATGGTAGCATGCCTGTTAGGGCAAAGTGCAGTAGTGAAGGAGTGTAAGACTAACCCCTAGAATCTTCGATTTTGACCTTAATTCTTTCACAAACAAACTATGCTGTTCAGCAAATCACCAAACCTCTCTGAACTTCAGTTTCTCCATAGGGGACATAGAGAGCATAATCACTTCATTCATGGGTTAACGGACTTTGATAACAAAGATTAAAGAGTTTATTGGGGCCAGCACTGCGGCTCAATAGGTTAATCCTCTGCCTGTGGCGCTGACACCCCGGGTTCTAGTCCCGGTCGGGGTGCCAGATTCTGTCCCGGTTGCCCCTCTTCCAGGCCAGCTCTCTGCTGTGGCCCGGGAAGGCAGTGGAGAATGGCCCAGGTGCTTGGGCCCTGCACCTCATGGGAGACCAGGAGAAGCACCTGGCTCCTGGCTTCGGATCAGCGTGGTGCGCTGGCCACAGCGCGCCGGCCGCGTTGGCCATTGGAGGGTAAACCAACGGCAAAGGAAGACCTTTCTCTCTCTCTCTCTCTCTCTCTCACTGTCCACTCTGCCTGTCAAAAAAAAGAGTTTATTGGACTTTCACTTTGGGAAAAACATTGAACTCATCTGTTACTTTCATATTACATGCCTAGATGGTTATCAGTCTCTGGACTTGGTATTCTAAAATAGTCACAGACTTTCATACTCCAACCCAAATTCCAGGATATTGTGGTTTTTAGTCTGTCAAATCAGCTCCCTAATAGCCCGCAATTCACCCTATTTCCAGTGAAGGGTCTAAGATGTCTGGAAATTTCTGGGGCATAAGAGGTACCACCATCATGGAGATAGGCCCAAAAGGTTTCTTTCTAGAATGCAGAAGCCAGACACAGGAGATTTTTCAGCCCAAATTTATGTTCTGTTATAGCCCAAAGGGATAAAGAAAATGAATGACAGAAATAACATTATTATGGTATCATGTGCATATATAAAAAAGAAAACTACTATATTATTTTTCATATAATATACCACTATTGTGCCTAGAGACTATATAATAATCATAATAATGGCCTCTGGCTGGGACTTTATGGCACCTTTCCATGGTGAATGTCAAAGAATGGTCCAAAGGAACTCAAGGCGGTTCAGACTCCAGAGGTCAATGAATTGAAATCAGCATCAGCTCTTCCTCTCATTTGAGGGGCAGCACCCAGCATTGAGGGCTTTAATCGAATACAGTAGAACTGATAAGCTGCCTCAGCACTTCCTTCCTTTGTCCTAAACAGGACTGGAAGAATATAACTCTCATCTATACTGATAGATGTTTCATTTATTTCCCCTTTCAGCAGTGAAGTAATCACTATTCTACAAGTTATTCAACTACTGCCTGGTTTGGGCCCTGTATTATTAGGCCTCAAGAGAAGGAAACAGAGACAGTTAAAGGTGCAATTTTTTTTTTGCTTCAAAGGAGCCTACAGTCTAGTGGAGGAGAAGAAAACACAGGAAAGAAAAACTTAGGCTGTGCAGAATGAGGCCTGAGTGAGAGGTGAGACTAAATCAGGGCTTCAGGGGACCAAAGGAGTTTGGGCATGCACCAGATGTGGTGGACTTGGGGGGGGAGAAGTAGGATTGTGTAAGGCAGTGATGAGGAAAGCGTGTTGATCACAGGAAAGAGTATGCGCTGAGGAAGTACCGAAACAGACTAGTGAACAATGTGTTTGGGCACCAGGGACGTACCAGAATGGACCCAAAAACTCACTCCAGAGAACAAGAAAAATTTGCAGGGACTGGATGAAGCCAGATTGAGGAGGCTTTGGAACTCTAGGATATTTTGTCCCGCAATTCTCTCTACTTTACCAATGTGGAAAAGAAAGGTCATGGCTATATAGTAGACAGGTAGCTAGCTGAGGCAGTGACTCTTAGGGTTTGGAAGACAGAAATGATGAACATATATGATTTATGATACACTTTCACTTACATTATGTGATCTATTTATTACAACCTGTTCAGAGTGTCACAGCAGACATTCCCTTCTCCCTTTCTTCATTGAAGTCTGCAACAACAAATAAACAGATAAACATAACCTGTTGGTTAAGCTCATCTTATGGAGATAAAACTGAATTTCTGGGGGTAAGGAAGCAACAGTAGGTCCCACAAATCAAAGCCAGATAAACAAAATGCTGATTCCAATCCAGAGTGTTTGGGGTGTCCTGTCTCCATTTGTTCAACAGGCCCAGGCACCTTGGCTACTGTGGGAAGCATATGCAGGAACTCAAGTACTCAAGCTCCTGCCACTTGAGTACTTTTTCTCAAGATGAGCCTTTGAAATATACTGGGACACACTGAATGTGTCAAAGTTAGGGAACTGAGGTTTGGGGAGAACCATTTCCCCCATCAGTTGCCAATGGCCATTGGAGAGGCCCAAATGAAGGTGAGCCAAATAGCTCAGCATACGGAGCTGTTTTACACAGTTTCAGCCACAAGCCAAAGATGTTTGTAACCCGACAACACTGAGCAAGGTGGGAACATGGACGGAGATGGTAAGGAAGTGTGTTCGGACTCAGGACAGGACCATGGACAGAGATCATCAGGCCTCTTTAACCAAATCTCTCAGTGAAGTACAGACCTCCATCATGCCTGTGTGTCTGGGCAGCACTGCAGAATGTATGGACTATGTGATGTGGGTTTTTGCCATCCCTAGATTGGGCATTGTCAGAGTACCGTGTACAGTGTAAGCTCTTTCTTGGGCACAGACTCAAAGGCCTTATTCAATGTGTGAGGTATTAACAGTGCCAAATGTACACTGTTGGAGATTGTAATGCAATCTTGGATT
Organism: Oryctolagus cuniculus; assembly: GCF_051225735.1. Taxonomy (NCBI): domain Eukaryota; kingdom Metazoa; phylum Chordata; class Mammalia; order Lagomorpha; family Leporidae; genus Oryctolagus; species Oryctolagus cuniculus. The sequence goes on from NC_142888.1 coordinate 54,272,986, forward strand.
AGTTTGAAGAATAGTCCCAAAGTGAGGAGACACAGACAGATTGAGCTCACACCTAGCTATAGAGATATCTTGGACATAGTAACCTCTGTCCCTTTAAGGAATGGACTCCTCTTCATGTAAAATCCAATACATCACAATATTTCCCACTCCCCTGTTCCCATTCACCCAGATAAAGAAAAAGAGGATTGATTGTGCCCTATTGGGAAAGCACTAGACTTAGAATCAAATCACCTTGTGTTCTGTTCCTGATTAATGTGATCCTGGGCTGTTTACTAATTCTTCTCAGAGCCACAGTTTCCTCGTCTATTATAAAGATCCAACAGGGGCCGGCGTTATGGTGTAGTAGATTAAGCATCTGCTGTGGCATTGGCATCCCATATGGGCTCCATTTTGAGTCCTGGCTGCTCCTTTCCAATCCACCTCCCTGCTAATGCTCCTGGGAAAGTAGTAGAAGATGGCCCAAGTGCTTGAGCCCCTGGCTTTGGATCGGCCCAGCTCTGGCCATTGCAGCCATTTGGGGTATAAACCAGAGGATGGAAGACCTAAATCTCTGTCTCTTCCTCTCTTTGTTTATAACTCTGCCTCTCAAATAAATAAATAAATCTTTAAACAGTAATACTTTCTTTCTCACACAGCACTTGTGTGGAGTTCATAAGTTAAGGTGTATGAAAGCACCTGGCAAAATGCTTGGCATATGCTGATACATAATAAATGTCTGTCCATGCATATATTCCAGAAATTTCTGAAATCTCTTATCCTACAAGAGGCTTTTCTAAGTCATCAATGGAGAAGATGTGAATTTCCTTCTACTTACTAGCAATTCCTATGATGCTCTCCTTTTACCCTATTAATAATAGCTGCTACTCCTCTGTTGATGATGGGGATGATAGTAATAGTTTAATGTCAAAAATTGTGACCAGTTAAGAGCATGAAATAAATAACATAAATAAAAAGACAGCAAGAGAAGTTCTTTTAGGGAGAAAACAGAAGGTATGGCTTTGTTTTCAAAGTCTGACCTTCCCTGAGCAGGCCTCTCAAAGTCTATCTATATACACAATTCGTGCCAAATCCCAAAGAGTATTGCACTGGGAATTATGCAGTAAAATGTGTCCTAAGAAACAGAAAAGGGATGTTCTCCAAAAGAGTGAATATAAAGCAAACCAGGAAAGGACATATTTCCATTCATCTAAAATAAATGCTTCCTGAATACACTCTTTGACCACAAACAAATGAACCCACTGACATCTAGGAAATGTAGAGTCAACACACTCAGTATGGCTATTTGCTGAGACCAGTCAAAACGTCTTCAGCATTGTTAAATACTAGCACATTCCCTCTTACCATTTCTTTCTTTCTTTTTTTTTTTTTTTTGACAGGCAGAGTGGACAGTGAGAGAGAGAGAGAGACAGAGAAAGGTCTTCCTTTTGCCGTTGGTTCACCCTCCAATGACCGCCACGGCTGGTGCGCTGTGGCCGGCGCACCGCACTGATCCAAAGGCAGGAGCCAGGTGCTTTTCCTGGTCTCCCATGGGGTGCGGGGCCCAAGCACTTGGGCCATCCTCCACTGCCTTCCTGGGCCACAGCAGAGAGCTGGCCTGGAAGAGGGGCAACCGGGAGAGAATCCGGCGCCCCAACCGGGACTAGAACCCGGTGTGCCAGCACCGCTAGGTGGAGGATTAGCCTATTGAGCCGCGGCGCCGGCCCCCTCTTACCATTTCAAACCACCAAAATCTTTAGTGGCTTTTTAAAGTCTAAATAGACAATGTCAAAAACCTTAAGATAATAATCACCAACAACAGCCCCAACCCGTCTTTCCAGTTCCACATAGCTGATAGTCCATCCACACATTCTCCACTTTATATCTCCATGTCTTTGCTCAGGCTGATCCTGCAGCCTGGACTAACCGTTCTATGCCTTGAGTCATCAGAATCCTTCTCTTCCTTTAAGGTCTAGTGGAAATGTCATATCCTTTCCAAAGTCCTTCTTTAATCCTCCTACATTATTTTCCTAGGGCTACAACAACAAATTATCACAAACTTGGTGGCTTGAAGCAATAGAAATTTAGACTTTAATCATTCTGGAGACTGGAAGCCTAAAATCAAGGTGTCATCAGGAATATACTCCTTCCAAGAGCTCCAGGTGAGAATCCTTCCTTACCTCTTCCAGGTTCTGGTAATTCCTGGTGTTCCTTGACTCGTGGCAGTAAATCTACAATGTCTGCCTCCATCTTCACAAGACTGTCTTCCCTTTGTCTGTATAGTTCTCATTTTCTTATATAGGCTCTTGTCATTGGATTTAGATTCCACTATGTTAAACTAGGATAATTTTATCTCAAGATCTATCACTTAATTTTGCCTGCAAATACTCTTTCTAAGTAAGCTTACACCTGCAGATATAAGGGGTTAGGACTTGGACACATCCTTTGGGGGGGTCACCATTCAACCCACTACATCCTTCCAGACTGAATTCACATTCTTTTCTTTTGACCTTACATATTACATATTTTTGACGATAAGAGCTTGACTTCTGCTATGGTTTGAACGCTATTTGGCTACTGAACTCATGCAGATGTTTACAATCCAAAGCTATAAGCTAATGGTACTAAGAGGATAGAAACCTAACCCAGCCTTGGTGTTTAGGAGGTGGCTTTAGTGGGAAGCCCTTAGGCCACTAAGGTAAAGCCCTTAGAAGGTAGTTCTCTCAGAGGGCTTCCATAGCCTTGGAAACTCATGACCGGAGCATAGGGAGACTACTGATGCCATAGACAGGAGTGTCAATTGGTAAAGTCAACAACAGGAGTCACTGTGCACTTACTCCTCATGTAGGATCTCTGTCCTTAATGTGCTGTGTATTGAGATTTAATGCTATAACGAGTACTCAAACAATATATTTCACTTTGTGTTTTTATGGGGGTGCAAACTGTTGAAATCTTTACTTAATGCATACTAAACTGATCCTCTGTAAAAAAAAAAAAAAAAGAAATTATCAACTCCCAACTTGACTCTCACTGGGATTAAACATGACAATAGGTCTGATCTGATTTCATCATCATTTAAAAAAAATCATCTATTATTTCTCACTTTATGTTTCTGTGTGAGAGCAAACTGTTGAAATCCTTACTTAATGTATACTAAGCTGATCTTCTGTATATTAAGATAATTGAAAATGAATCTTGATGTGAAGGGAAGGGGAGAGGGAGTGGGAAAGGGGAGGGTAGTGGGTGGGAGGGACGGTATGTGGGGGAAGCCATTGTAATCCATAAATCGTACTTTGGAAATTTATATTCATTAAATAAAAGTTAAAAAAATATATATATATAAAAAGAAGGTAGTTCTCACAAGAGGGTTGAATATAAAGCCTGAGTAGGGCCCAGACTCTCTCTCTCTCTCTGGTGTGTGTGTGTGTGTGTGTGTGTGTGTGTGTGTCTGATTCCTGTCTCAATATGTGATCCTTCCTCCACATGTGCTCCACCATTGCTATTCACTGTGCTCATCAGAGGACAAACTAACTGGGCTGCCTGATCCTGGGCTTGGCCCTCCAGAGCTATGAGCCAAAATAAACCTCTTTCCTTCATATGTATCCTGCATCAAGGTATTTAATGGCAGTAAAGGAAATATGACTAATACAACTTTGTTCTCCCTTCTATAATGCAGGTATGTAAATAAAAGTCTGTATGATCAGAGGGCAAACTCTTCAAGGGCAGGAAATATATCTTATTTATCTCTGTGCAACTCATTGCTTATCCAAGTGCCTGATCTATAGTAGGTGCTGAATTAATTATCACTGAAATTTTAAAGTGTCTGATTTACCTTTCAATTACAGGAAAGAGGAAAATATTTATGAAAGGCAGACTGGGGGCCGGCGCCGTGGCTCACTAGGCTAATCCTCCGCCTTGCAGCTCCAGCACACCGGGTTCTAGTCCCGGTCGGGGCGCCGGATTCTGTCCCGGTTGCCCCTCTTCCAGGCCAGCTCTCTGCTGTGGCCAGGGAGTGCAGTGGAGGATGGCCCAAGTGCTTGGGCCCTGCACCCCATGGGAGACCAGGATAAGTGCTTGGCTCCTGCCTTTGGATCAGTGTGGTGCGTCGGCCGCAGCGCGCAGGACACGGCGGCCATTGGAGGGTGAACCAATGGCAAAAAGGAAGACCTTTCTCTCTGTCTCTCTCTCTCACTGTCCACTCTGCCTGTCAAAAAAAAAAAGGCAGACTGGGAGCAACAATGTACTACCTAACCATAAGTTATGATATAGAATAAGTGCGTACATCTGAGAAAGTACTAGCTTCCCTATCACCAGGACTCAACTGTAACTCCCTGTAGTATTATAATCCAAACAGGAAGGATTTTTTTGACAGTTTTCAAAACAAGCCATCCTATACCAAACCTTAGCATATCTTTCAAATTTACTGATTCACTCAAGTAGCTATAATTAGTTCATTCAATTAACTGAGCTTATATTTGCCAAACATGGGGCTAGGCATAGTAATGCAAAACATAAATCATTAAAATGTAAGTATTGTCCCTTATGAGCTTAGAGTTATCGAGAGAGAGAGAGAGAGAGAGAGAGAAGTATGGGACCCGATATGGTCATCTTCTCATAGGCATTACTTATGGGTTATGTCAAGGTTAAGTTAGCTAACCCAAAGTCTCAACAGAGTTTAGAGCCACGGACTTGGCCATGGAAACTTACTACTTGTTTTCTGAAATAGTTTCCTATGATGCAGCACTAATTAGGGTGCATACTCCCTGCACATTTCACAGATCTGCATAAAATATGCCTGTTTACCAAATACTATATAACTACCAATCCTTTAAGCACAAGAGCAATTCAACCGTTTATTCTTTGTTGAAATGCTGGTAAGTTAAGGCAGATTACCTGGGGGTTTATTGTTTGATGTCTTCCAAATATCCCCCACCCCAAACCCTGGGAGACACTGTGATTGGAACTGACAATTGAGATGTCATATGCCAGAATTAAGACGCTACAATAAAGGAGAGTAAAACGCTACCTGAAGCTCCTGGAATAAAATGAGGGAGGGTGGAATGAGAAGGGGACAGTTGAAGTATATATGTCCCCAGTTGGGGCTCAGGGACTAAAAGCTAATAAGGTAAGAATTGGATGTATGAGCAGGTGCAGGGGAAAGTCTTACTTGCATATTCCTCCATACGAACTGATGAAAAGCAGTCATGAGGCTGAGTGATAGAGTGAGGAGTCATAGCATCAAACTAGTTAGGTGACTGAAAACTGAGCTGTTAAACTTTCCTGTGGGGCTGTGGGTTTGGCTCATGAGACTTACAGTAATGTCAATGCTCACGTGTATGATGCTTTACGATAGTTAAAGGTTGGGAAGCATGTCTAAATGCACATCTTCCCAGAGCACTGGAATCCCATGTTAACCATTTTATTTGCTCCTAATACAATAATAGTGAGATACATAATGTGGATAAAATGATCATCCTCATCATGGTTATTACACTTACCTTTTAACAGAGGAGAATGCAAGCCAAGAGGGGCAATTGTCTTGGTCTCAGTCACAGACTGAGTGATGAGAGTTCAGCCTGACCAGAAATACAGAATGAATTCCTGTTCCCAAAAGCTACATGTACTTTCATGCCTCTGTGCTTTTGCATAAGTTCTTCGTTCTGCCTGGAATGTCCTTCCTTCCTTGTCTGGTGATCTGTTGCTCATCTGTCAAGGTGCAGCTTGAATGCTACTTCCTCACTGAAGCCTTTCTTGACTTCCCATCCTCCCATCCTCTGGGTTTTTATGGCACCTTGTATAGCATAAATCTCTATTAAAGCACTTACCTTCCTGTATTATAAGGATTTGGACATGTGTCTGCTTTCACACTGCACTGAGAATTCTTAGCTCCTTCAGGATAAAGAGCTTGCTTCCTTCTCTTTGTCTCTTCATTCTTCAGAGAGTGCCAGGCACACACATTTGAAGAATAAAATGTCTAAATAAGTGACTGAGCTGAATATTTCATGCACACTCTTACATCAGCCATGCCCCCACCGATGAATGTTCCTAAGGGATGGCTACAAAGAACAGTGGGTTCTTTCTTAAGCATGGCTCAGACAACAAGTTAATAAAAAACCTGACCAAGCTGGGCCAATTGCCAGGCTTCTCATTTAATATGAGGTCACCCTGACCAGGACCACTGTCTCTGCATGAGATTTATTCAGTTTCCGGGTTGATGTGACCCTGAAGACAACCTATTACACAGGAGAGGACCTCATGTTCCCCTGTGTGAGCTCAGATTGTGGTCATTATAGGTGTTGGAAGATGACAGCTAATTGACACCATCCTCAAATAAAATAATTAACAACTGAGTTCCCAAAAGTACACAGCTGATGTTTCTAGTCCTGCACTCTCACTCAGGCAATACTAGCAACAAGTACCTGTGCCCTTTCACTTTACAAGAATAGTAGCAATGTGCATAGGCATAAGCTCTGGTTATGAGGCAGCTGTGGATTCAAATGAGGAAAAAAAATCTACATGTTATTATTATAACTATATATTACATATATCTATATGTATATATATGAATATTATGGGTTTTGTACATAAAGTACTTGGTAAATAGGCAGTCAACAAACGCTAGCTACTATTATTACTGTGCTGTCACAAGGCTGCATTGTGAAAAAAGCACAGGCTATGGAGTCAGGCTTCATTTGAATCCTATTTCTGATATTTACTAGCTAGATTTCATATCCTCCCCAAGAAATCAACTCTCTTACCCTTTGAGTCGCTACTTTGAGTTCGGAGCATGACCACTGGAATTTTAATCCTGGCTCTGCCACTTACTGTGTAACCTTGAGAAAATTACCTAACATTTCTGAGTCCCAGTTTCTCCATCTGTAAAGTAGGAGGAATAATAAAAATATCCATTTCCTAGAGTCGTTGTAAGGACTAAAGGAGTTGATTTATGTTTAAAATTGTAACACTTACTGGTTAAGTCACCTCTTGGGACTCCTGCCTCCTATATCAGAGTTCCTGTTTCAAGTCTCAACTATTCCACTTTTGATGCAGCTTCTGGCTAGTGTACACCTGAAAAGCAGCAGATGTTGGCTCAAGTATATGGGTTCCTGCCACCCACAAGAGAGCCCTAGACTGAGTTCCCAGCTCCAGGCTTCAGCCTGGCCCATCCCTGGCCCATGCAGACATTTGGAGAATGAACCAGCAGACAGCAGAAGGAAGATTCTCGCTCTCGCTCTCTCTCTCCCTCTCTCTCTCTCTCTCCATTCCTCCCTTCCTCCTTCCTTCTCTTCCTCTCATTCTGTATCTCTGCTTTTCAAATAAATAAATAAAATCACTAAAAAAAATAAGAATGAGTGAGCCGGCTCTGTGGCGTAGTAGATAAAGCTGCAGCCTGCAGTGCTGGCATCCCATATGGGCGCCGGTTTGTGTCCCAGCTGCCCCACTTCCGGTCTAGCTCTCTGCTATGGCCTGGGAAAGCAGTAGAAGATGGCCCAAGTGCTTGGGCCCCTGCACCCATGTGGGAGACCCAGAAGCTCCTGGCCCCTGGCTTCATATCCGCACAGCTCTGGCTGTTGCGGCCAATTGGGGAGTGAACCAGCAGATGGAAGACCTCTCTCTCTCTCTGGCTGTCCTCTCTCTGTGTAACTCTGACTTTCCAATAAATAAATCTTAAAAAAAAATAAATACATAAATAAGTAAGAATGAGAACACATGTCACAGGGTGTTGTGAGAAGTAAAGGAGAAAGTGAATTTAGAATATATTTTAGAAAAACAATAAACTTTATTGAGCTCTTATTATCTACTAGGTACTAGGTACTGGCTTTTGTGTGTGTGTGTGTGTGTGTTTTGGTTTGGTTTTGTTTTATCAGGGTCACTGTTGTGGTGTAGCAGGTAAAACTACCACCAGCGACTCTGGCATCTAGATTTATTTGGTTGAAAGAGTTACAGAGGGGAAGACACAGAGAGAGGAAGATCTTCTATCTGCTGGTTCACTCGCTAAATGGCCAAAATGGCCAGGGCTGAGCCAGGCTAGAGGCAGGAGCTTCATCCAGGCCACTCATGTGGGTGGCAGAGCCCAAGTACTTGGGCCATATTCCACTGCTTTTCTCAGGTCATTAGCAGGTAGCTGGATAAGAAGTGGAGTATCTGGGACACGAACCAACACTCAAGTGGGATGCTGGCATCACAGGCTGTGGTTTAACCTGCTGTACCACAATGCTGGTCCCCAGTTTTATTCATTTTTAAATTTTAACATTTATTTTATTTGAGAGAAAGAGAGCATACTTCTATCCACTGGTTAATGCCTGCATTATTGGTGAATACCTGCAACAGCCTTGGATGGGCCAGGCTGAAGCTGGAATCTGGGAACTCCATCTGAGTCTCCCACCTGAGTAGCAGAGACTCAACTACTTGAGCCCATCACCTGCTGCCTCCTGGGGTGTGAATAAGCAGGAAGCAGGAATCAGGAGCTGAGCTGAGATTTGAACCCAGACTCTCCAATATGAGATGCAGGTATTACAAGTGACATCTTTCAAACATTTTGATTTACTTATTTTCATTTTACTTGAAAGTCAGATATCCGCTGATTCACTCCCCAAATGTCTGCAGTAGCTGGGGCTGTGCCAAGCTGAAGCCACAAGCTAGGAGCTTCATCCAGGTCTCCCACCTGTGTGGCAGAGTCCCAAGCACTTGGGCCATTTCCACTGCTTTCCCAGGCCATTAGCAGAGAGCTGGATAGGAAGTGGAGAAGCTGGGACACAAACTGTCACCCATTTGGATGCACTAGTACGCCACAGTGCTGGCCTCCTCCCATTCTTATTTTAAAGATGTGGAAACTGAGACTCAGACTTAGTCAAGCTCCTAGAGGTAGCAAATGACAAAACCAGATGAAAAGATGTTTATTGAGTAACTATGATGTCTCCCTCCTCTCATTCCCTTTAAACTCTAATATGTATACTGTTTCTCAGCACTTTTCCTTGAGTACCATGCAATGTAGCAGGTGTGACCAAAACTCATCCTGGAAATACAGTATGAACTCATTCTCAACAAAAATAAAAATAAAATACCAGATAAGCTTCAACTTGCCTATTTGTTACAGAGACAAGACTTCCAAGCATTCAGCATACCTATTGCTTCCTATGAAAGCCACATCCACTGCTTCCTTGCCTGGCGGAAATCACGGAACATTGCCTTTCCCCAGAAAACACCTTTGTCTGACCTAATCAGCTAGAATTTAAAGCCTTGAGATATTAATTTCCACAAATACATTTGCGACCCATAGAAGTTGGCTACAAACACATTTCTGTAAAGAGAATCCTAGTTCTCTAATTCTCTATTGACTTCTATTATAAAGTTGAAGGCGTGTTCCCATGGAAACTGTCCCCACAACACGGTGAATCAAAAGCTTTTGGTGAAGAAGGGTCGACAATGCTGTGCTGGCAAGGACTGGGCAAGACTGGACAGTGCGTGAAATGATGTGCATGAAAACAAAGTGCCACACAAACAGAAGATAGTGCTAGTACTAGCAGCAGGGCAAGTAGCTGCTCTTGGTCCTACAGCCATGCTTGTCTATTTGCAGTTTCTATAAAGTAGTAGGAACCTCTTTACCTTAGATTTTCCAAGTTGCATTCCAACTCTTCCCCATACCTATCATCAGCACTCCCTATCACCCTTCATTGCCTGTTTTTAAATCTCTGTAACACTTAGCATCACCTAACATACCAAGTATTTTATATATTTGTTGCTTTCTCTCTGCATCTCCCCCACTGAAAGGTGAGCAACATGAAAACATAGATTTTGTTTGTTTTGTTCACTACTGTATCATCATCACCTGGAACAATATCCAATACATGGTTAACTGCTTAATGAATATTTGTCAAATAAATAAATGAATGAATGAATGTTATATACTCTGTCTGAAAAACTAATTTCTCTGCCTTAATCCCCTTTGTGTAGTTAACTCCTCTACAGGCTCTAAAATGCAGCTGAGATATAACACCCTGAAGGAAGCTTTCCTGATTCCTTGGCCTTGGTTGGATCCAATCTGTGGGTTTCCTATCATGTCTTGTCACATCAGCCTACACTTTTACTATAGAACAAAAATAATAAATCATTTAATTTCTTATTTGTCATCTGTCCCTCTCAATAAACTCTGGTAGGAATGGCTTCCAGGAAAACTTTCTTCACCAGGAATTATGAACCAAGTGGATAAGAATGAGTCTTCTGATGCTGGTTGTTAGAAACCTCCAGAGAAACATTTGTGAACCTAATAATCAATCACATTGCCATTAATGTTCATATAAGAAAGACTGAACTATTCTTTTATCCACTAGAATATACTATTACACAATTGTCATAAAAAGTGATCAAAGAATAAGAAGAAAAATACCTGAAAAAAGAAAAGAAAAATATCTGGAAAATGTTTAGCATTGAACAATTAAAAATTTGTATATTTTGCATTAATATTTTTAAAGTTCTGCTATGATTTATGTCCTCTTTTTGAATCAACTTTCACTCAGGTACCAAAAACAGCCCAGAAGCTCCATGAGGGCAGGAATTATACTGTGTTCACCTCTCAGTGCCTAGGTAAGGGCCTGGCAAAAGATAGGTGCAGAGTAAATAATGTATGAATGATTAAATAAAGATTATATCAGTTATGGAATAGAGCAGGAATTCTCATCTTAAGCACATAGTATTTAGCATAGGAGATAGACATGTGTAGAGGACCAATGGGATGATTTTTTAAAATATTTGTTTATGTATTTAGTTTAAAGGCAGAGTTGCAAGTAGAGAGAGGGAGATTGAGAAGGAGAGAGAGAGATATTTTCCATCTGCTGGTTCACTCCCCAAATGATTGCAACAGATGGGGCTGGGCCAGGCCAAAACCAGAAGCCTAGAACTCCATCCAGGTCTCCCATTTGGGTGGCAGGGAACCAAGCACTCAGGTCATCTTCCACTGCTCACTCAGGCATATTAGCAAGCAGCTGGACTTGAAGTGGAGCAGCCAGTACTTGGACTGTCATTGATATGATATGGGCATATCAGATGATGGCTTAACCTGCTGTGCTACAATGCCAGTGCCAGGTTGATCTCTTAAAGGATCTAGATGAAAGATTGAGTTAATGTTTTTATATGGTGTGATATATGTGTCCAACCTTATTCTTTTGTAGATGGATATCCAGTTGTCTCAGCACATGTGTGGAGAGCACTATTCTTTCCCTCATTGAATAATGTTTTTAAAAAAAGATTTATTTTTCGGCCGGCACCGCGGCTCACTAGGCTAATCCTCCGCCTAGCGGCGCCGGCACACCGGGTTCTAGTCCCGGTTGGGGCACTGGATTCTGTCCCGGTTGCCCCTCTTCCAGGCCAGCTCTCTGCTGTGGCCAGGGAGTGCAGTGGAGGATGGCCCAGGTGCTTGGGCCCTGCACCCCATGGGAGACCAGGAAAAGCACCTGGCTCCTGGCTCCTGCCATCGGATCAGCGCGGTGCGCCGGCCGCAGCGCGCTGTCCGCGGCGGCCATTGGAGGGTGAACCAATGGCAAAGGAAGACCTTTCTTTCTGTCTCTCTCTCTCACTGTCCACTCTGCCTGTCAAAAAAATAAATAAATAAATAAAAATAAATAAATAAATATAAAAAAGATTTATTTTTCATTTATTTGTAAGAGTTACAGAGATAGTATATTAAGTTAATCGAAAATGAATCTTGATGTGAATGGAAGGGGAGAGGGAGTGGGAAAGGGGAGGGTAGTGGGTGGGAGGGACGGTATGTGGGGGAAGCCATTGTAATCCATAAATCGTACTTTGGAAATTTATATTCATTAAAAAAAGTTAAAAAAAAAAAACCCACTCACTCAGACCTTTCCGCGAGAGTTCTCCCAGCCAGCCCGCGCCCACCTGACGCCTCCGGGGCTCTGGGATCGCCTGACGCTGAAGCCCTGCTCTTTGGGAGCCAAGACTCTACCCGCCCTTCAAACCTGCGTTCTTCTGCTCTGAGCACCACCCGTCAGGATACCGTGAGAATCCCCCTTCCGTGGCTGACACTTCGCGAGGAGCACCGGCGGTACGTGGGGAACCTTGGATGGTGGGCTTGTCCAGTGTGTTGTGTGAATTAGAAGTGTGACTTCCCCACTGCATAATAAAATCCTTTTTGGAACCAAAAAAAAAAAAAAAAAAAAGAGTTACAGAGATATGTAGACATGCAGAGAGAGAGAGGTCTTCCATCCACTGATTCACTCTCCAAATGGCTGAAATGATCAGAGCTGAGCTGAGCTGAAGCCAGGAGCCAGGAGTTTCTTCCGGGTCTCCCATGTGGATGCAGAGGCCCAATGACTTGAGCCATTCTCTGTTGCTTTCCCAGGCACATTACAAGGGAGCTGGATTGGAAGTGCAGCCGCCACAACTCAAACCAGTACCCACATGGGATGCCAGGGCTGCAGGCTGGGGCTTTAAGCTACTGTACCACAGAACCAGCCCCCTGAATTATCTTGGCATCCTTGTTGAAAACAGGTGAGGGGCTGGCGCTGTGCCATTGTAGACTAAGCTTCCACCTGCAGTGCCAGCATCCCATATGGGTGCTGGTTTTAGTCCTGGCTGCTCTTCTTCCAACCCAGCTCTCTGCTATGTCCTGGGAAAGCTGTAGAAGATGGCCCAAGTGCTTGGGCCCCTGTACCCACATGGGAGACCCGGAAGAAGTTACTGGCTCCTGCCTTCGGATCAGCCCAGCTGTGGCCGTTGCAACCATTTGGGGAGTGAATCACTGGATGGAAGACCTTTCTCTCTGTCTCTCCTTCTGTCTGTCTGTAATTCTACCACTCAAATAAATAAACAAAATCTTAAAAAAAGGTGAACATAAATGTATGAGGTTCTTTTTTTTTCCTGGACTCTCAATAATATTTCACTGATCTGAATTTCTATCCTATAATCAATACGATGGTGTCTTGATTGTTCTAACTTTTGTAGTAAGTTTTTCTTTTTAGAAAACTTTTATTTAATAAATATAAATATAAAATTCAAAAGTACAACTTTTGGCCAGCGCCGCGGCTCACTAGGCTGATCCTCCACCTTGTGGCGCCGGCACACTGGGTTCTAGTCCCAGTCGGGGCACTGGATTCTGTCTCGGTTGCCCCTCTTCCAGGCCAGCTCTCTGCTGTGGCCAGGGAGTGCAGTGGAGGATGGCCCAAGTGCTTGGGCCCTGCACCCCATGGGAGACCAGGATAGACACCAGGTACCTGGCTTCGGATCAGCGCAGTGCGCCGGCCGCAGCGTGCCGGCCGTGTTGGCCATTGGAGGGTGAACCAACGGCAAAAGGAAGACCTTTCTCTCTATCTTTCTCACTGTCCACTCTGCCTGTCAAAAAAAAAAAAGTACAACTTTTGGTTTATAGCGGTTTTTCCCCCCATAACCACCCTCCCACCCACAAACCATCCCGTCTCCTACTCCCTCTCCCATCCCATTCTTCATTAAGATTCATTTTTAATTATCTTTATATATGAAAGATCAACTTAGTATATACTATAAAGATTTCAACAGTTTGCACCCACACACACATATAGTATAAAGTACTGTTTGAAGACTAGTTTGACCATTAATTCTCATAGTACAACACATTAAGAACAGAGGTTCTACATGGGGAGCAAGTGCACAAGACTCTTGTTGTTGATTCAACAATTAACACTCTTACTTATAATGTCAGTAATCACTTGAGGCTCCTGTAGTAAATTTTGAGATCAGGGAAGTGTGAATTCTCTAATTTTTTCCATTGTCAAGAATGTTTTGGTTATTCTTGGTCCATTGAATTTCCATATGAATGTTAGGATTAGTTTTTTTTAAATTTCTGTAAGGAATTTAACAGAGATTTTGATAGTTTGATAGGGACTTACATTTCAACTTGGGCAGTATTGCCATCTTAAATCTATCTTTTATTTATCAAGGTTTCTTTCATGTTTTTATAGCAAGGCTTTGTAGCTTTCAGAATATAAGCTTTATACATTTTTAATGAAATTACATATTTTACTATTTTGATGCAATTACAAATAGAATTGTTTTCTTAATTTCATTCTTGTACTGTTTATTGTTAGCAATAAAAATACCAATGATTTCTGATTGATTGTTGATATTGTATTCTACATCATTGCTAAATTTTTTTGTGGATTCTTTAGAGTTTCTTGATAGAAGATCATGTCATCTGTGAATAGAGATAGTGTTACATCTTCCTTTTGAATTTTGATGCTTTTTTTTTCTTTCTTCCTTTTTTTGTACAATTGCTCTGTATAGAACTTCCATTACAATGTTGAATAGAAGTAGTAAAAGTGGTCATCTTTGTCTTGTTACTTATCTTGGGGGAAAAGCTTTCAGACCTTCACCATTGAGTGTGATGTTAGCTGTGGGTGTTTCATATAAGGCCTTTATCAATGTTGAAGAACTTTCCTCCTATTTCTAGTTTTTGAGTGTTTTTATCCTGAAACAGTGTTAGATTTTTCTAAAATTCCTTTTCTGTATCAATTGAGAAGAAATAAAAGTATAAGAAAAGAAGTGTAAGAAAATAAACATTTTTTTAAAGAAAAGAGAGACACTATTTGCTATAACAGCAAGTATAACAGTCTAAGTCACTCAGTAGGCACATTCTTGAAGTCCTCTCTGCCTTCAGACCTTCCATTACTCACACAGAAAGGGAAAATAAGGAATGCTAAACAAAAGAAAGAAAGAAAGTAGTCTATGCAGGGGATACAAGCACTCTAATGACATATTTTAGCTGTTGTAAGCAAAATTCTTTTCTCCCAAAAGAAAGGTAAAATCTATATGAAACAAACCTTTCTAATCCAAACCAATAGCTTACTTCTTGTGGTAAAATTGTAAAGCAATGGTAGATAAAGCTGAAGTCTCTGTGCATGGGAATTTCATTTTAGGAGGACCTGAAGTTAGAAAGACCATTCTAAATCTGTATATACGAAATACATGAAACTTGTATAACTTAAATAAAATTAGGTATTTCTTTTTTAAAAAACTTCTTTATTTATTTGAAAGTCTGAGTTACACACAGAGAGGAGACACACACACACACACACACACACACAAAGACAGACAGACAGAGAGACAGAGAGACAGAGATATATATAGAGAGAGGTCTTCCATCTGCTGGTTCACTCCCCAATTGGATGCAACAGCCAGAGCTGTGCCTATTTGAAGCCAGGAGCCAGGAGCTTCTTCCCAGTCTCCCACATGGGTGCAGGGGCCCAAGCACTTGGGCCATCTTCTACTGCTTTCCCAGGCCATAGTAGAGAGCTGGATTGGAAGAGGAGCAGCCAGGACTCGAACTAGTGCACATATGGGATGCCGGCACTGCAGGCGGTGACTTTACCCACTATGCCACAGCGCCAGCCCCTAAAATAAAATAAAATAGAAAGACAATGATCTCAGGGCTGGCATTGTGGTGTGGTGGGTTAAGCCCTGTGGTGCTGACAGCCCATGTGTGTGCTGGTTTGAGTCCCAGCTGCTCCACTTCCGGTCCAGCTCCCTGCTAATATGCTTGGGAAAGCAGCAGAAGATGGCTCCAGTGCTTGTGCCACTGTGCCCACGTGGGAGACTTGGATGAAGCCCTTGGCTTCAACTTGGCCCAGCCCTGGTCATTGAGGCCATATGGGGAGTGAACCAGAGGATGGAAGGTCTCTTTCTCTCTCTTTCTGTAATTCTTTCAAATAAACACATAAATAATTAAAAAAAAAAAAAAGACAATGATCTCTGCTTTTCAAAACTTCCTACTAGATCTTGAATTAACCTCAAGGGTAATAGGGAGATGACTTCAGTGTTTGAGGGAATCTCAGAAAATCTCTGCATAATTCTCAGTATGCCCTGAACATTTGAGGGGCTGAGACTAAATCTTGCTTATCTTGTCATCCTCAGCATCTAACACAGGGTCTAGCTTAGAAAGTAGATACTTATTCAATAAGCACAGGGGGCCAATGTGTATGCCTCAAATGCATCTTGTTACTTTGCCTGCAGTTCTGCCCTGTCCCCCGAAAATCTCAGCCGCTCTTGCCTCTCTCATATACCTCAGCCAATTCTACTCTCTCTCAGAAATCTCTGTCGAATATGCCCCTTTCCCTTTTACTCCTACTACCACTGCTCTGGATCAGTCCTTCATTCTGGACTCCTGTAGAACCATTACCACTTTCTCTGCTTTTAGTCTTGTTGACTCTTACTTAATCCTCCATATCACTGGCATGATCTTTTGTAAAAAATTCAAAACTGATCCTACTATTGCCTCACTGAAAGACTAGTCATGACATCTCAATACTGATGGGAAAAGTGTTCTCTGATCCATCCTTTCAGCCTTGTCTCTTACCATGTCACATGTGTACCCTCTAATCATGCCCCCAGGCCTTTTTTTCTTTGCTTGGCATGTCCTTCCCACCCTCTCCACTCAGTGAGCTCCTATCTATTCATATGCCCAATTCACAAATCAGTTCCTTTGTGAAGACTTCTCTGAATTCTTTTTTTTAAAGATGTATTTATTTATTTGAAAGTCTGAGTTACACAGAGAAAGGGGAGGCAGAGAGAGAGAGAGGTCTTCCATCCTCTGGTTCACTCCCCAATTGGACGCAACAGCCAGAGCTGTGCCTATTTGAAGCCAGGAGCCAGGAGCTTCTTCCCAGTCTCCCACACGGATGCAGGGGCCCAAGCACTTGGGCCATCTTCTACTGCTTTCTCAGGCCATAGCAGAGAGCTGGATCGGAAGTAGGGCAGCCGGGTCCGAACCAGCGCCCATATGGATACCAGCGCTTCAGGCCAGGGCATTAACCCGCTGCACCACAGTGCCAGCCCCTTCTCTGACTTAAGGTGGAGATAGTCAATTTGTCCCCTATGTTGTACCCAATCCTCTGTTCCAAAACACTGCATTATGACTGCTTTTTTTTTTTTTTTTTTTTTACATCTCTGGCTTCCTAACTAAACTCAAGGTTAAGGACAGGATTGGATTGGAATTATCTTTCACCACAGTCCCTCCTACAACACTTGGTACAAAGTAGGCATTTAGATGTATTTGTCAATAATAAATCCTTCAACAACATAGTATTGCTATTGAGGCTTTCAGAGACATACACTGGAAAGTGGATAGTAACAGTATAATCTTTTGGATTCAGATAACCACAGTGGTGGATCTAGGTTTAACACTAGCAAGTTTCTTATGCAGATGAAGAAGGAATATTTTCTCCCATTGGACAAATACATTTTTGAGAATAACTTTTAAAAATATAAAAATCTTTATCTTTATTTTCAAGTGATAGATAAGAAGTTGAAGATGAAAACTGAATTTGTTTTCTTAAAACTTAAAACTATGGTTACTATACATACACTTTTCATTAAATAAATGATTTGAGAGTTTGTGTTTGTATCTTATTAGAATAATTATGGGTGCTTTAGCAATAGAAAAGATTGTGGAATAAGTTGGTTGTTTTTGTTGACATGAAATACTTTAATTTCCTTTTTAAATACAGTCCAGCAGAAAATAACTCACCAATATTCTTGATTAGCCTGATGAATAGTAGATGATTTGCCTCCCAATGGCATCACAGATATCTGCTTCCATTAGCTTTGGCAAATAAAAAAAATTCATTATTTAGCTTCCTGAGATAGATGCAAAATTAATCTGAAGAGAGTAAAAAAATGAGTCATTGCTTTAAAGTGTATTAGTGTGTACCTTCTAAAATGAAGCCCACATCTACTGCTGAGTTGAAGAACCTGCATTAAGGCTACAGCAAACAACAAGAAAGCACTTTCCCAAGAAAAATGTCAAGGATGTTGTAGTTAATAATCTGATTCATGAGTCAGATGGAGGGTTGGTCTCAATGACCTCTAATTTCCCTTTCAATGCCAATATTTTATGGTTCTAGGAAATCAAGTCTTCCTAACCTGTGATTTAAATATATTTACTTTAAATAAAATCTGCCTTACCAGAAAGCACATTTGTTAATCAAATCACATTTTCAATGCCTTTCATTGCAAAGGCAGAGATGGCTTCCATAATAAGAATTGGGACCAAATGACAAATTTAAAAGCACACACTCAAGAATGCAGGAACTGTTTTAAAATGACAGACCTAAAGGAGGAAAAAACATGTCATTTTCCGATATAGTATTAATAACAGTTCTTAGTACGAACCAAAAAGTACAAATAGTACCCTGCATTGGAAAAATAACCATCAGGTCAGAAACAATGTGCCTTTAGTAAATACCCTTTTAAAACAAAACAAAACAAAACAAAAAAACCCTATTGTTCACTTTTTGGTTTAATCACAGATTTGTAAACCATTTCTAAAGTTACAATCTCCTTCAGTATCTCAGAAAGTACGTGGAAAATGGAATTGAAAGGGAATCTACATTTCCATGAACTTTTTGAAGACACCCTCCCACACACCCTTCATACAATCGGAACAGACATGTTTTCCATTACAGATCATTCAATTGATTTTTATGCATCTATCTTTCCTTTTAAGGGTCAATTTCCCACACATGGTGGCTTTCCCACAGGTGTAGAAAATCTCAAGCAAGTCTTTGAGAAGAATATAACATAGTCGAAGTCACTGTCTCTGGCATCAGTAGTATTGGGGTTCAGATACCTCGTGCCCTTAGGAAAACTCCTTAAATTAACTGAAGCTCGGTTTTAAGTATCTATAAAATTAATTGTAATAGGAATTAACTGAACTAACCATTTTCAGATAATGTGATCAATAATAGTTACTGACATATATATCACACTAATATGAGATGCTAATAATAAGGGAATCTGAGCAATTTATTGTGACAAATATATCATACTAATTTAAGATGTTGCTAATACAGGAAGCTGGGTGTGGGGTATATGGGAACTCTGTACTACTTCACAATATTTGTTTTGTAAATTTAAAACTATTCTGAAATTAAAAGTTTATATTTAGAAAATGGTTATTTTTAGGGTGCAGACCACAAATGATCATTAACATTTGGAACTACTAAAGTTTTACACCATTCAGAGCTTTTTGAATTAAAAGCATCTGTTTTTAGAAAGATGTTTTATTTGAAAGTCAGAGTTACAGAGAGAGGAGAGACAGCAAGAGAAATCTTCCACTTGCCTTTTTACTCCCCAAATGGCCATAATACCCAGGGTCAGGAGCCAAGAGCTTCATCCGGATGTCCCAAGTGGGTGCAGCACCCCAAGTACTTGGGCCATCTTCGGCTGATTTCCCAGGTGCATTAGCAGGGAGCTGAATTGGACGAGGAGCAGCTGAGACTCAAATCAGCACCCATGTGGGATACTGGCACCACAGGCGGTGGCTTTCCCTGTTAGGCCACAAACCTGGCCCCAACTAAAAGAATCTTTAAAAAAAAAAACTATTCCATACAATTTTGTTTATTGTTCTTACATAAAGAAACAAAAAAGGGCAGGGACTTTTAAAAAATCATGAGTGACACCCAGTTCTGGTTGCTAGAGATTTTAGCTGTTGAGTTAGATTTATAAACTTAATTTTACTCTATGATTGATTTTTCACTCTGAGAGGGGAAAGGTGGCCTTCTCACTTCACTTAACAAAAATAAGCAGGATGAGAATCATTCCTTTAAGTTGTAGCCAATAAAAAATCCAATTGATTCACTGAACAAGTCATTATTTATCTGGTGTCTATTATACACAAAGTCCATATAAATTACACCATAGGGGACCCAAATGAGGAAGGTGCACCCTCTGTTTTCAAGTAGTTAGCTTATAGTTCAATAAGCTGTAAGATAAGAAAACACAACCTCAGTGCAAGGCCCAATGTGCAGAATGCATATATTATAGCGCAAAGGTGTGGTTAATTTCTCCTAATGCTTTGAAACATTACTCTTTTTTTTTCTTGACAGGCAGAGTGGACAGTGAGAGAGAGAGACAGAGAGAAAGGTCTTCCTTTGCCATTGGTTCACCCCCCAATGGCCACTGCGGCCGGCGCGCTGCGGCCGGTGCACCGCACTGATCTGAAGCCAGGAGCCAGATGCTTCTCCGGGTCTCCCATGCGGGTACAGGGCCCAAGGACTTGGGCCATCCTCCACTGCATTCCCTGGCCACAGCAGAGAGCTGGACAGGAAGAGGAGCGACCGGGACAGAATCCGGCGCCCCAACCGGGACTAGAACCTGGTGTGCCAGCGCCGCAGGCAGAGGATTAGCCTATTGAGGCGCGGCGCTGGCTGAAACATTACTTCTTGACATAGCAAAGATTCTTTTTTCATTTAAAACGTTAATTCATATATCTTAACTGACAGTCCAGAATCTCTTAACCACCTGCTTGTTTGCAATGACAACAGCTTAGGTCCATTTTCAGTTTTATATGCAAATGGAAAGTGCAGAAAGTTCTTACATAAGCAAAAGGTCTCTTTTTTGGTAATGTATTCAACTGCTTTCTCACAAAATTATGTTTTTTATATTCTGATTGGTATTTCTACACAGTAGTCTCAATTTGCCTCTTTGAATCAAGTTGGGCAGTTAACAGATTTCTACATCTGAGTGATGTAGTGGAGGTGGCAGTTTGTGGTGGTGACAATAAGCAAAGTATTTGAGACCTGGGTTTGAGTACTGGTTCTACAAGGAACAAGTTGTGTGACCTTGGGAGAATCATTTCCCTCTCTATGCCTTCATTTTGTTTTCTATAAAAATGGGGATAGTCGGGAAGGCAGTGGAGGTTGGCCCAAGTCCTTGGACCCTGCACCCACATGGGAGACCAGGAGGAAGCACCTGGCTCCTGGCTTTGGATTGGTGGAGCGCACCGGCTGTAGCGGCCATTTGGGAGGTGAACTAACAGAAGGAAGACCTTTCTCTGTGTGTCTCTCTCTCTAACTCTGCCTGTCTATATAGATAGATAGATAGATAGTAATATTTATCTCACATAGTTGCTATGCGGCTGCAATGTGAACATGCTTCATAATCTATAGAATTGTGTGGGCTGAGAGATTGTTTTGGTTTTGAGAACAAGTTGGTGCTCTCCAGCCCAAGAAATCTAAGTTAATGGGTTTTCCCCCAGATTTATTGAGGCATAACTGACCAATAAAGATTTTACATATTTGAGTATACACTGTAATATTTTCATATAAACATAAATGTATACTCTGTCAAATAAATACCACAATCAAGCTAATGTATCCACGACCTCATACAGCTATCCTCTCTTGTAGTGAGAACATTTAGGGTCCTCTTTCTTTTTTTAAGATTTATTTATTTATTTGAAAGTCAGAGTTATACAGAGAGAGAAAGAGGGGCAGAAAGAGAGGTGTCTTCCATCCGCTGGTTCACTCCCCAAATGGCCACAATGTCCGGAGCTGGGCCGATCCAAAGCCAGGAACCAGGAGCTTCTTCCGGGTCACCCACGTGAGTGCAGGGGCCCAAGGACTTGGGTCATCTTCTACTGCGTTCCTAGGCCACAGCAGAAAGCTGGATCACAAGAGGAGCAGCTGGGACTTGAACTGGTGTCCATATGGGATGTCAGCACTTCAGGCAGCGGCTTTACTTGCTACGCCATAGCGCCGGCCCCGAGGATTTACTTTCTTTTTTTTTAACTTTTATTTAATGAATATAAATTTCCAAAGTACAGAATATGGATTACAATGGCTTCCCCCCTATAACGTCCCTCCCACCCGCAACCCTCCCCTTTCCCACTCCCTCTCCCCTTCCATTCACATCAAGATTCATTTTCGATTCTCTTTATATACAGAAGATCAGTTTAGCATACATTAACTAAAGATTTCAACAGTTTGCTCCCACACAGAAACATAAAGTGAAAAATACTGTTTGAGTACTAGTTATAGCATTAAATCTCAATGTACAGCACACTAAGGACAAAGATCCTACATGAGGAGTAAGTGCACAGTGACTTCTGTTGTTGACTTAACAAATTGACACTGTTGTTTATGGCATCAGTAATCACCCTAGGCTCGTGTCATGAGCTGCCAAGGCTATGGAAGCCCCCTGAGTTCACTGACTCTGATCATATTTAGACAAGGCCATGGTCAAAGTGGAAGTTCTCTCCTCCCTTCAGAGAAAGGTACCTCCTTTGATGACCCATTCTTTCCACTGGGATCTCACTCGCAGAGATCTTCCATTTAGGTTCCCCCCCCCAGAGTGTCTTGGCTTTCCATGCCTGAAATACACTCATGGGCTTTTCAGCCAGATCCTCATGCCTTAAGGGCTGATTCTGAGGCCAGAGTGCTGTTTAGGACATCTGCCATTCTATGGGTCTGCTGTGTATCTCACTTCCCATGTTGGATCATTCTCTCCCTTTTTTATTCTATCAGCTAGTATTTGCAGACACTATTCTTATTTATGTGATTCCTTTGGTTCTTAGTCCTATCATTATGATCAATTGTGAACAGAAATTGATCGCTGGGTCTAGTGAGATGGCATTGGTACATGCTACCTTGATGGGATTGAATTGGAATCCCCTGGTATGTTTCTAACTCTACTGTTTGAGGTAAGTCAGCTTGAGCATGTCCGAATAGCACATCTCTTCCCTCTCTTATTCCCACTTTTATATTTAACAGCGATCACTTTTCAGTTAAGTTTCAGCACTTAAGAATAACTGTGTATTGATTACAGTATTCCACCAAAAGTATTAAGCAGACCAAACAAAAAAAAATACTAAGAGGGATAACATATTAAGTTGCTCATCAACAGTCAGGGCAAGGGCTGATCAAGTCACCATTTCTCCTAGTGTTCATTTCACTTTAACAGGTTTCCTTTTTGGTGCTCAGTTAGTTGTCACCTATCAGGGAGAACAAGTGGTATTTGTCCCTTTGGGATTGGCTTATTTCACTCAGCATAATGTTTTCCAAATTCCTAACAGGGATCACTTTTCAGTTAAAATTTAAACACCTAAGAATAATTGTGTCTTAATTACAGAGTTCAACCAATGGTACTAGAACAAAAAAAATACTAAAATGGATAAAGTATTACATTGTACATCAACAGTCAGGACCAGAACTCATCAAGTCACTGTTTCTCATAGTGTCAATTTCACTTCAACAAGTTTCCCCTTTGGTGCTCAGTTAGTTGTCGCCTATCAGGAAGAACATATGATATTTGTCCCTTTGGGACTGGCTTAATTCACTCAGCATGATGTTTTCCAAATTCCTCCATCTTGTTGCAAATGACCGGGTTTCACTGTTTTTGACTGCTGTATAGTATTCTATAGAGTACATGTCCCATAATTTCTTTATCCAGTCTACTGTTGATGGGCATTTGGGTTGGTTCCAGGTCTTAGCTATTGTGAATTGAGCTGCAATAAACATTAAGGTGCAGACAGCTTGTTTGTTTGCCAATTTCATTTCCTTTGGGTAAATTCCAAGGAGTGGGATGGCTGGGTTGAATGGTAGGGTTATATTCAGCTTTCTGAGGAATCTCCAGACTGACTTCCATAGTGGCTTAACCAGTTTGCATTCCCACCAACAGTGGGTTAGTGTCCCTTTTTCCCCACATCCTCTCCAGCATCTATTGCTGGTAGATTTCTGAATGTGAGCCATTCTAACTGGGGTGAGGTGATACCTCATTGTGGTTTTGATTTGCATTTTCCTGATTGCTAGTGACCTTGAACATTTTTTCATGTGTCTATTGGCCATTTGGATTTCCTCTTTTGAAAAATGTCTATTGAGGTCCTTGGCCCATCTCTTAAGTGGGTTGTTTGTTTTGATGTTGTGGAGTTTCTTGATTTCATTGTAGATTCTGGTTATCAACCCTTTATCAGTTGCATAGTTTGCAAATATATTTTCCCATTCTCTTGGTTGCCTCTTCACTTTCCTGACTGCTTCTTTTGCAGTACAGAAACTTCTCAATTTGATAAATCCCAAATGTTAATTTTGGCTTTGACTGCCTGTTCTTCTGGGGTGTTTTCCAAGAAATCATTGCCGGTACCTATATCTTGCAGGGTTTTTCCAATGCTCTCTAATAATTTGATGGTGTCAGGTCGTAGATTTAAGTCTTTAATCCATGTTGAGTGGATTTTTGTGTAAGGTGAAAGGTAGGGGTCTTGCTTCATGATTCTGCACGTGGAAATCCAATTTTCCCAGCACCATTTATTGAATAGACTGTCCTTACTCCAGGGACTGGTTTTGGATCCTTGATCAAATATGAGTTGGCTGTAGATGTTTGGGTTGATTTCTCGTGTTTCTATTCTGTTCCATTGGTCTATCCATCTGTTTCTGTACCAGTACCATGCTGTTTTGATAACAACTGCCCTGTAGTATGTCCTGAAATCTGGTATTGTGATGCCTCCAGCTTTGTTTTTGTTGTACAAGATTGCTTTAGCTATTCGAGGTCTCCTGTGTCTCCATATGAATTTCAGCATCATTTTTTCCAGATCTGAGAAGCAGGTCTTCGGTATCTTGATTGGTATTGCATTGAATCTATAAATTGCTTTTGGGAGAATGGACATTTTGATGATATTGATTCTTCCAATCCATGAGCATGGAAGATTTTTCCATTTCTTGGCATCCTCTTCTATCTTCTATTTCTTTCTTTAAGGTTTTGTAATTTTCATCGTAGAGATCTTTAACGTCCTTGGTTAAGTTTATTCCAAGGTATTTGATTGTTTTTGTAGCTATTGTGAATGGGATTGATCTTAGAAGTTCTTCCTCAGCCATGGCATTGCCTGTGTATACAAAGGCTGTTGATTTTTGTGCATTGATTTTATACCCTGCTACTTTGCCAAACTCTTCTATGAGTTCCAATAGTCTCTTAGTAGAGTTCTTTGGGTCCCCTAAATAAAGAATCATATAATCTGCAAAGAGGGATAGTTTGAGTTCTTCCTTCCCAATTTGTATCCCTTTAATTTCTTTTTCTTGCCTAATAGCTCTGGCTAGAACTTCCAGAACTATATTGAATAGCAGTGGTGAGAGTGGGCATCCCTGTCTGGTACCAGATCTCAGTGGAAATGCTTCCAACTTTTCCCCATTCAATAGGATGTTCGCTGTGGGTTTTTCATAGATTGCTTTGATTGTATTGAGGAATGTTCCTTCCAAACCCAGTTTGCTTAGAGTTTTCATCATGAAAGGGTGTTGTATTTTATCAAATGCTTTCTTGGCGCCTATTGAAATAATCATATGGTTTTTCTTCTGCAGTCTGTTAATGTGGTGTATCACATTGATTGTTTTGTGCACATTGAACCACCCCTGCATACCAGGGATAAATCCCACTTGGTCTGGGTGTATGATCTTTCTGATGTGTTGTTGCATTCTATTGGCCATAATTTTATTGAGGATTTTTGCATCTATGTTCATCAGGGATATTGGCCTGTAGTTTTCTTTCAATGCTGCATCTTTTTCCGGCTTAGGAATTAAGGTGATGCTGGCTTCATAGAAAGAATTTGGGAGGACTCCCTCTTTTTCAATTGTTCTGAATAGTTTGAGAAGAATTGGAGCCAGTTCTTCTTTAAATGTCTGGTAGAATTCAGCAGTGAATCCATCTGGTCCTGGGCTTTTCTTTGTTGGTAGGGCCTTTATTACTGTTTCAATTTGGGTCTCAGTTATGGGTTTGTTTAGGTTTTCTATGTCTTCCTGGTTCAATTTAGGTAGGTTGCATGTGTCCAGGAATCTATCCATTTCTGATAGGTTTCCCTGTTTGCTGGCATACAGGTCCTTGTAGTAATTTCTGATGATTCTTTTTATTTCTGTGGTGTCTGTTGTTACATTTCCTTTTTCATCTCTGATTTTATTGATTTGGGTTTTTTCTCTTCTTTTTTTAGTTAGTTTGGCCGATGGGGTGTCAATTTTGTTTATTTTTTCAAAAAACCAGCTCCTCATTTGGCTGGTTTTTTGTAATTTTTTTTTTTTTGGATTCAATGCTGTTGATTTCTTCTCTGATTTTAATTATTTCTCTTCTCCTACTAGATTTGGGTCTGGTTTGCTGCAGATTTTCTAGATCCTTGCGGTGAATTGAAAGCTCATCTATTTGGTGCCTTTCTAATTTCTTGATGTAGGCACCTATTGATATATACTTTCCTCTTAACACTGCTTTTGCTGCGTCCCATAAGTTTTGGTATGTTGTGCTGTTATCCTCATTTACTTCCAGAAAATTTTTTGTTTCTCTTTTGATTTCTTCTATGACCCATTGTTCATTCAGGAGCATGTTGTTCAATCTCCATGTGTTTGCGTATGCTCTAGGGATTCCTCAGTTGCTAACTTCCAACTTCATTCCTTTATGGTCTGAGAAGCTGCATGGTATGATTCTAATTCTTTTGAATTTGCTGAGACTTGCTTTATGGCCTAGCATGTGGTCAATCCTAGAGAAGGTTCCATGTACTGCTGAGAAGAATGTAAAATCTTTAGCTGTAGGATTGAAAGTTCTGTATATATCTGTTAGATCCATTTGGGCTATAGTGTCGTTTAAATCTACTGTATCCTTGTTGATCTTCTGTCCTATTGATCTGTCTATTTCTGAGAGTGGAGTATTGAAGTCCCCCAGTACTATTGTATTGGGGTCTAAGTCTCCCTTTAACTCCCTTTACAAATCTTTTAGATAAACCGGTGCCCTGTAGTTAGGTGTATATACATTGATAATTGCTATATCTTCCTGTTGAATTGATCCCTTAATCATGATATAGTGTCCCTCTTTGTCTCTCTTAACAGTTTTTGTGGTAAAGTTTATGTTGTCCGATATTAAGATGGCTACGCTCGCTCTTTTTTTCATTTCTGTTGGCATGGTATATCTTTTTCCAGCCTTTCACTTTCAGTCTGTATGCATCTTTGTTGGAAAGATGTGTTTCTTGTAAGCAGCAAATAGATGGGTTTTGTTCCTTAAGCCAGTCAGCCAATCCGTGTCTTTTAACTGGACAGTTCAGGCCATTAATGTTCAATGTGACTAATGATAAGTGGTAACTTTGCCCTGCCATTTGCCAAAGATAAGTTCTAATATATGCTTTGAACTTCCTGTGATCTTTTGCTGCGAGGTTTCCTTCCTTTACCTTCTTTCATATTGATGACCGTGTTTCTGTGTTTCTGTGTGTAACACATCTTTAAGCATCTTTTGCAGGGCTGGACGAGTGGCAACAAATTCTTTCAATTTCTGATTGCTATGAAAAGTCTTTATTTCACCTTCATTCACAAATGATAGCTTTGCAGGATATAATATTCTGGGCTGGCAGTTTTTCTTAGTACTTGGGCTATATCTCGCCATTCCCTCCTAGCTTGTAGGGTTTCTGATGAGAAGTCAGCTGTGAGTCTGATTGGAGATCCTCTGAGAGTAATCTGACGTTTCTCTCTTGCACATTTTAGGATCTTTTCTTTATGTTTCACTGTGGACAGTTTAATTACAACGTGTCATGGTGAGGATCTCTTTTGGTCGTGTTTATTAGGGGTTCTATGAGCTTCCTGTACTAGGATTTCTCTGTCCTTCTCCAAACCTGGGAAATTTTCTGCTAATATCTCACTAAAAAGGCCTTCTAATCCTTTCTCCCTCTCCATGCCTACAGGAACTCCTAGAACCTGAATGTTGGGTTTTTTAATAGTATCCTGAAGATTCCCGACAATATGTTTTAGATTTCTAATTTCCTCTTCTTTTCTTTGGTCTGACTGTATCCTTTCCTGTGCTCTGTCTTCTAAGTCCAATATTCTCTCTTCTGCTTCACCCATTCTGTTTGTAAGGCTCTCTAATGTGTTTTTCATTTGATCTATTGAATTCTTCACTTCATTATGATTTCTCGTCACTATCACAGTTTCCTGTTCTACTAGTTGTTTCGTTTCATTTTGATTCCTCCTTAATATTTCATTTTCACGAGAGAGATTTTCTATCTTGTCCATTGAGGATTTCTGTAGTTCAAGAATTTGTTTTTGGCCAGCTCGCGGCTCACTAGGCTAATCCTCCGCCTAGCGGCGCTGGCACACCAGGTTCTAGTCCCGGTTGGGGCACCGATTCTGTCCCGGTTGCCCCTCTTCCAGGCCAGCTCTCTGCTGTGGCCAGGGAGTGCAGTGGAGGATGGCCCAGGTGCTTGGGCCCTGCACCCCATGGGAGACCAGGAAAAGCACCTGGCTCCTGGCTCCTGCTATCGGATCAGCGCGGTGCGCCGGCCGCAGTGCGCTGGCCGCAGTGGCCATTGGAGGGTGAACCAACAGCAATAAGGAAGACCTTTCTCTCTGTCTCTCTCTCTCACTGTCCACTCTGCCTGTCAAAAAATAAAAAAAAAGAATTTGTTTTTGAGGACTTCTTAATGTTCTTATCAATTTTTTGAGATCTGCTTCTTGCATTTCTTCTATCTCATCATCTTCATAATCTTGAATTGGGGTGTCTTTTTCATTTGGGGGCGTCATAGTGACTTCCTTGCTTTTATTACCTCGGTTTTTGCGTTTGTTATTTGGCTTATGGAGATATTTGGTTTCTTCACTGTGATGCTTTTTCTTGTTATACTATGACTCTAGATTAAGTGGACTGTCTGTTTTTGATGGAGCCTTAGAGGCTTGAGATGGGTGTGGCCTGAGAGCTCTGTTTGGTGTGCCAAAGGTGACACTCCCAGGTTAGACATGGTAGATCTCTCTCTCTCTCTCTTTCTTTTTTTGATTCAAGAGGGAAGTAATTCCGCACAGCTGAACGAAGTTGGAGGTAGTTAGCAGGCAAATGATATACCCACAGGAGCCAGAGATAGGAAGCTCTTTCCCAAGGACCACACAGGGAATCTGTTCTGCCCTCAGAGTGGGCTCAAATTCTCCTTCAGTCTCCCACTGGGTTGCCAAAGTTATGGAATTGTAGCGTCTCTGGAGAGTACTCACATGAATTCCGTGAGTTCTCTCCCCCACCGTCTCTTTTTTCACAGTCTCAGTTCAGTAGCACTACAAATTTACTAGGTCCTAATCTCCTGTTAATTCACCCCGCCCAGAGTCAGGTTTTTCTGCTAGGCTCAGGGCCGGTGCAGACCTGAGGTCGCTCTGCTTATGACGTATGTCCAAGATGGCACCTGCTCTTTGTCTTGCTCGCCTTTGAGAGGTGAGCGGAGAGAGAGAAACCCGTGTCCGTATCAGTCACTTTTTTTTTCTCTTTCTCTCTCTTCTAGTTAGCCTGGTGAACTTTTCCCCCTGGGGTCGTTCCCTCTAGTCTCCTCTTTCCGCTTGCCTGCCGGTGTCTCGGGCTATTGCTCACCTCGCATTCCAGCGCTGGTGTGTTGAGTCTGCCGCTGGTGTCTGAACTGTGGGCTCCCACGCTCTCCACGCAGGTCCACTGTGAATCACTCGTTCCGGAAGAGTTTCTTTTGCTGTTTCTTCCCCTACGCTTCCTTGAACCTGCAGTATCTCCACTTTTATTAAACTGTCTCTCCCCGGACTATCAGTGTGCTCCCTTCCTATTCTGCCATCTTGCCTGCGAGTCTCTGGATTTACTTTCTTAGTAATTATTTTTTCTTTTTTTAAATATGATTATGATATTTTTAAAGATTTATTTATTTTAAAGTCAGAGTTACATATGCATGCACACACACACAAAGAGAGAGAGAGAGAGAGAGGAAGAGAAGGAGGGAATCTTCCATCCACTGGTTCAGTCCCCAAATGACCACAACAGCCAGGGCAGGGCCAGGCCAAAGCCAGGAGTCAGGATCTGCTTCCAAGTCTCCTATGTAGGTGGCAGGGGCCCAAGCACTTGGGTCATCTGCTGCTGCTTTCCCAGACCATTAGCAGGGAGCTGGATCAGAAGTGGAGCACCCAAAGCTCGAACCAGCGTCCATATGGGATGCTGGTATCACAGGCATCAGCTTAACCTGCTACGCCACGATGCTGGCTCCAGTAATTATCAAGTATACATTATTATTAACCGTAGCCATCCTGATTTACATTAGCTTTTCTTAATTTATTGATCTTGTTCAACTGAAACTTTGCACACTTTGACCAACATCTCTCCATTCCTTCCACCCTACCCCAGATCTAGGCAACATCATTCTACTCTTCTTTTATGAGTTCTACTTTTTTAGGTTTCACACGTATACACTATTTGTTTTCCTGTATCAGGCTTATTTCACTGAGCATAATGTCTTCCAGGTTCATCCATGTTTTCAACAAGTTGTAGGATTTATTTCTTTTAAAACCTGAATATAGACCCTACTATTTACCCATTCATCCACTGATGAACACTTCGATTGATTCCATATCTTGGCTGCTGTGAATAATTGCTGTAATGAGTGTGGGAGTGCAGATAATCTCTCCAACATACCAATTTCATTTCCCTTGGATATAACCCCAGAAGTTGATTTTTGAATCACGTGTTAGTTCCATTTTTAATTTTTTGAGGAACTTCCATACTGTTGTTGTCCATAATGGCTGTACTAATTTACAATCCTATCAACAATGTATAAGAATTCCCTCCATATCCTCACCAACACTTGTTGTCTCTTGTCTTTTTGATAATAGTCCAACTGGTATGCGGTTATAGATATCTCAATGTGGTTTTCATTTGCGATTCCATAATCGTTAGTAATGCTGAGCAGTTTCTCATATACCTGTTATTTGTTTGTATGTCTTCTCTTGAGAAATGCCAATTCAAGTTCTTACTGCATTTTTGAAAATTGAGTTGTTTTCTTGCTATTGTTTTATTTGTATTCCCTATATATTTTTGGATATTAACCATTTATCAGATATATGGTTTGCAAATATTATTGAGGTTTCTCATCCAAACTGATTATGTTCTTTATTAAATTGTGGTTGTGGTTATTCTAAAGGAAGCTCTCAGATTCTCAAAAAAGACTAGCAGTTTGCTCCTTTGGATGAAACATGTAAGGGGCTGGTGACCATATTTTCTAACTTCCCTTTTTTATGAAAAGATAAAGCTCCCACTAACTCAAATGTGGATCTTGGATAGCATAGAATGGGATAAAGCAAGGAGATGGAAATTATCTATAGTGTCAAAGATGTCATTGGGCTTGAGAAATTAACTTACTATTGCATTGTACATTTTTCAGTTGAGGAAACAGCTTGATGATGGAGATGAATTTTTATGATAATAGTAACAACTAGCATTTACATCATGCCTACTGTGTGCCAGGCATTGTCCTGAATGCGTGGCATGCGCTGTCTCAATTAATCTTCTCAATACTCATCTAGAGTAGGTACTATCACACCTGTTTGACAGATGAGGAAGCTAAAACACAGAGAAGTTACCTTGTTCAAGGTCACATGATTACCTTGTATACCAGAACTCAAATGATACAAAGAATCTTTCTGACACATATTTTATTCCATAGACAATACTGCCTACTGAAAACACTGTAAACTTAAATATGGTATTCAAGAGCACATGATCTGGTCCCAGCCTATCTCTCCAGTCTTGTTTCCTACGATTCATCTTCATGCATTTTGTACCCCAGCAAACAGTTTGCTGAATATGTCACATGCTTTTCTAACTTGTTGCCTTGGCTGTGATACCTTCTGTTCCCTCCCTTGCTATCTCTACAGGTCCAAATGCCATCCATTCTTTCAGACCTGTTCAAATGTCATTCAGTTCACTTAAAAACGATTTCAACCTCCTCTCTGCTTCTGAAGCTCTTCACACTGTCCTTCCACCCAGGAAGGGCTTTTGTTCTGGTTTAGCCAGTGAGAAGGGATGACAAGAGAACCTATGCTTTTGTCAGTTTCCTAGAGCCCTGACTGCCTTGCAAGCTTATCATAAGGATGTAATGAGACAATGAATGTGAAAGGGCCTTTTAAACTGTAGAGTACTTTCAGTCATCCTTGCATTTTGGAATCCCCTACTTTCCAGGTTTGTGAAAGCAGAGCCCTTTCAGTGTGTGCCTGTTTTCAGGAGGGCACATTTCTATTTCTGATTCATATGAAAGAAAATTGAAAATGTCAAAGTTGAATAAGCAAAAGGGCAAGTAATGGAAGGTAGAACAGACAAACAAAACATTGACTTCTATTAGGGGATGAGAGTACAGACAATTATGCTCTTGGATTTCTGTAGCTTTTGCAATAGCAGAACATGAAAAAGACAAGAAAAGTGAGGAGAGTTGCTTGCAACTAATTGTGTATGCCATGGGTTTTGTTTGATTTGCAAACCCTGCATTCATTTAAAAGCCCTAAGAGAGGGCTTATGCTCTTTGCTGTTAAAGTGATAGAGTCTAGTGCTATATAAAAATGAGGGGCTTCTACAGGCCCAGCTTTTATTTATGTCCGTGTATGCACGTGTAAAATCCACCTCCATTCTAAAAGATGACACTCAAAAGCCTTTAGAGAGACAATGACATCTGCTATGGGGGAGTCACACTTGGGACAACTTGATTGACCATTTTTGGCATATGCTGGTCTAAATTGGCTCATCTATTGGCTAACAATCTTTTCTGAATTAGGTCCAACTCTCAGCAGGCACATTTCCATCTGGTTAAGTTTAGAACTCAAGCTGTTTTTTAAAAAAATCAACTACCTTACACCAATACTAGCCTAGGCAAAAGGTTCTTACATATACCACCCCTGTGCTCCGTTAAAAAAGCATTTTAAGTTCTTCTTGTTTTAAACCAGGGGTGAGTGACATGATTGCTAGGGCTCTCAGAGCCTGAATTTTGAAGATTTTTTAAAGGAAGACAAAAAAGAGATACAGAGGAAGAAAATGTGTACATCTACAAAAACTCTTGTGCTTACGTGGTAAAACAGGAAGCTTAATATGTCAGGTGCCTACATTCTTCCAGTGGAGGAAGGTGGCCCTGATAAACTGCTTCTTAGTGCAGACAGAGTCTTCTACTACGTGGGTTTCTCATTGTTTCTACATCAGGCACCGGTCTTTGGGATAGCTCATGGTATTTTCAAGTCATATAGATGCACTATGTGCAGAAGAGAGACAACAATAAGCAAAGCCATGTGGTGTATGACAGGTACCAGCAGGACAGTAAATCAGAGGCCTGCGGGCTTTGTCTTGCAATCAGTTCAATAATGATGCTGTTGACCTTTCCTTAACACCCTCTGCTCCTCACTTCTGGGTATAAATTCCCATAGGAGAGTTGGCTGGTTTAGGGATGGAGGTAAAAGGTGAGTTAGAGCATTGAGAGACATGTTTAGTATTTCTTCAGAATGTGTTCTCAGCTCTGATATTGGCATAGCAGCCTGAGGCAGAGCCTCTCAAATCCAGTTGCTTTGTGATTCTATCATAGGTCTGGGGTTTAGTGGCTATCTTATGGTTTGCTACAACTTTGTAAAAACACTTTTCACTTAATTCCTCATCTGGATCAGGCAAGCAACTTTAGGGATGGTGCCAGAAATCCAAGGGTGTTCATTTTAGTTGCAATGTTTTTTAATTAAACATTTTTTGTTTTGAAATAAGACTCACAAGGAATTGCCAAAATATTACAAAGTTCTTTTATACCCTTCATCCAGATTTCCTTCATAATAACATGTAACAGTAGTACACTATCAAAACCAGAAAATTGACACTGGTGTTTTGCTATTAACTATAGACCTTATTCAGATTTCATCAACTTTTATATTCATTCATTTTAGAGAGGGGGTATTTTTTAAACGAAGTTTTACCACATGGAATTATCACCACCATTAGGACACAAAACTGTTCTATCACCAGAATGAAGCTCCCTTATGTTACCCTTCTATAATCACTCACAGTAGGTGTTCATTTTTAGCTAAGTTTTAATCTCTCTGAAGTGACTTTTCTTAACAAATATGAGAAGGCTCCAAACAGTTCATGGAAAATGGAATTAAAAGATAATGCAGGCATTCCCTATCAGAGTGCCTGGGTGCAAGTCCAAGCTCTGCTCCCCCAATTCTAGCTTCCTGCTAATGAGCACCCCAGGAAGCAGTTGTGATGGCTCAAGTACTTGGGTTCCTACCACCCATGTGGGAGACCTAGAGTGACAGGTGCCAGCTGCAGCCCCAGTCCAGCCCCATGCCTTGTGGACATCTGGGGAATAAACTAGGGAACAGGAACACTCTTCTCTGTTTCTCAAACAAATCAATGAATAAACAAATAATAATGTGTATTTTCCATGAACTTTTTGAAGCCACCCCTTCTTCCTGCTACTCTCATGAAGCCTCTCTTCCAGCTCCAATGGCAGGGCCTAGCCTCCAGAGGAATGCTATTTTCCTATGAATACTCTGCCACAAATGTCAGAAATTTCCCTATTGCATGATTTCCCATAGCACAGTTGTAAAAGGTTGAAATTTTTTAAAAGACTTGAAAAAATATAAATAACACAAAGAAAATAAAAGTGCAAGATACATACAAAAATAAAGCTTCTTAAGAACTTGCCTCTAATCACACACCAGTTAACTTGCTTCCAAGGTTCTTAAGCTATATACCATGCCTTAATCTGTCTCCTTAGACACTTGTGCTTCAGACCCCAGGTGCAGGCCCATACAACTTCCCAGACCACATGGCTGCTTGCTGATTCTCCAATTCTCTATATGGCAGGGATCAATACATTTCCTGTTACCCATGATATTGCTATTTCTTTCTTTCCCTTCTTCCATCACATATCCACACTCCCAACCATACATGGCCATCTGCTCAGTTATAGTTTCCTATCTGATATTTTGTCCATAACTGATTGGTGACTGATACAACTCGTAAATTCATTATTTAGGTGATGAGGTCCTGACAGTAGTAATATAGGAGTAACAGAAAGCCTTGTTAAGGTAACTCATTATAGACTCCCATAATGTAACTACAGCATGGCTCAGAGCATGTTCTCACATATTTATCTCTATGAAGTTCTTCTCTAGAGAGTAGAACTGACCAAGGAAAAGGATCATATTAGTTATCTTTTGCTATGTTGCAAATCACCACAAACTTAGATGCAGAGAACAACATCCAGTTATTACCTCATAGTTCTATGGGAATCTAGGCAGGGTACAGTTGTTTCTCTGCTCAGGGTATCACAAGGCTGAAATCAGGGAGTTGCCCAGCCTGCCTTCCTTTCTGGAGATTCTGGGGAATAATTTTTTTCTGAGCTCATTCAGGTTGTGGGAGAATTAATTCCCCAGCAGCGGTAGAACAGAGGTCCCTATTTTTCTGCTAGCTGATGGTTGGGGAAGGCTCTTAGCTCCTAGAGGCTGCCTTATCTAATGGCAGTTCACAATATGGGTACTTGCTTTTTTTCCAGGCCAGATGGAGCACATCTCTCAGACTTCCTGTTCTTCTCCTACTTTCAAGACATTCATGCGTTAGGATAGGCACATTAGATAATCTCCCTATCTTAAGATCAGTTGAGCTATAGGACATAGCCTAATTGGAGACATAAACTGTATCATCTTCACTGCCCTGGGGATTCGTCAGGGCATGCATACCAAGGGCAGGAAAATCTGGGGAACAGCTTACAATCCTGCCTGCAATGGGGCACACTCCTTTCCTTCAAAAAATTCTTTTGAGAGATCAGAGGTTGATTCTTTGCCCAAAATGGTAACTTGAATGAAATACAGCATACCTTCCCCACTGATGTGCCATGAATAAGTAACAAGTAAGACCACATATTGATTCTTTTTTTTTTAAAGATTTGTTTTATTTATTTTGAAAGACAGAGTTACAGAGAGAGGTAGAGACAGAGACAGAGGTCTTCCACCCGCTGGCTCACTCCCCAGATGGTCACTTCTTCTGGGTCTCCCACATGGGTGCAGGGGCCCAAGGACTTGAGCCATCTTCTACTGCTTTCCCAGGCCATAGCAGAGAGCTGTATCAGAAGAGGAGCAGCCGGGACTAGAAACGGTGCCCATATGGGATGCCGGCGCTTCAGGCCAGGCCTTTAACCCACTGCACCATGGCGCTAGCCCCCACATATTAATTCTTTTAGCCTTTGGGAAGATGAGTCCAAGTCTGGGGTGACATGAGCCCAGAGAATTCAATCTATGAGCTGCCATGGTCACATTCCACGCAAGTTGTACAAATACTAGAATTTTATATGTGTGCTTGACATGACAAAGGATAGAAACATAACACCAGTACTTTTGGAAAATCAAGACAAGCTATTCAGGCCAATTTGAAATGTGCAAAGGACTTACATCTGATAGCTCTCTATTATACACAAGGTCACTGTAACATTGAATGATGCCCTGAATGTGCAAGGTGGCATTTAGAATATAGATATGCTACTTAAGATTTGTGTGTGGTATGGACACTACACATCATTTAGAATGGAAGCATTTTTTCCTTATACAATTTAAATGAAAAATGCATAAAATAATAATTATAATTCTATGTTAATTGAC
Organism: Oryctolagus cuniculus; assembly: GCF_051225735.1. Taxonomy (NCBI): domain Eukaryota; kingdom Metazoa; phylum Chordata; class Mammalia; order Lagomorpha; family Leporidae; genus Oryctolagus; species Oryctolagus cuniculus. The sequence goes on from NC_142888.1 coordinate 54,309,114, forward strand.
ACATACATGTATAAAATATAATTTGTGATAACAACACAAATGGGAAAGGAAGATACTGCATTGGAGAAGAGTATTTATATATGACTGAAATAAAGTTGGTATTAATTCATACTAGATTGTTATAAATTTAAGACGCTGATTATAATGCCCAGAGTAACATCTAAGAAAGCAACAAAAAATATACAGAAAAGGAAAAGAGGAGGGAGTCAAAATGTTACAATAAAAAAAATCAGTTAAACACGAAAGAAGACAGTGAGTTTTAAATCGAAGACTGTAAGGCATCACACAGAACATAGCAAAATGGCTAGTCTTCCTTATCAGTAAGTATTTTTAAAAATTTTATTATTTTCCAATATTTATTCATTTTCACCCACTTGAAAGGCAGAGAGAGAGAGAGAGAGAGAGAACAAGAGAGAGATCGTCCATCTGCTGGCTTACCCCAAAAGCATAACAGCAGGATTGGGCCAGGCTGAAGTCAGGGGCCAGGAACTCCATCCAGGTTTCCACATGGGTATCAGGGGCCCAAGCACTTGAGCCATCATTTGCTATCTCCCAGGCACATTAATAGAAAGTAACCAGGACTTGAACTGGCACTCCAGTATGGTATGTGGATTTCCTAAGCAGTAGATTAATCTGCTGAACAACAATGTCCTCCCCAAGTAACTATTTTAAATGTGAATAAACTCTCAGGTTAAAAAAGTAGAGATTGGCAGAATGAATGAAAAAAATATGATCTGACTATATATGCCCTGTAAGAAATTTGTTTTCCATCATCTTCCCCTGAAGTACCATATTAGCTTTCAAAGTAGTTTCTCTGTCTCTAGGTTTGATCCCCTAGAAACCACCTCTCAAAATCATAGTAATCATTCTAAAACAATCCTCCTCTAAAAAGCCTCCATCAGTGGCTCTCTGATTAGAATGAAGTCCAAACACTGTTCCAGGGCTGATAGGATCTTGCCAAAGACTTGCCCCTATTTCTTCATATTCAACTCCCTCTTTCTCCTTCTACACTCTAACCAAACATCAACTACTTGCTATTTTCCACTCTTATTTTCATTTCTTGGGCTTTATTCATCTGTGGTGATTCCTCCATCATGAAAAATTCTTACTCATCCTTCAGGTAACTGTTTGTCCCAGAAAGCTTTCTCTGACCAATGTCCATTGCTTCCCACCCCTGAATTATGATTGCCTGATTTACTAATATCAAAATTTCTTGTATTTTGTGTGTATTTCCCCATTGGATGTGATTATCATCCTTGCTGGCTGCTCCATACTTGAATTTACTATAAACACTTGGGTTCTGAGTAAGCTCTGTTTGACTATGGCTAACATGATTGGTTTTTATTCTCGTCCTAAAAGAATAGAATCTGTCTGATGTCTTTTTGTTATTCTCTCATATCTGCCTCTCTAAGAATACATTTTTATATAAAAAAGTCATGTCTATCTTATCCAGCAGGGTAATATTCAATCAACTACAAACAGAGCCCAGACATCTCATAAGTGCTTAATTGATATTTGTTGAATGCATATGTTTGAAAATTTGCCGTGCTATTTAGTTGTGGGTATTTACTGCTGGGCTTCTTAATTCCAGAAGGAAAAAGAGGGGAATGGAGTCTACAAGTGTAAATCTTTAGAATGGTATTTACAGCTCATGTGAGATGGGTGGAATCTGAGCACTATTTTATTAAGGAGGAACTTGGAATGCTGCATGATAAGGTGGAAGAGGTAGTTCATATGAGGTCCATAAGCAAGCCTTGTCCACGTATCTGAGAAAAATTGGAGGTGTGGGTGAAGCACAATTCAGCGTATCACAAATCAGTTCCTACTGACGCATGTGTTAGAATAGGGAAACATTGACAAGGAGACATTGGTGAAGATTCTATACCTTAAAAAGAGCAAACAAAACTCTAGCTCTTCAGAGACTCATGTATGACTAATGACTTTAATTCATTTATTACAGAATGTGTGTTTTATGCCCTTTCACCTTTCCAAAATAACCTGAGGCAGCAGGCATTATTCATTCACTTGGCATCAAATCATCTTTACCAATGGGAGCCCAATCTCAATGAACAAGAACTGCCAGGCTGGTAGTACAACTTTTATTTTTCAGTCACATTTTGGCCACCATTTGCTGAACAATACCATCTACATTAGGTGCAAGGTATGCTGAGTTGTGCTGTGGAGGACTCATTAAGTAAGGAAATTTCTTAAAAAGCTTACAGTAAAGTAGAGAATGGCACAGATAGTTATAACCATGAGTTTAGAGTGTGAAGGGAATATGGAATAAAAATGAAGAATTTCAGCTAGGGTTGTGGATGAGAAATATAAGTTTTTTTTTTAAATGATGTAGTGTTTTAGCTGGGCCTTCTTTGAAGAATGGATAAATCTTTCAGAAGTGGGGGATTAGAGCACTCAATGCAGAAGTAATAACTTAAACAAAGGACATAAGGCAAACAAAAAAGAAAATTAGGTGGCAGTGATAAAAGAGTGTACAAGTAAGACCTGTGCATTCAAGTCTGAAATGGAAGATAATACTGGGGACTAGACACTGGGGCTTCACTGTGGAGGGTCTTGAATCCCAGGCTGAAGAGTTAGGGTTTTGTTAAGAAGGGAACCTGTGCTTAGACATGTGTTTTAGGAAGATAACTCTGAGAGCAGTGGGAGAGCAGAGAAGGAAGACTGGAAGGGAGAAGGAGGTAGAGGTACAGACCACTTTAAGATGTCACAGCTTTCCATTAAAAAGCAATAAAGGGGGGTGAAGTTATCAGGTATAGGAGCCTAAACTAGGGAAGTGCAATGAAAATAAAGAACACACTGGAAATACCTCAGGAGCAAATATCTGCTTGAATTGAATGAGCAGGGGTAAACTAACAGACTTTGAGAAAAAAACTGTTTTTTGAGGAATTCTTTTTAAGTCCTACTACTAGGGACATTTTAAAGTCTGTGTAGATACTTAAAGTGTGTGTAGATATTCTCTGTGAATATTTACCAAAGTGCAGGGCAAAAACTGACCTTGGCAGCTGCTTTCCCTTAAAAATTTGAGTCCACATTGATATGGAGAATTACCACTACTCAGATGCCTTTGTTAGTGATGTTCCTATAAGATCAGTTGTTCAAATGACAAAGGGAGCTCCTACTGTATGCCAGGCCTCAGTATCGGACTGGCATGACAGGGCTGAGTAACCATTATAAAGAATAAAGTAGAGTTGTTTTGTGAGTCATTCACAGATCTGATGCAAAATGTTGCTTTGGGTGTTGCAGAGATGTTCTGAGCAGGTCTTCAGACACTCAGTGGAAGAGCAGCAGATGCTAGCGTTTAAAATAAGACAAGCTTCACACTCATCTAAGCCGGACACCTCTTATGTTTCCCTTGAACCTTTCATCTTACAGTCACCATACAGAGACTCTCTGTTCCCACAAAGGCCAAATATCATTTTAGAACAGATTCTTAGTTCAATTCTTGATAGAAGTCTGATGACCTCTTAAACTTACTAAGGATCAAAAGGAGAACAATCTGTAAAGAGATATAGGAATGCAAAAATAACTCAGAACCTTATATTTGTTCACTGGAGGTTTTTTTTTAAGAGTTATTTATTTACTTAAAAGAGTTACAGACAGAGAGAGGGAGAGACAGAGAGAGAGGTCTTCCATCCATTGGTTCACTCCCCAAATGGCCACAATGGCTGGAGCTGGGCCGGTCCAAAGCCAGGAGCCAGGTGCTTCTTCCAGGTCTGCCACACAGGTGTAAGGACTGAAGCACTTGGGCCATCTTCTACTGTTTTCCCAGGCCATCAGCAGAGAGCTGGATCGGAAGTGGAGCAGCCGGGATACAAACTGAAGCCCATACTGGATGTTGGCACTGCAGGTGGAGGCTTAGCCCACTAGGCCACAGAGCCGGCAATGTTCACTGGAGTTAGGGAACCCATTTAAAATGCTACCCCCCGCCAAAGAGAGGAAAGAAGCTCTATAAGCAATGTTACACTGAGACCCTAGTTCCCTCAACACACATTAGCTGAATGTCATAAGTAAGGGCCTTACCAGATGTTATGTGATTTACAAAAGTGGACAAAACGGTCCTCACTCTGCAGGAGCTTACAGTCTAATGTGGTGTAGATAAAACAAAACAAAACAAAAACTCCACAGTACGTACAATCCTGGGTAACTAACTGGAAGGCTGGCTGGTGCCTTAATTGAGAAAACAGAAAAGTCACATTTGTTTTTATATTGGAACACCTGATTTTTTTTTTTTGGGGGGGGGTCAAGATCCATGGTTTATACATGTCTTCAACATTATACTTTGTTGATTTTAACAGTTATCAAAGTATGTGAAGGAGTGGAAATGGAGCCTTTTTGACTACAATATCTAGCTTTATTCTTTTTTTTAATTTTAAAAATTTTTTTTGACAGGCAGAGTGTACAGTGAGAGAGAGAGACAGAGAGAGAGAGAAAGGTCTTCCTTTTGCCGTTGGTTCACCCTCCAATGGCCGCCACGGCCAGCGCGCTGCGGCCAGCACACTGCACTGATCCGATGGCAGGAGCCAGGTACTTCTCCTGGTCTCCCATGGGGTGCAGGGCCCAAGCACTTGGGCCATCCTCCACTGCATTCCCTGGCCACAGCAGAGAGCTGGCCTGGAAGAGGGGCAACCGAGACAGAATCCGGCGCCCCGACCGGGACTAGAACCCAGTGTGCCGGCACCGCAAGGTGGAGGATTAGCCTATTGAGCCATGGCGCCGGCCAAGCTTTATTCTTAAGTCTAGCTATGGTATTTAACTTTGGATATTAAGAAGCTTAATATGGGCCAGCGCCGCGGCTCAGTAGGCTAATCCTCTGCCTTGCGGCGCCGGCACACCGGGTTCTAGTCCCGGTCGGGACGCCGGATTCTGTCTCGGTTGCCCCTCTTCCAGGCCAGCTCTCTGCTGTGGCCAGGGAGTGCAGTGGAGGATGGCCCAAGTCCTTGGGCCCTGCACCCTATGGGAGACCAGGAGAAGCACCTGGCTCCTGCCATCGGATCAGCGCGGTGCGCCGGCCGCAGCGCGCTGGCCACGGCGGCCACTGGAGGGTGAACCAATGGCAAAGGAAGACCTTTCTCTCTGTCTCTCTCACTGTCCACTCTGCCTGTCAAAAAAAAAAAAAAACTTAATATGATCCTGTGTGCATTCTCACTCTTCTTCTCCCATTGCTGCAAGGCACAGGGAGATGGACACTATCCAGAGTATGCAGTGAAGTTGTCTCCCTAGAGACCCTCAGCAGCCATCAAAAGTCGAGCCAGGGTTGGAACATAGGCTTCCTAACTCCCACTCTAAACTTCTCTAGTTTAAACTTCACTCCTTCCCAAATCAATATTTTTTTTTTAAAAAGTAAGTAAAATCCTCTCCATCAGGAACTGTCAACTATAATCTGTTTATGATATTTTTGTCAATTCTGCATCCCTGGAAACACTTAAAAGGCATTGCACTGAAATTTACTGGACATGGGTTCTTGAGCCTTGCTAGACTTGGCAAAGGCTGTATACTGAATTCTCAATAAGTTCTACTATTAACAGGGACTTTTTAAAGTCAAGGGTGTTGTATTCCTGAGAATTCACCAAAGGGCATGGCAGAAACTGACCTTGACAATGGCTTTCCCTTAACAATTGTAGCCCATAACAATATGGAGAATTACAACTACCCAGATGTCTTTGTTAGTGATGGTCTTATTATATGCTAGGCATGACATAAATTAAAACTTCATCCTTTCTTATTATAACTGGGCCAGAATACCTGTAAGTAAACAGGAATTGGGTACCAGGATCTGGGTTACTAAACATTTGATCCTTTCAGGTAATACATTTCTTTTTTTTTTTAACTTTTATTTAATGAATATAAATTTCCAAAGTACGACTCATGTGTTACAATGGCTTCCCCCCCATAACGTCCCTCCCACCCGCAACCCTCCCCTTATCCACTCCCTCTCCCCTTCCATTCACATCAAGATTCACTTTTGATTCTCTTTATACACAGAAGATCAGTTTAGCATACATTAAGTAAGGATTTCAACAGTTTGCTCCCACACAGAAACATAAAGTGAAAAATACTGTTTGAGTACTAGTTATAGCATTAAATCTCAATGTACAGCACACTAAGGACAGAGATCCTACATGAGGAGTAAGTGCACAGTGACTCCTGTTGTTGACTTAACAAATTGACACTGTTGTTTATGGCATCAGTAATCACCCTAGGCTCGTGTCATGAGCTGCCAAGGCTATGGAAGCCCCCTGAGTTCACTGACTCTGATCATATTTAGACGAGGCCATGGTCAAAGTGGAAGTTCTCTCCTCCCTTCAGAGAAAGGTACCTCCTTCTTTGATGACCCATTCTTTCCACTGGGATCTCACTCGTGGAGATCTTTCATTTAGGTTCCCCCCCCCCCCCAGAGTGTCTTGGCTTTCCATGCCTGAAATACTCTCATGGGCATTTCAGCCGGATCCGCATGTCAGGTAATACATTTCTGAACATGGCATGTGGATGGTTCCAATTTGTGTGTGCTTCTCTGTGTATACACACGTGTATACATAATACATACACACACACACACACACACACATATATATACACGTACATTTGAATTGTTTCTGATGAGGAGGAATTTACCACCATAACACAGGTGAAAGAAGGCTGAAGTCAAAAATGTTATAGCTCTACTTGAAAAATTTATAATTCCAAATAAGAAAGATCAGTTTGGGGGAGGGCTAGGTATTTGGCACAGCAGTTAAGATGCTGCTTGGGACACCTGCATCCTATATTGGAGTTTTGAGTTCCAGCTCCACCTTTTTTTTTTTTAAAAGAATTTTATTTATTTATTTGAAAGGTAGTGTTACAGACAGAGAGAGAGAGAGAGAAAGGACTTCCATCCACTGGTTTGCTCTCCAAATGGCCACAATGGCTGGAGCTGGGCTGATCAAAAGCCAGAAGCCAGGAGCTTCTTCCAGGTCTCCCATGTGGGTGCAGGGGCCCAAAGACTTGAGCCATCTTCCACTGCTTTCCCCAGGCCACAGAAGAGAGCTGGATTGGAGGAGGAGCAGCCAACATGTGAACAGGCACACATGTGGGATGCTGGTGTTGCAGGTGGAAGCTTAGCCTACCATAACCACAGCGCCAGCCCCTTCAGCTCCACTTTTGATTCCAGCTTCCTGCTAATTTACAACCTGGGAGGCAGCAGGTTGTCGCTCCCCCTCTTCGTGGAGGAACGACACAGGACCCTGCGCTGTTCTTTCGTCTGCTCGGCCCTCCCCGGGTTTGCTGCTGGTTCTTCCCGGGTTGGCTACTATCCCTTCCACCTCCGTGGAAGGGCAGTTCCCCCTGGCCACATTCCCCACTTCCGCAGGGGAGCGGCACACCGCCGGCCGGCTTTCTCGGGGGCTGCACGGGTGTTCCTTCAGCTAGATGTTCCCCATAGATGTTCCTGGTGCATGCCGTCTCTCTCCTCCTTTATAGTCCTCCTCCGCCAATCCCAACTCGGCTGCCCACACGCCGAGTACGCTGCTCTCCTCCAATCAGTAGCAAGTCCTACAGTTTATTGGTTGAACTGGAGGCAGCTGTGCGGAAGCTGTTTACTTCTCTCCCAGCGCCATATTGTGGGAGAGCAGATGCATAGAATAAGTCTTAATTCCAGTAACTCAGTCTAGTCCGGTTTGCTCCCCACAGCAGGTGATATCTCAAATACTTATTTAAGTCCCTGCCACCCAGATGGGAGACCATGGTGGAGTTCCTTGTTCCTGGCTTTGGTCTCGCCCAGCCTGAGTTGTTGTGGGCATTTGGGGACTGAACCAGTGGATGGAAGATATCTGTCTTTCTCTATCTCTCTGCTTTTCTTATTTATTTATTTGAAAGGCAAAGTTACAGAAGGAAAGAGATCTGCTGGTTCACTCCCCAAATGGCTGCAATGGCTGAAGCTGGGCTGATCCAAAGCCAGGAGCCAGGAGTTTCTTCTGGGTTTCCCACATGGATGCAGGGGCCTAAGGACTTGGGCCAGGCCATCTTCTGCTGATTTCCCAGGCCATTATCAGGGAGCTGTATCATAAATGGAACATCTGGGACTTGAACTAGTGCCCATATGGGATGCTGGCATCATAGGCAGCAGCTTTACATGGTGTGCCACAATGCCAGCCCTTATCTCTCTGTTTTTCAAATAAATAAAATAAATAAACACTTGTTAAAAATACCAGTAGGGCTACTAGGATAACAATGTATAAATTTCCCTATATTTTCTCCTATTCTTGAAAGAGTTAGGGGCATACTCCATATTTTGATTGAGATAAAAGAATACAGTGAGCCTTACATTGCCAAAAAGTTCTTTGTTAGGAATAATCTAAATCTTTCCTGCTTTGATTGAAGCATATTCACCCTTGTTCTTCCTTAATATGAGGAGCCTGTGCCAGAGAAGGAAAACACAGGACTCAGAATGAATGAGTAGTCCGGTTTCTTCAAGCTTTGTATTTCACTCTCACTCACTCACTCACTCACTCATTTTCTTCGTTATGCGTACTTCAAATATATATTGAAAGTCTGTATTGTGTTAGTTACTAGGGATACAATAGTGAACATTCCTGTGTAATTTTAGATAAGTCACTTCTCTTGTTGAACCTGATTTTTCTCATCTATTAAAATGAAAATGTGAGCGCTAGAAATGTGCCAGGGGATTCCAATGCAATCTCATCAAGGAGGCATGTACCAATGCCATCTCACTTGTTAAAGTGATCAGTTTAAGTACATAATTGATCAAAAAGATAGGTTAAGTGTCAAAGAGATTTCACAAACAAGACCAGTGTCTGCAAATAATGAAGGATAGAATTAAAAGGGAGAGAATGATCCTGCTGGGGGGAAGCAGGGTACACAGCAGACTCATAGAATGGCAGATGCCCTAAACAGCACTCCGGCCTCAGAATCAACCCTTGGGGCATTCGAATCTGGCTAAAAGGACCATGAGAGTCTCGCAGGCATGGAAAGCCAAGACACTGTGGCAAAAACGACCTGAATGAAAGATCTTGGTGAATGAGATCCCAGCAGAAAGAATGGGCCATCAAAGAAGGAGGCACCTTTCTCTGAAGGGAGGAAGGAACCTCTACTGTGATATGGCCTTGACTAAATAAGTTCAGAGTTGGTGAACTCAAGAGGCTTCCATAGCCTTGACAGCTCATGGCAAGAGCCTTGGGTGATTACTGACGTCATAAATAAGTGTCAATTGTTAAATAAACAACAGGAGTCACTGTGCACCTGCTCCCCACGTAGGATCTCTGTCCTTAATGTGTTTTACTATGAGAATTAACAGTAAAACCACTACTCAAACAGTACTCTCTATCTTGTGCGGTTGTGTGGGTGCAGTCTGTTGAAATCTTTACTTAGTATATACTAAGTTGATCTTCTGTATATAAAGATAATTGAAAATGAATCTTGATGAAGAGTGGGATGGGAGAGGGAGTGGGAGATGGGATGGCTGCGGGTGGGAGGGAGGTTATGGGGGAAAAAGCCACAACAATGCAAAAGTTGCACTTTGTAAATTTACATTTATTAAATAAAAAAATCAAGAGGAGGAAAAGAAAAATAGAAAGAGTGAGAGCTAGAGTGAGAGCAAGAGAGATGCCTCTGTTTACAGGTTACTTCACAAATGCCTGCAACAGTGTAGGCTGGGCCAGGACAAAGCCAGGATCCAAGAACTCAATCGGGTTCTCCCATGTGGGTGGCAGGAACCCAACCTGTTGCCTCCCAGGGTGTGCATTAGCAGGAAGGGCTAATAAGGCAGGACTGAACCACATGCACTCTGATGTGAGTTTTGGGTGTCCCAAGTGGTGGCTTAACACAGTGTAGCACAACTCCTGTCCCAGGGCCACATGTCTAATAAGGCTTGAACCTTCAAGTTATGAATCCACATTGTACAGATAGAACGTTTCTCAAAGGTTTTGGCCTTAGAACTCATTTTGTATTCTTAACAAAGCCAGGAGGGGTCGGTGCTGTGGCGTATCTGGTAAAACGTTGCCTACAGTGCCGGCATTTCATATGGGCACCGGTTTGTGTCCTGGCTGCTCCACTTCTGATCCAGCTCTCTGCTATGGCCTGGGAAAGCAGTAGAACTTACCCAAGAGCTTAGGTCCTTGCACCAGCGTGGGAGATCTGGAAGAAGAAGCACCTGGCTCCTGGCTTCAGATCAGCGCAGCTCCAGCCATTGTGGCCATCTAGGGAGTGAACCAGTGGATGGAGGACCTCTCTCTCTGCCTGTGCCTCTCTGTAATTCTGCCCTTCAAATAAATAAATACATCTTTAAAAAAGCAGCAGGAGCCTGGAACTTCATCTGGGTCTCCTACATGGGTGACAGGGATCCAGTAGTTCAGCCATGATCTGCTGCTTCCTAGGGTGCACGTTAGCAGGAAGCTGAATAGGAAGAAAAGGAGTTGGAACTAGAACCAGGCACTGTGATATGGGAACTGGGGGTCCCAAGCAGACAACTTAAGTGCTGTACCAGATGTGTGCCCCATACAACATTAAAATGAAATATAGTAATTTTTTACAACAAAGTAGTGAGAAGAGGTGCTGTTTTACAGTTTTGCAAATCTCTTTAATGTCTGGCTGGATTTTCACATCTGCTTCTGATGTCAATCTGTTGTGATATGTTGTTTTGGTTGAAGACAATTCAGTCTTAAACGGATATGTAGTTGGAAAGGGAGTATTTAATACCTTTTTCGGGGAACTGTATATATTCTTTTTTGATTCTACAACAAATTTGACAAATGATAGTTTCTTAATATTGGCCATGTGGTATCTAACACTGTAACAGTGACTTTTTCAGACTTACATTTTTAAAAGATTTATTTGTTTGTAATGCAGATATATATATATATATATATATATATATATATATGGAGGGAGAGAGAGGGGCAGAGAGAGAGAGAGAGAGAGAGATCTTCCATTCACTGGTTCACTCCCCAGATGGCCACAACAGCCAGGGTTGGGCCAGGCAGAAACCAGGAGCCTGGCATTCCATACAGGTCTCCCATGTGGGTAGCAGGGTCCTAAGCATTAGAGCCATATTCCACTGCTTTCTCAGGTGTATTAGGGAGGTGGATTGCACATGAAGCAGCCAGGACTCGAACCAGTGCTCTGATACAGGATGCCAGCATTGCAGGTGGTGACTTAACCTGCTGTGCCACAACGCTGGCCCCCAGACTCTGTTACATTAAAATTCATTGGTCTATCTTGCAGTTTGAATGGATTGCTTACACACATATAATTTTGGGAACATCATACATTGGTTATATGGAAAAAAATCACTGACTTATGCAGATCTTCCAAATATTGATGCATTCCATTGTAAAATATCTGAGATATCACTGATCTCTCAGGGAAACCACTATGTATTGGGGAACTGTCAGGCTCACAGTGGTGGATTTAAGTTTTTCAAAATTCTTATTTTTTCCTTGAGAGCTTGAATTTTATCACTGGTAACAAATATTGTCCATTGTTTTCCTTGAAGTGAGCATGTCACTTCATTAATTTTTGAGAAAACATCTGTCAAATACTCAAATCTGGGTAGCAATAGTTCTTCTGTCAGTTGTCCTTTGAAGTGAAAATGATGTTCCATGAAAAAAGTGATTAGTTCGGCTCTCAACTCAAACAATTGCTCAAGTACTTTTCCTAAAGACATCTATCACACTTCAGTATGCAGCCCTGTATATTTCCTATTTCATCCCACAGAATATTCGTTTAATTATAGTCAAAGGTCAAGATTTAATAAGGTACATCAAGGACATTCTTAAATTAAACTATTAATTTTTTAAATATTTATTTATTTATTTATTTTGAAAGTCAGAGTTACAGAGAGAGAGAGATCTTCCATCCACTGTTTCACTCCCCAGATGGCTGCAATGGCCAGGGATAGCCCAGGCCAAAGCTAGGAGCCAGGAGCTTCATCAGGGTCTCCCATGTGGGTGCAGTAGCCCAAGCACTTGGGCCGTGCTCCTCTGCTTTTCCCAGGTCATTAGCAGGGAGTTGGATAGGAAATAGAGCAGCCAGGACATGAACCAGTGCCCATATGGGATGTTGGTGTCACAGGCAGTGGCTTTACAGACTATGACTATTTCCCAAACTATTAATTTTTAAAATTGTACTGTAAGTACATGGTGATGAAAAATACAACGAGTAGTACAATATGTACCACTCTTCTGAGTATAGGATCAATGGTGTTACCTACCACTGACTGCTTTTGTGACATCAGTGCAAATGTCAACAGAGTTGTTCCTGGATAAATCATGAGATTAGAAAAGGTATTCAGCACTACGCACATTTCAGCAACACCTGTGTTTGTTTCCAAGCATCACAGAAATTTCGGTAACATTTTAGATTTTTTCCATTTGTAAGGCGAAAGTATATTCCTGCAGATGATAAGTCATTCTTCATATTTGCAGCTCAATATTTAATTAGATGAGTTATTGTATCATTGGAAAGTGGCAGTGCCACAATTTCTTTTACTGACTTCTCATTCAGTAGGCATTCATTCAGCAATAGCAACTATAGTTAATTAGTCTCTTAGTTACTGTGTGTGCCTCTCCAGACAACTTATGATAATTTATCCACAAGTTGCTTTGGTGGCTCTACTTGTAATTTGTAAAACTGTAACAAACAAATTTTGGCCTTAACAGTGTTTTCCATCTATGTTTAAAATATTCAACTCCTTTTCTATAAATGCTAAGTGCTTAATTTCAAAATGATGTTACAATTTAACTGGAATCATACTATCTGAAAATGTTCTGTTGCGTAAGTCACAATGAGTAAATTACTGACATCTATAAAGCTGAGGGAAAGATCACTTTCATCTTATTTTAATTTATTATAGTTTTGTCCAGTTTATTTGGACTATATTCCTCCATTTCCTGAGTCAGAGAACACCATTCTGACATGTCAGTTTCGAGGTGAAAATCATTTTCAGTTTCCTTACTGATGGTTGGTGTAACTGTGAGCTGGAAAAGTGACTCTTTTAGATTTCCTTTTGTAAGGCAATTAAGCCATCTCTAAATATAAGTACAAACTTCTTTAAATATTTATTTTTATTTATTTGAAAGAGTGACAGAGAGAGAGAGAGAGAGAGAGAGAGAGAGAATATCTTCCATATGCTGGTTTACTCTCCAAATGACCGCAATGGCCAGGTCTGGGTCAGGCCAAAAGCCAGGAGCCAGGAACTCCATCCAGGTCTCCCACGTGGGTGGCAGAGGCCCAAGTTCTTGGGTCATCTTCCATTGCCTCCTAGGACGCATCAACAGGGCGCTTGGTTGGAAGCAAAGCAGCTGGGACTTGAACCAGCATTCCAATACGAGATGCCAATGTTGCAAGCTGCAGCTTAACCCACTGCGCCACAACATTGGCCCCCAATATAAGAACATGTATAAATAAAACTTTATGTTCATATAAAATATTAATGCATTCTAACATAAATTTTAGATAACACATAAATATTTAGAAGTTTTTAGAAAAAAATTTAATTACAGCAAAACAAAAAAAACGTATACTGTTTTGGGAGAGAACAGTTCAGCTTTTTATTGGATATGTTTACAAAAGAGGTTTAGGCAAAAAGATCAAAGCCTAGGCTATCACAAACTCCTCAGATTCTTCTACCTTCTTTGCTGCCCAGCAGAGGAGGTGGCATCAGCTGCTGGAGCAGGTCCACGAGCCTCTGCATGGGTCCCAGTGCTGACATTGGCCAGAGCCTTTGCAAATAAGCCAGGCAGCCAGGCCAAAAAGGTTCAACGTTTACATCAGCTGCTTTAACGAGGGCAATGATCTTGTCATCCGTGCAGAGCAAATGCAGATGAGCTCAGAGGCCAAGGCCATGGTGCAGGTGAGTGTGGCATGAAGAAAGGGCCTCAGCCCAATGTGTGACCTTAGTAGCAGCTGTAAAAAGTGTGTACTTCTTGTGTTCCCACATGAATACTCCATGAGAGAAACTCCAGAATTTTAAATTAGTGATTTAGTGGATAATAAGAAAGTTAAAAGATAGTAGGTGGGCCAGTGTAGTGGCATAGCAGGTTAAGCCACCACCTGCCATTGCCAGCATACTATATGGGTGCTGGTTCAAATTCCAGCTGCTCCACTTCTGATCCAGCTCTCTGCTATATGGCCTGGGAAAGCAGCGGAGGATGGCCCAAATGCTTGGGCCCGTGCACCCATGTGGGAGACCCAGAAAAGACTCCGGCTTCTGGCTTCAGCCTGGCCCAGAACTGGCTGTTGCAGCCATTGGGGGAATGAACTAGTGGATGGAAGATTCTCTCTCTCTTTCTCTCTCTCTCTCTCTCCTCCCTCCTCTCTTTGTAACTCTGCCTTTCAAATAAGTAAATAAACCTTTTTTTAAAAAAAAAAAGATCCGCACGTAGGATCTCTGTCCTTAATGTGTTTTACTATGAGAGTTAACAATAAAACTACTACTCAAACAGTACTCTCTATCTTGTGCGGTTGTGTGGGTGCAGTCTGTTGAAATCTTTACTTAGTATATACTAAGTTGATCTTCTGTATATAAAGATAATTGAAAATGAATCTTGATGAAGAGTGGGATGGGAGAGGGAGTGGGAGATGGGATGGCTGCGGGTGGAAGGGAGGTTATGGGGGAAAAAGCCACAACAATGCAAAAATTGCACTTTGTAAATTTACATTTATTAAATAAAAAAGTGAAAAAAAGGATTAGGAAGCATGTTTTGGTGTTTCGTGGAGTTTACAGTTTATCTCAGGGCATACAAACTGTAGGCATGAAGTGAATTAAAAATATTTTTTAAAAATATAAAAATAAAAATTACCAACCATGGGAAAAACTGTATTCGTACTATAGAAATACAGAATATGGGTTAGTGTATTCATTATTTGCTTATAATTTGTGTATAATTCATTATTGGAATAAAGCAGTAAAAACAAAAAAAAAAGATTATAGCTGGTATAACCATAGATGGTAAGCAAACAGCAGAAGTACTGAGAACAGTTGTATTAGGTGACAGATAGATGTACACATTCATACTCATATTTATACTCTAAACTTACGATTTTAGGACATTCTAGAACATACACATGAACTGTTACAACAATAACACCAGTGATCACATACCACATAGGCTCTGGAAAACACCACAGTGTACTTGTGAGAGAATGAGAGTGAAAAAAGCAACTAACATCTCGGTATAATTATGGAAACAGTTTTGACCTCACCAACCCTGAAGCGGTCTTAGGATCCTTTCAGACCATACTCTGAGATCCTCTCATCTTCCCACTTTCCTGTATGATATGGAATTTCTCAATCACTTTCTTCCACATGTTTTCTCATTGGAGAAATGAAGGAAAATTGGAAAGGCCATCCCCTTCCAAAATTGCTTAGAAATCTGATAGGAAGGGGAATAATTAACAGTCTAATTATCATCAGCCTCCCTAAGTTTACTTATATTTCTCACCCGAGAATGCTTCAGATTCAGTGGAAATTGCATGATGGGACATTCCCACTTTCTAGTTAAAAGTGAGCTACTGAGAACAGAGCAGTCACAGCAACACACCTCCCCCAAAGCAACATATCAAGTTCCCAATCCCTCCCTCCTCTTCACTTGCCTAACCGGTTTCTAGAACAGAAGAATAATCTACAGAGCAATGTTCCTGAATGCCACGAACAATTCAAATTTCAATGGCAGTGCATTATAACTGCTGAGAGCAGTAGCTAGTGTGCCAACACTCACCCAAGAAATCTTTCTAAAAAGTCAAAGAAACTTTCTTCTGTCATGAAGAAGAAAGAAAACTCAGAGTTCAAGCATTCCTATACACAGTATTCATATCAGTGACTTATCAGGGTATCTTTTGTCACAGGCTGTTTTTTTTTTTGGGGGGGGGGTTATTTATAAAACAAACAAAAAAGTTCTTTCTGATAACTTCTGTGTCCCTGAGGAGAGGCTTGCCTTTAGAAAACATCAGTGGTATTTTCTTTTTCAGGAATGGATAAGTTCTCACATTAAAAACAGAACCAAAACCAAAACAAAACAAAAATCTTGTTAGTGTTGGTGCTGTGGTATAGCAGGTAAAGCTGCCACCTGCAACACCAACATTCCACATGGGTACCAGTTTGAATCCTGGCTGCTCCACTTCTGATCCAGCTCCCTGCTGATTGTTTGGGAAAGCAGTGGAGGATGGCTTGGGCCCCTGTACCCATGTGGGAAACCTGGAAGAAGCTCCTGGCTTCTGGATTCAGCCTGGCAATTGTGGCCATCTGGAGGGTAAACCAGTGGAAGATTCTCTCTCTCCTTCCCTCTCTCCCTCCCTCCTTCCCTCTCCCGGAATTCGGCCTTTCAAATAAAATAAAGTAAAATAAAATAAAATAAATGTTTAAACTTGCTAAGCTTTAATGTACTTTAACACATGTCATCTGGTTTAAACTTCTAACATTGAAAATAAGTTTAAGGGGGATGGCACTGTGGTGCAGTGGGTTAAAGCCCTGGCCTGAAGCGCCGGCATCCCATATGGGCGCCGGTTCTAGTCCCGGCTGTTCCTCTTCCGATCCAGCTCTCTGCTATGGCCTGGGAAAGCAGTAGAAGATGGCCCAAGTCCTCGGGCCCCTGTACCCACATGAGAGACCTGGAAGAAGCACCTGGCTCTGGCTGTTGCAGCCAACTGGGGAGTGAACCATTGGATAGAAGGTTTCTTTCTCTCTCTCTCTCTCTCTCTCTCTCTTTGCCTCTCCTCTCTGTATAACTCTGACTTTCAAATAAATAAATAAATCTTTTTAAAAAAGAAAGGAAGTTTAAGAAATTAACTCATAAAGGTCTCTGCTGTATAGTAAAATTGCCTAAAATACCTTATGAGAGATGGATGCCAGTCCGATTCTTTAAAATCTCTAGGGACAGAAATTCTAGCATCTTCTTCAAAACGTCATTCTAGAGTCTAATACTGTTGGTTTATACAAGTTAAAGATCCTGTGATATATGAGAAATAAAGAAGTCTCAATGTGTGATTAATTGAATGAAACTTTAGGCGAGAAACTGTAATTTTGAGTACTGATTTTATTTCCTGTTCTTTTCTTATTTTTAATGGAACTCATCCTAATGCTTTCACATTTACCATCCATTGCTATTTGGACACAATTTCACTGCCACACATTGACCTTTATGAGCGTGACTCCTTTTCTATGGGTAAGGAACTATATATTTAATAAGTTTTGTAAAAGTACATTGCTGCTTAACTAGATAGTATTATAGTCAGTTCTTTTGATTGAAATTTCTTACTTTGTTAATATTTTGCGATCTGTATTTCTCTTCTTTAGGTTCCTTGTACTCATCTAATAGCTTTTTAATAGAAATAAGTGTTTCTAATCAGTAGGGAGCCATGAGACATATAGCAATTAATCATTAATGCCTGCAAAGTTCTTCTAAAGTATAAAAATCCTCTTATAAGGAAAAGGATGACTGCCAATCTACAGGTAGGGCATAGGCCAAAGGAAAAAATAGAAATGTAAAGTTTTTGAAGATCTGTCTTTATCAGATTTTATACTGCAAAATGTAATTTACATGGTGTCCAAAAATATCTATTGAATGAAAGGATTGATTGTATATGCATATCAGTTATTCCTGAATCAGGATACTGATGAAGGCAAATATATTATACTTTCAATAGCTTTAATTTTTTAAATTGTTAAAATCATATGTTAGTTTTGTTCCTCTGGCTCCTGATTTGCTAAAAACTGTTGGGGAAAACCCATACCTCCTCCTCTGACTCCCCAAAACTAACCCCACAGACTTGGTTTGCAAAGATATTCAAACCTGAACATAGAAGAGGCCAATTAAGATTCACTAGGCTAATTGGCAACTGTGACTCTTTTCATAAATTTCTTATGCTCCATAAGTACATAGTGTAATGGATCCTTGGTGTAATTTTTGAACTTCTGGCATTAAGACCCTATGAGGCCAGATACGAAGTAGTTCTCACATGGCCTTAGTAAGAGAAGCTATGAAAACAGATTTAAACTAACATCTGAAAGACCAGGGATTTTGTTCTGTTGGCTTTTAGATTGTCTCAGGACAGCTAAACTGTGTAGACTAGTGATTGGATTAAAATATTAAATGTAATAAAGCCCAAGAAAAGACATTAGATCACCCATGTGATTACCCTAATTAGCTTTGCAGTGTGATGCCCTCTGGATAGACTGAAAATGGAATCTTCAAGTGGTTTGTATTCATACCCTAATCACATCCTTGAAAATTGTCTGTTCTAACATTTCTACATCCCTCCCCCAAATATTTATTGAGTGATATTACTATGAAAATTTTTGCACAAACTCTAGTTACTAGGATCTGAAAACTTTTCTTGGTTAACTTGGAAGACTTTATTAGAAATCTCCAATATCTGTACGAAAAATTGGTCGATACAATTAGCATAGAGCTTAATTTGCACAAGTATTTTAAAGAGACAATTTAAAAATGTTTATCCATTTGACAGGTAGAGTGATGGGACAGGGTGGGGCGGGAGTGGAGAGAGCGGGGTGGGGGGGGGGGAGATTTTCTATCTGCTGGTTCAATCCCCAAATGGCATGATGGAGCATGATACTCCATCCAGGTTTCCCACTTGGATGGTAGGGTACCAAGTACTTGGGTCATCACTGCTGTCTGTCCAGGAGCATTAGCAGGAACCTGGCTCAGAAGCAGAGCAGCCAGAGTTCTGATATGGGATATGGGATGCTGGTTTTCCAAGTAGCAGTTTAACTCTGCACCACAATGCTGACACCAAGAGACAAATGTTAATCATCACTTTTTTTGAATATTAATTATAATTGAAACACTAAATTAGAAGGGCTACACAAACGGTTGCAGAGATCACACAAATGAGTTGTACTCTGGGCTACAGATTAAGTGATGTATTAATACATTTCATGTGTTCTTAAAATATAAAGAGGAGTATGTAACACCTCTGAGATATTAAAGAGGGCAGGATCATTTCAAATTTACATGGAGGCTTCACTTGAATGTTATCATTATGCTTTTAATTTTCTATTTTTCCTAAATACAGATAGACCATATAAAATGCAGAGGGCCAGCTTTGTGATTTAACGGGTAGAGCCCACCACCTGCTATGCTGGCATTCCATATGGGTGCTAGTTTGTATCCTGGTTACTCCACTTCTGATTCAGCTCCCTGCTAATGGCCTGGGAAGGCAGCGGAAGATGGCCCAGGTGCTTGGGCTCCTGCACCCACATGGGAGACCTAGAAGAAGCTCCTAGCTCCTGGCCTTGGCCTGGCTCAACCCTGGCTTGTTGAGATCATCTAAGGAGTGAACCAGTGGATGGAAGATATCTCTCTCTCTCTCTCTCTCTCTCTCTGAAACTCTTTCAAATAAATTTTAAAAAGTAAGTCTTTTTTTTAAAGAAAAATGTCAGGATCTTAAGGAAACCAAGGGGCCAGTGCTGTGGCATAGCAGGTAAAGCCACCAGTCCTGAAGTGCCAGCAATCCATATGGGCACCAATTGGAGTCCTGGCTGCCCCACTTCTGATCCAGCTCTCTGCTAATGCACCTGGGAAAGCAGAGGAAGATGGTCCAAGTGCCTGGAGCCCTGTGCCCATGTGGGAGACCCAGAAGCTCCTGGCTTCAGATTGGCCCAGCTCTGGCCATAGCGGCCATTTGGGGAGTGAACCAGTGGATGGAAGACCCTTCTTTCTGCCTCTCCCTCTCTCTGTCTGTAACTCTGCCTTTCAAATAAATAAATCTTTTTAAAAAAGGAAATCAAAATTCTGCACTAAATATCATTTTTTAAAATGACATTCACCAAAAAATCTAAAAAGTTGTTCTTTGCCTTCTCTTTTGAGTGCCTAACCTGAAGACTTGTACTACATTTGGAACAAAATGGTTGTATCTGCTTAAGAGAGCTTTACCACTAGAGTTTTATCAGGAGGGGAAGTCAGCTAGGAAACCAACTGGTTCAACTAAGGATTCCCTTTGTCAGTCCCTAATTATTCCATAGATAGAATTCTGAATCACAGATGATCAATCCCTTAACTTTTTTTTTTCCTCTGTATTTGAGACCTTTAGTTATTTTGCTGTTCCTTCCTCTACCAATGAGCTAAAGTGAGATAAAAGAATGAAATATAAATCGTTTCCATGTGTTAATTCACTCAATTAGTAAATAGGAAGGTGGAATAGGATTTCTGAGAATTCCTGGCCACCATGAAGTTAACTGAGATAATTCATTGTGTAAATGAGTTTGAGGGTTGCTTAATTAAAAAAAAAAAAAAAGGGAGGAAAGAACATGTATGGCCAGACAAATTACAAGCTAAATTAAGGACAAACATGGACAACATTAGAAATTTTCAGAAGATGAAGTATTTAGAAGTATTATGTATTTGGATGGTTTTTTTTAAGAAAAAGATTTATTTATTTGAAAGGCAGAGCGTGTGCGCGTGCGCACAAGAGAGAGAGAATCTTCCATCCACTGGTTCACTCCCCAGATGGGCACAACAGGTAGGGTTGGGCCAGGCTGAAGCCAGGAGCTTCTTCTGGGTCTCCTACATGGATGGCAGGAGCCAAGCAGTTGGGCCATTTTCCACTACTTTCCCAGGCCTTTATCAGGGAGCTGGATCAGGAGTGGAGCAGCCAGAACATGAACCGGTGTCCTTATGGGATGCTGGTGTCACAGGTGACAGCTTTACCTGCTACGCCACAATGTCAGCCCCTTGGATAAGTTTTCTACAGAAAGCAGACCAAAATATGTTTTGACAATAAATTATCAGACAAAAATAAGAAATCCACCTTCAGAGACTAAATTCAATTACAGAAAAGGTGGGGGGGGGGCAAGTGAGGAGGCTTCATAATGTATTTGCAGTACAAAGATATTCAGTGCTGTGCACAAGTAATATTTACTGGCTTTATATAGGTTCTTTTATAATAGGTAAGTACAATTCAGGTGTCTAAGTTGTACTTTATTTGTATGAAAGTCATAATGACACAGAGAGGGGAGAGAGGGAGAAGGAGTGGGAGAGGGACAGGGACAAGGATAGGGACAGGAACACAGAGAGATCTTTCATCCATAGGTTCACTCTCCAATTGGCTGTAATGGCCAGGGCTGGGTCAGGCCAAAGCAAGGAGCCCAGAACTCTATCTGGGACCTCAAGAGGGTGGCGGGTACCTAAGCACTTGGGTCATCATCCTCTGCCTTTAACAGGTACATTACCAGGAAGTTGGATTGGAAATGGAATTAGAACCAGGTACTCTGATATGGGATGTGGGCCACTCACTGCACCAGAACACCTTCTGTCTACATTGTATTAGCTTCCTGCAGGCTAAATGGTACCTGCAAATACCACACATGGCCCTATCTTTTAAAGGGTCTATGACTAACACTGACAGCAGTGGGAGCTACTATCTTATTATGATGCTCAAAAACTTTTGACAAGATTCAACTTGTGACAGGGGCCCATTTGTTTTCTTTTATTACTGAAAACCAAACATGGTTTCACATTAAATCCACTTTAGAGTAAATCAAATCAGGAATGATTATAACCCGTGACCTTCAACTCCTGAAGATAGTAGTTGCTATGTTCAGGAGGAGAGATGTTTTGAATGAATAAAGAGGTAGACATTTTATACCCTCTAAGAGAAGTCAAATGGCCTAACTTTGACTCAAAAAATTAACTACCTTGCTGAACCAACTGCTCCTCTTAGTCTACAAATTAACAGGACCTACTTGGTGTATTTTCCATTTTTTAGTACACTGGTTTATTACTAATTCCACTATTAAATTTACATTGAACACTTGGTAGCTGCATTAATTAGTGTCAACTCAAAAAAGTACCTGTAAGGGTACACCTCTGCCTAGTTTTTAAAACCATGTGAAAGGGTAAAGTCAACACAACTAGGAAACAAATAGTCTTTTCATAGGCATAGAACATCATAATATGCAAGCAATATTACATCCATCATCTCATTAAACCTGACTAGAATTCTGTGGGGGGGCCTGTTGTTTCTATCTTGTAGATGAGAGAACTGAGGCTAGTTCAGCTAAAGGGACTCAGCCAACATTGAACAGCCAGTGGAAGAGCTAGAGAGTTTGTAGATTTTTGGATTACAATTTTTATACATGTGCTAGTTGCCTGGACTTGTTCTATTCTGGCTTTGAAAAACACTTTGTGATTTATGTCACACTCCCAATTGTATCATAATTTCTTTGAAAGAGGAATAATAAATTCATTTCTCTTTTAAAAAAGATTTTATTTATTTATTTACTTGAAAGAGTTAGAGAGCGAGGGGGAGAGAGAGAGAGAAAGAGAGAGAGAGAGAGAGAGAGAGAGAGAATCTTCCATCTGCTGGTTCACTCCCCAGATGGCCTCAATAGAGGGGGCTGGTCCAGGCCAAAGCTAGGAGCTTCTTCTGGCTCTCCCAAGTGGGTGCAGGGGCCCAAGCACTTGGGCCATCCTCTGCTGATTTTTCAGGTCATAGCAGAGAGCTGGATCAGAAGCGGAGCAGCTGGGACACGCACTGGTGCCCATATAGGGTGCTGGCACTGCAGGCAGCAGCTTTACCCACTATGCCACAGCACCAACCCCTATATTCATTTCTTAAATATGTATCCTAAAAGCCTAAAACATAATACAGTATCACCTGATACTACTAACTAGATTTACATCAATTTCTAAGACCCAGTAAAAGATGATCAAGAAAAAAAAAGGTTAATTATGCATTCCAATTGCTTGAATAGATTGAAAGAGGTTATAAATTCAAATTGAGGAAAATATGATCAGATTACTGGGGATGAAGCAGTCATCTCTAATCTGATGGCTTAAGCACGGCATAGTGCAAAGAAGACTGAATTGAGTTCCAACCCTAGCTCTGCCAGCAATCAATTTGTGAGCATCATTGAGGTAGTCATGTCCCTCTATGTGCCTCAATTTGCTAGAGAATTGAGGGGAATGGAACAGACCAGGGATTGGCAAAATCTGGCTGGCATCTGGAGGTGCTTTTCAAAATAAAATTTTATTGGAATATAGTCATTGTCATTGTGTATGCATTATTTATAACTGTGTTTGCACTACAAAGGCATGGTCAAGTAGTCCTGACAAAGACTATTTGGGCAACACTTCTTAATATTGACTATCTAGGGGCCAGTGCTGTGGCATAGTGGGTAAACTCGTTGCCTGTAATGTTGGAATCTCATATGGAGCAGCAGTCACGGCTGCTCCACTTCCCATCCAGCTCCCTGCTAACTGCTTGGGAGCAGCAGAAGATGGCCCAAGTGTTTGGGCCCTGACACCCATGTGGAAAACCTGGAAGAAGCTCCTGGCTCTGGACTGGGCCAGCCCTGGCTGTTGCAGCCATTTGGGGAGTGAACCAGTGGATGGAGGATCTCTTCATTTAACTCTTTCAAATGAAAAATATTGACTATCTGGCTCTTTACAGAAACTGCTTGTTGATCCTTAAACTGAATCATCTTAGATTTCTTCCAACGTTGATATTCTATACAACTATGAAATTATTAATTGTGGTCTTTATAAATTGCACCTTATTTATAAACTTGCAGCTCCTAATTTATGCGGTGGCACTTTTTTAAAAGAGAGAAAGTGGCATCTAATATTACTAGTGGAAAATGGTTTGTTTTTAATTTTTCATGACTACAGTTAAGGGCAGCATCTGTAGGATTTTTTATAATAAATCATCAACATTAAAAATTTTAAGCATGATAAATGAATCTTTGGAAATACCAGTTGAAGATTCCTATAATTAAAATCAGAAGAAAAACTGCTTGAGGATTCAAATTTCTTATTTCAATGGCATGATTTCTTGAACTATAAAAGTAAAATACGAGGAACATACTACAATGTCAGGATATACACAGAACACATCTCATGTCATGAACCACATTACAACAGAAGCTAGTTATTACCCCATAGCCATTAGCAGTGACTCCCCATTTCTCCGCAACACACTTTCCCCCCACCTCCAGTCCTATGCAATCACTAATCTACCTTCTGCTTTACAGATTTTCATGTTCTGGAATGGAAATATGCAAGATGTGCATTTTTTTGTGACTGGCTTTGCTGACTTAGCATAACATTTACAAGGTTAATCAGTGTTCCAACATGTATTATTACTTCATTTTTTCTACTGCCAAACAATATTCCATGGCATAGGTGTATAAGATTTTATTTATCTATTCATCAGGTGGTGAACACTTGGGTTGCTCACAATTCAAGGCTATTGTGAATGACATTACTATGAATTTTCACGTGTAAAGTTTTTGTGTGGGCATGTGTGTTTAGTTCACCTGGGTGCATACCTAGGAGTATAACTTGTGGTTCATACAGTAACTATATATTTAATTTTTTAAGGGAGAGTTATGACTGTTTTCCAAAGTAACTGTACCACTTTACATTCACACTATGAGAGTTCCATTTTCTCCAGGTTCTTGCCAACATTCTTAATATTTGTCTTTTGATTATAGCCATCCTACTGAGTATGAAGTGGTCCCTCACTAGGGTTTTGATTTGCATTTCCTTAATGGCCAATGATATTGAGCACATTTTCATGTGTTTATTGGTCATTTGTATATCTTCTATGGAGAATTTATATTCAAATCTTTTTAATTTGGTTATTAAGATTTTATATTCTCTATACAATGCCCTATCAGATATTCGCAAATATCTTTTCCCATTCTAAGGGTTATCCCTTTATTTTCTGGTGGTGTAATTTGAGACAAAAATGGTTCATTTTGATGATGTTCAACTTTCCTTTTGGAGATTCAAAAATTATTTCTATTTATTTCAGAGGCACGGAGAGAGAGAGAGAGAGAGAGAGAGAGAGAGAGAGAGAGAGAGATCCTATCTGCTGGCTCCTCCCCAGATGCCCTCAGTGGCCAGGGCTAGGCCAGGCGGAAGCTGGAGCCAGGAACTCAATCAAGGTGTCCCATGTGGGTGGCGGGGGCCCAGCTACTTGAGCAATCACCTGCTGCCTCTGAGTGTGCAGTAGATGCCAAAAACATTTGACAGAAAGACAACACCATTTCATGATAAAAAGCTTAATAAACTAGGCATAGAAGGAAACTTTTTCAACCTTATAAAGTTCATATATGAAAAAACCCAGTTAACCCCATACTCAACGGTGAAAGACTAAATGCTAAACTCCTTATTAAGACTAGGAATGAGACGTGGATATTTGCTATTACCATTTCTATTCAACATTGTACTAAATGTTGTAGCCATGGCAGTTAGGAAATAAAACAAAGTTGGAGGACTCTCACTTCCTAATTGGAAAACTTATCTCAAAGGTACAGTAATCGAGATATGTGGTACTGGCATAAGGATAGAAATAAACATCAGTGGACCAGAATTCAGAGTCCGGAAGTAAACCCTTATATTTATGATAAGTTGAGTTCTGACAAGGGTACCAAGGTTATTCAATAAGGAACTTACTGAATTTTAATTCCTTTGTGGCTGCACTACAGTTTTCAATATACATTGTATCTTTTCAGAATTGACTCATATTTGTACTTAGTTCCACTGAAATACAGAAACCTTATTACTACATAGCTCCTTTCTCCTACCCTTCCATTTTTGTCCTATTATTATTAGACATGATAGTGTATGTCCTATTGTTACACACGATAGTAATGTCCTATTATTGTTAGACATGATAATGTACAATACATTATAATCATTACTTTATATGATCTTTCCTCTCTTTAAAAAGCAAAAATTTGGGGCCGGTGCCGTGGCTCACTTGGTTAATCCTCTGCCTGCGACGCCAGCATCCCATATGGGCGCTGGGTTCTAGTCCCGGTTGCTCCTCTTCCAGTCCAGCTCTCCGCTGTGGCCTGGGAAGGCAGTGGAGGATGGCCCAAGTGCTTGGGCCCTGCACCCACATGGGAGACCAGGAGAAGCACCTGGCTTCTGGCTTCGGATCGGCACAGCACCGGCCATAGAGGCCATTTGGGGAGTGAACCAACGGAAGGAAGACCTCTCTCTCTCTCTCTCTCTCACTAACTCTATCTGTCAAATAAATTTAAAAAAAAATCAGGAGTTGACGCTGTGGCATAGTGGGCTAGGCCTCCACCTGTGGCGCTGGCATCCCATATGGGCACCATTTCCAGTCCTGGCTGCTCAGCTTCTGATCCAGCTCTCTGCTAATGTGCCTAGGAAAGCAATGGAAGATGGCCCAAGCATTTGTGGGCCTCTGCACCTGTGTGGAAGACCCAGAAGAAGCTCCTGGCTTCGGATCAGCTCAGGTCTGGCCGTTGTGGCCATTTGGGGAGTGAGCCAGTGGATTTAAGACTCTCTCTCTGCCTTTCAAATAAATAAATAAATCTTTAAAAAATTATGCTTTAAAAAATAAAAAGTTTAGAGAACGGCATATGTAAATGCCCTCATTCTGGTTTTCTTCATTTGTGTCTGTGGACTTAAGACATCAGTGGATATTGTTTCTTACTCCACAGTAACTTTGTTACCAGTTCCAACTAAAGAATAATATACATATATATTGCTTTCTGTAGTTGTTCTACAAGTCAGTTTAGGGAAGATAGGAGAGAAACATGCAATTATAAGAGTAAGGTCTTTTTTAAGTGCCTACAGGATTGCTTTTACTGGTGCTCATTGTTTTTTCAAGTGGATTTGAATTACTGTCTGGTGTCCTTGCCTTTTTCCTCAAGAATTTCCTTTGTTTCTTGTAATTTAGGTTTTTTAGCTATAAACTTTCTTTTTATGCCTGGGAACATATTTATTTCACCTCCATTTTTGAATGATAGTTTTGCTAGATACAACAAGCTTGGTTGACAATTTTTTTCCCAGCAATTTGAATATGCTGTCAGTGTATTCGGGTCTTTACTGTTTCTGATGAAACTTCACCAGGTAACCATATTGTGGTTTCTTGTATGTGAATTTTCTGTGACTTCTTTAAAGATTTTCTGATTTAAAAAATATTTTCATTATTGGGTTTTTAATTTATTTGAGAAGTACAGAGAGGGGAAGAAAGAGAGAGCTCCCATCCATTGGTCTCCGCAAATGCCTGCAACAGCTGAGCCTGGGCCAGATTTTTAATTTATTTACTTGAAAGTCAAAGTTACACAGAGAGAGAAGGAGAGGCAGAAAGAGAGAGAGGTTTTCCATCCGCTGGTTCACTCCCCAGATGGCCGCAATGGCCAGAGCTGCACCAATCCGAAGCCAGGAGCCAGGAGCTTCTTCCAGGTCTCACACATAGGTGCAGGGGCCCAAAGACTTGGGCCATCTTCTACTGCCTCCCCAGGCCATAGCAGAGAGCTGGATCGGAAGTGGAGCAGCTGGGACTCAAACTGGTGCCTATATGGGATGCCGGCACTGCAGGCAGCGGCCCTACCCGCTACACCACAGCGCCGGCCCCAGATGAGTTTTTATTGGGAAATGCTTTTAAGTCTGTCTCATGTTCTACTCTAATTGTCTTGCGTGGGTATGATCCAGCAAATGCACAGTCTTTTTAACCCAAGTTGACTATGCTCCGAAGAGGACTTTCTGGTTCACTCTTATTTCTACTGAACTTCTGGCTTCTCTGCTTTTGCTTGTGCCAAACCCTCTTAATTGCTCACCAGCAAGATCTCCAATGTCTTTTGCCAATGCCCTTAGGGATGGAGTTTAGTATGGTCTATTCCAAATGCAGTCAGTCTATGAAGGAAGAGCTATGAAGTTCTCTGTCCTCATGTCTTTCCCCTTGGGCAAAACCTCTACAACACTAAACTGGAGCTGGGGGTGGGGCCCACCTTTCCTACAGTGAAGCCATTACTCAACTCATGGACATCAACTCATGTGTGAGGAGGGTGGAAGCCCCTAGTTATTTGCCAATTTCCCTATCTTTGAGTGAAACCTTCAACCTATAAGCTTGGGATAGAGAATTAGGGCCCTGTTATTTTCAGGATGTAATAGAGCTTCTACTGTACTATGGTTTGAATGTCCCCTTCAAAATTTAATGTGCTGGAAACTTAATCCACAAACTCATGTGTTAATGGTGTTTGAGATGGGATATTTGGGACAAAATTATGATTAGATAAATTCATGAGGATGGAGCCCCATGATGGCATTGGGAGCTTTATAAGAGTAAGAGATCTGAGCTGGCAAGCTTACTCTGTCTCAGTATGTGACACCCTCTACCATGTAATAATACAGCAAGAAGGCCCTCAACTGATGCTGCTGCCATGTTCTTTGGCTTCCAGGCCCCCAGAATGATAAGCCAAATAAACTTTTATTACCCAATCCGTTATTTTGCTAAAGCAACAGAAAACAGACTAAGCCATAATCTAAGGGAGTGGGATGGAGGCTGAATAGCAGAAGGAAGTCTCTAGTTTTCTCTCTTAAAAAGATTTTTTTTTTAATTTGAAAGTCAAAGTTACGAGAGAGGGAGAGACAGAGTGAGACAGATACCTTCCACCCACTGGTTCACTTCCCAAATGGCTGCAATAGCTGGAGCTGGACTGGGCCAAAGCCAGGAGCCAGAAGCTTCTTCTGATTCTTCCACATCGGTGCAGGGGCCCAAGAATTTGAGCCATCCTTTGCTGCTTTCCAAGGCACATCAGCAGGGAGCTGGATCAGAAGTGGAGCAGTCAGGATTCAAACTGGTGCCCATATGGGATTCTGGTGTCACAGGTGGCAGTTAACCTGCTATGCTGTATCACCAGCCCCTCTAGTTCTCTTAGCTGTGCCTGCCTAGAATAGTTTCTGCAACACACGGCTTGGAGTAGGGATGAGAAAAGCAGGCAGCAGGGTGAAACTGTAGCCCCAGACTAGGAACTGGGAGAAGCGAGAGCCTTACCTACCTGTCATCTTCTACGACACCTGCCCAGAATAGAGTGCTCAGGTAATACAGTACTGGCAAGGTAGGGGATATGGAGCAAGCTGTTCCTTGAAGGCCACAGTCTCTTGATGTTCTTGAGATTTAGTAGATTATCTTGAATAAATACTTCTCCATCTCCTGAATACCCTTAGGACAGTTCTCAGACACTTTAAATTACTGCTTTTTTTAAAAGATTTATTTATTTACTTGAAAGTCAGAGTTACAGAGAGGGAGAGGGGAGAGGGGAGAGGGGAGAGAGGAGAGGGGAGAGGGGAGAGAGGAGAGGGGAGAGGGGAGAGGGAGAGCGTCTTCCATCCACTGCTTCACTCTCAAGTTGGCCGCAATGGCTGGAGCTTCGCCAAGAGCCAGGAGCTTCCTCTGGGTCTCCCACCTGGGTGCAGGGGCCCAAGGACTTGGGCCATCTTCCACTGCTTTCCCAGGCCATAGCAGAGAGCTGGATTGGAAGTAGAGTAGCTGGGACTCGAAGCAGTGTCCATATGGGATGCCGGCACTGCAGGCAGCTGCTTTATCCACTATGCCACAGTACCAGCCCCAAATTATTGCTTTTTTTAAAAAAATAGTTTAAGATTTATTTTTTCATTTATTTGAAAGAGTTACAAAGAGAGGTGGGGAGAGAGAGAGACAGACAGACACAGAGAAAGGTGTCTTCCATCCTCTGGTTCACTCTTCAAATGGCCACAACTGGAGCTTAGCTGATTTGAAGCTAGGAGCCAGGGGCTTCCTCTGGGTCTCTCATATAAGTGCAGGGGCCCAAGCACCTGGGCCATCTTCTGCTGCTTTCCCAGGTACATTAGCAGGGAGCTGGATTTGAAGTGGAGCAGCTGGGACTAGAACTGGTGCCCATATGGGATGCTGGCACTGCAGACTGGGGCTTTAACCCACAGTGCCACAGTGCTGGTCCCCTGAAAACACGACTTTTACCAGCTGTATTTTTATTTAGCTGGAGACAGGCTCTACTGAGCTCCTTACGTTGCCATTCTAGAAGTCCCACCCTTCAATTTATTTTTTAATGTAACTTCTGACTGGAAATGTGGTGCAGCATAATGAAGGATGGACTGGGTGTCAGGAGCCAGGGTTTTTATCACAATTTGGTCTCTAGCAAGCTCAGTGACTTCTCTTGAAGTTCTGTTTGCTCATCTGTAGAACGAAACGACTCCCAAACTCCTTCCAACTCTAAAATCCTATGATTCTGTGAAACAGAAATGCAGTACAAAGTCACTAGTGAAAAAATTCTATCGTAGCTGTGTGAGAACAGGAAATATGGAAACAATCCACTAACATTTTTAACTAAAAATGTTCCAGTCTGTTTTTAATTAGAACATGCTCTTCCTTTCCAACTCTACCTAGCTAATCAAAATGCTAGCTTAACCACAGTTTTGCCGTCAAAACATTTCTCCACCCAAAGGTCTCCTTCCTAATCATTAGAATTGAGAAACTGGGGGCCTTTCACTGATTGGTCATCAAGAATATGACAGCTTAATGCTAAGTGAAAGCACTACAATTTGCTACCATTTTACCCACATCATGAGCTCTGCAAGTAATTACTTTCTCTCTTAAACAATGGCAAATATTCACCTTCTACATAAGCCTATAAAGGCCATTCTCCCTGTACTTATTCTTCATGTGTAAATGACAAAATATCAGTCTTTCCAGGGCACTGTGGACAAGAGTTGCTTCAATGGGACACTCATTTTTTAGTCACAAAGACATAATGTTTATGTAGCAATGATTATCTACACAGGTTGTGGCAAAGGGCTTCCTTGGCTATGTTATTTTGTCTTAACTAACTTGTTTTGCCAGTTTACTTGACTTCATATTGTCATTTGCTATACAATTTACTTTCAAAATCTATATACTCTAAAAGGGACTTTTCTATAATTTAACAAAAGCATAAACATATTTAAATGCTTTCAACTACTAATCCACAACAGAGCATCCTGAAATAAAGCTACAAGGTAAGAGAATTATGAATATACATTAGGAAAAGTTGCTACTCACTGACACCATCAGAAGTAGGAAGGATAGGAACAAGATAGCAGGCAGTATGGACAAAGTGATCCAGAAACAAGGAATCATACAAGTTTTCAATATCTTGCCTTTAACACAAAACACTTTAAAACAGGTATATTTACAAATTGAGCTCTGTCAACATCTAAGGGAAAGAAAAAATATTTATCTTAAGGTATATAAAAGGTGTCAATCCCTGCAGAGAAAAAGTAAATGCATACCTAGCTTGTTCATGTCCAAACACTAAGGCTTCTGATTCTCACAAATGACCCTCAGACTTGGGCTGTTCAAAAATTTCCAATTGAGTCCATCTGCTCACCAAGATATTTCTATGTTAAGAACCTTCAGTAAGGCATCTGGCCCAGTTTTTATGATCTCAAATTACCTTGGCTTCAATTTAATTTCTGTAAACTGGGATTCCCTTAGGAAAAAAGTAAAATTTTCATTCTCCAAAATAAAGGGATATAAAAGAAATAAAACTGTATTGTCTTATTTCATTTTCAGAGCAATATTCCAAAACTACAGCTTATTCATCCTAATACCTTAAAAAACATTGGCTACAACACTGGTTTAGAAATTCATATACTGTGCCTTTCGCATATGTACTACTGTGATGTGAAATCAGTGCGTTATAATTAAATGCCCTTGTTCTTGGCATTTCCTCAGAGTGAATCATCTGAGGAAGCTTTGCTTTCATCCTAATTCGTCTATTATTTCCCTGTATAGAACCACCTTAATAGGATGTGGTTAAGAGAAATGTCTTTAAGACTTAGTTATGGCCCCTACAATAACCATGTTTTTCAGTTAATTTAAGCTTTTATTAGCTGAAAAAACTGGTTAATGACAACAGTGGCCTCGGGACCACCTGCAATCATATCGAAAGAAAATAGCTTCACATCTATTAGTAGGGAAATTATTCCCACCCTGAAAACATTTCTACTCTCTTGGACTAGAAATTCTCCACATCACAAAATGACTTACTTTGATCACTGCTATTCACACTTCAAAATGAATTATTACTAGTGGTTACTTCAATCTTACCTATTTGTTTAGGCAATATGCTAAATCTTTCCCATAAGCATCACTGGAAATGTACGGAAGGAATTAACAGAGAAGCAAGCTATCTATCTAGACTTTAACTACCTTTCCAGTAACACAGCTCATTTATTTAAAGGAATGATGTTGTTTTCTACTCAGAACAATAATGCCTTTGGCTTCAGATTAAGAAATGTCAAAACAAAACCAAACACCCCTTCCCCAAACTATTTTGCAGTTGATTATGCGCCTCAGTGTTACTGACTTTAAAAGAAGATCCTGGGGTCCATGTTGTGGCATAAGCTGCTGTCCATGATGCTGGCATCCCATAAGGGCACCAGCTGGAGTTCTGGATGCTTCACTTCTGATCTACCTCCCTGCTAATGGCCTGGGAAAGCAACAGAGAATGGCCCAAGTGCTTGGGCCCCTGCACACACATGGGAGACTTGGATGAACCTCCTGGCTCCTGGTTTCCATCTGTCCCAGCCCTGGCCATTCTGACTATTTGGGTGTGAACCAGTAGATGGAAGACCTCTGTTTCTCCCTCCCTCTTTTTGCAACTCTGCCTTTCAAGTAAATAAAATAAAAACTTTTTTTTTTCTAAAAAGCAAGATCCTACTTCATTTACTCTAGTTTTAAATACTAACAATGAAATACTGCCTCCAAATTACTTATCGAATTGCCTTTATATAACAAAGTTGATAATTTTGCTAGGTAAGTTTAGATATTCACACAACAGTGCCAACAGTACAAAACAAAAAATATTAATCTTTCCTATACCAAATTTCAATTGAAAATTCATTAAAACCATAAACCAATAAAGTACTATAGGCCCCTTTTTGAGAAATAAAACCTTATTATATATTATTATGTGACCATTCATGAGATATCCAAATTTCTCAAACTGATTACTACAAAACAAATTCACATCAGTAAAGAGAGAACTAAGTGAACATATACCCACAGTTTAATGATTATTTCTGAGATAAAATTTTTTCTGTGTGTGTGTGTGTGTGTGTGTGTGTGGGTATGTGTTTTTCTCCCCCAAATAAAACATGAATATATTGCCTGGGCTCCTTCTGGTTACATCAGGCTTCAAGGAACTCATTAAATGACTGAAAAAAGGGAAATTCTTGAAGTCAAGCAATCCAGAAGTGTTAAAGCAGATTAGAGTCCTTCCCATCTACAGAGTATAGATATATATTTTACCCTCTCCTATTTACCGAAAGGTCTTTGATATTTTTGAAATGGACATTAATTTCTACACATGTGTGAGCATGAACAAGCACACATCCTGTTTACTTGTTTCTTTGTACAATTTCAGAGAGCAAAAGCAGTGTTTTTAAGATGGAAATAGAAAAGGCCATTAACTTCCTAAGCTTTTTAGTTCACTCCTAGTATAGCAATTCTCAAATTATATCATAGTTTAGAAGGTTTTACAGAAAAATGGACAACTTTTGCTCAGGAACAAAAGCAATGCCTCATTTTGATGGAAAAATTAAATTTCAATCACTAGATGATATTTATAGTACCTGTTAATGATGAGGAATTT
This sequence comes from Oryctolagus cuniculus, assembly GCF_051225735.1. Lineage (NCBI taxonomy): Eukaryota > Metazoa > Chordata > Mammalia > Lagomorpha > Leporidae > Oryctolagus > Oryctolagus cuniculus. Next base: position 54,342,535 of record NC_142888.1, read on the forward strand.
TCTACACACCAACAAGAGAATTATGAGTTTTCCTCCAAAAAGTACATAGCAGCAAATACTTCAAAACCTGTAAGTAAAGGTATCTACCAATGAAGAGATCACAGCTATAAATATATGTCCACTTTTGACAAAGTATTTAAATGTGCTTATCATATCATTTTCATATCAATGAAGTATTTCAACTGGAGGAGGGAGAGAGGGGAAACAAGGAAGCTGTCCTGTCCTGTTTTTCTTTAAGAAACAGCCTCTTGCCCTCTAAATTGTCAGAATCAAGGAGGTTTTAAAGAAACTACACAAATAAAGAAACCATATCTGATTCATATGATTATGGATATCAAATGGATGTGAGGTCTCATAAAGGGTAATAGGGTAGATAAACAAACAGTAACCAAAATTTATGTGCTGAACAAAACCAGGGCAATAATAAGAAAATAAATTGGGGATAAATACAGATAGCACACTTAAATAGACTGTGAAAGATGTAAAATTCAAATTCCCCTTTAGATCAGTCTTACATAAAAGAAGGAGTATAGGAAATGGGAATGTATGACTTTGCTTTTAATAAAACAATTCTGTTTCAGTGCAAATGAGTAGTCCAAAACAAAACCAGAAAATGTCTCATGTGACTTAGCAGGAACAGTTTCCACAGCCTTTCACACTGTTGACAATTTCTTCTTGTAGTTTCTTCCTTTCCTCCTCCTTGGACATACTTTCTTTCTTTGCATCCCATTTGGGGTTATCATGGTTCTGCACACGGTTGCTCTGTGTGTGCCACATTTCTGAATAGATACTGCCTGGGTTAGCAAGCAAACCATGGTGGGTACCACGTTCAGCTACCTTACCCTAAAAGCCAAACACAAAAGAAACACAGGGAAAGGTCTTTTAACTAGCACAATAACTGAAAATACATAACCATTTCTAACTAAGGATTTTAAAGGATTTGCATTCATTAAAATACCTCGTCCAATTCCTCACCCATAGTGTAAGTGGGAAAAATGCTTGCTTCACTGTTGAGTTATGCAGGCCCAGTGAACAAACAGAAAGCTATGAAATTCTTCATACTGTAAAAACCATTTTACTTAAAGGAAATACAATTTTAATGTGTTATTTTTCACTTTGAAAGGCAGAAAGGGAAGGGTAAAAACATAAGAAGTGCTGTCTGTAATCAGCAAATATTCAAGTCAAAAGCACTGTTATTTATACAGGGATTTAAAAATAATATTCTGAAATCTTTATGTATACTTAAATAAAAAAGATTTCATGAAAATGAAAAGTTTGCCTCTTCCAGTAGCTATTTTTGTTAACAACTGCTATTAAACTTAACATTGCATAGATCTGGTATAGATTCCAAACTCTGATCTACAATTAATTTGTCTCTTGACAGCTACAGTTAAACATGCTGGGAGACAAAAGGAATTTTGTCACTTTAACTGTTACAAATACACCTTCAAGCAAAATAACTGAAATTTGTTGGTGCCCATGTCTGAGTACTGTATTTACACTTATTTTTATATACCTTTATTTATGTAAAAACACCATTTTAAAGGTACCTTTGCTAACATCAGTCATATCATAAATTTCAGTGCAGCGTTTACCTCATTATGTAAAGAGTGAAGAATGGGGTAGTGGGAATATGGGATTGTATAGAACACGCTAAGTCTCCATCTATTACCTGAATCAATTATTACAATGGTGGTTGCAAAATGTGATTTTCTAAGTTTATCTTCTTTCTACATGTCAGTCGGCACTCTTTAAGTTTTACATGTTTTTGTTTAAAGTATCATTATGGAGGCACAGATTATTGTTTAATTCACTATATTATAGTTCATTAGTGTCACCATTCCTTTTGATGCTTCTCCTTTTGGCCAGTGGGAGCTCGTTCAAAATAGCTCTTGTGTCTTTGTGACATGCATACTTTGTCTCCCAGCCCCAGAACTGAAATCAGCTATTTCTCCAAGGAGTCTTGGTTTCTTTTAGTGAGGAAAAAAAATATTTAGTGCCTAAGATCTGGATGTCAGGATACTCATTGCTAGTGTGTTTTCATGGGCTTTTCAGTGAATAGATAGTTTCTTTAAAATTATGAATTTATACTGATAATTCAGTTCTAATACATCATCATGAGGTTCTTCCGCTTTACCCATTCCATATTTGTATCTTCCTTCTCTCAAGTGAGACCTCTGTTTCCAAGAACATCAATATATTACTCAGATGCTCAGTCCTAAAATATATTATAAAACAGTTTTGGAATGGTTACCCCCATACTAATACCAACAACTAACTTATTAACTTTAAATTTACTTTGGAGTTATTTTAGTTATTAAGATATATTCTACCAGGGCCGGTGCTGTGGTGCAGCGGGTTAAAGCCCTGGCCTGAAGCGCCAGCATCCCATATGGGTGCCGGTTGTAGTCCTAGCTGCTCCTCTTCCAATCCAGCTCTCTGCTAAGGTCTGGGAAAGCAGTAGAAGATGGCCCAAGTCCTTGGGCCCCTGCACCCACATTAGAGACCCGGAAGAAGCTCCTGGCTTCAGATCTGCACAGCTGTGGCTGTTGCCATCATCTGGGGAGTGAACCAGCGGATGGAAGACCTCTCTCTCTCTCTCTCTCTGTCTCTACCTCTCCCTGTAACTCTTTCAAATAAATAAAATAAATCTTTTAAAAAAAAAGATATATTCTACCAAAAGCACATAATCAGAGTGATGTATTCAAAAGTTACAAGGATTAATTTTATTTGTCTTCTGCGTGGTTATCAATTTGATAGTTAGTTTTGCTTTTTTCTGTTTGTATTAAATTTTTATTCTTGTCTCATTTTGTTAATTTTATTTTTGAAAATATATAAAAATACTAATAAGGCTGAAAGGTAAAAGCAACATAAAATAGCATACTCTGAAAAGCCTCATTCTCTTCCTGATCTCTTCTAACCCCCTGCAGATTTAGTTGCTTTTGTTTCTGGTTTATTCTTCTTGAGTGTGTTTTTACAAATATATTCCCCACTCTTCATCCTTCTTATAAAAAGGTAGCATCTGATATACTCTTTTGCATCTTGCTTTTTTAACAATACATCTCAGAAATCATGCCATAAAAGGTTCCTTTACTTTTTTCTTAATAATATCTGTCCATATTTTAGAAATGCTATATTTTCCATGACCTTTGAGAATAGTAATTATATTTTAAAAGTTTTCTTATGCCTTTTGCACTATCCACATTTTCTCAGTTTCTTTATTCCTCCCTGTTTGTTTTGGAGGTCTTCTTCCATTACCACTAACATTTAAAAATGAGGCATTAAAGGCTGACTGGAAATTCTGTGAGCATGGGAATGGCCTTCCCGACCAGTAGACCTCACTGTGGGATCACCATATGGCCACCTGGTCATTTTATTGGGGTCCCCAAATAAAAAATATCCTTCTTTCTGAGGCTGTTATTTGTTTCTCCAGAGAAGAATCCTCCAATTGTATGCTGATGAAAGAAGGAGTGGTGATGGCAGAAATAAACAACTGGTTGGCAAAGTTCTTGGAACTAATGGGACAAGAGAGTTTGTGGTCCCATCCTTTGGCATGTTCTGATTTCCAGTTAACTTCTCCTGATTTTGTTAAAGTGTTTGGTGGTTTCTTTGTGGCTAGGGCTGACTCTAATTACCTGGTAAGTCAGTGTCCAGCCTCTTGCTAAGGTTGGGAATGGGTTCCAGGGGTGAGAAAGGGTCCCAGGAACTCTATTTCTTATGTAAACTTGCACTGAGTTCTCTAATTTTTAGCCGCATATTCACCCCAACTTTCCTTCATATCTGGTACCTTCAATTCTGGAGCCTTTTCAGGAGATTACAGCATGTATCAACTTGCTTTTTACTGATTTCTCTCTCTTTTGGCACATAGTGTTCATCTTTTTTTCAGCTCTTCTAAACATTTTTATCTACGACCATCTTCCCCAAACTTGTTGATTATCTCTTGTCCATTATTACTGCCTTTCCTATATCTTTGTCCTTGTGAATTTATATTTATTACCAATATTTTACCTCTTCACTTACATTTTATATGGTTGGGGGAGCAAAGATAAACAGGTATGTCCAATTTTCCATGTTTAACTAGACAACTGCTAGGTATGTCATCTTATTGATAACATGGTATTTTTGAGGTGACAACCAGTCTGAACAAGGTCATATTAGTTTACTACACAATGGAAATCTGATATCTTCATTATCAGACAACTTTACCATCATCAAATTATTGACATAAAGATTTTAGGCACAGGTGCTATGATCATTAATAAGTTAGTTCCACTGATAATACAGAACCCATGTGCCAACATTGTGCTATAACTGTACAGATACTCTGAGCCCCATGGCATAAGGCAGGCAAGCACATGCCTGCTTTTCCAAATGCATGACTGTATAGAACTGGAAAGCTTAGTAAAAAGCACAAAATAGATTTTATTTCAGATTCCTGAACACCAACAATGTAATAAGTTATATCTGTAAGATGTTCCGTTTATATTTTGGTACAATCATACTGGTAAAATCAGTTTATTTTCTAATGAATATAAACATTTATGAACATAGCCTAGAAAGGCCTAAGGTCACAAGTGTACAAGTGACTTATAAAGGAAATAGCATATTTATCACAGCCCTGAACAGCATATAATGATTTTTAGTATGGTGAAAAAGTCTCTCTCCATAACTCAATATATAGAAAGCACATGCAAATGCATCTTTTCTCTGAATTCTCAGTATACAGGCTTTCAAAATGATAAACAACTGAAGGTGCATTTATTAGAAAGGAAAAATAATCACAGAAAAGGCTGAATGCGAGGTGGAAAATAGAACAATGTCAGAAATAATCAAGTATTAGGGTTTGGGAGAAGAGGTCCTTGCTGAAAGGAGAAAAGGAAAATTATTACAATTTTCAAATCTACCAGTCACAATAGTGGACCTCTGATTTGTTCAGAACATTTAGATAGTATACTTGTATAGTAATTCCCTCAGAAGAGATAAAGCAAACTGTCTTTTTTTTTCTTACTTTCCACATAGAGTAAAACAGAAATTAAAAATGGCTGTGCTTGAAAATGACCAGTTTATGGTAATTTTCTTTTGTATATCAGGGTATGTGCAAAATTAGAAAAATGAAAATACACAATAAAGCAAAAATATTGAGCAAAGATTCTGTCCAGAGCAAAAACAAGTGTGGAAAAATTGTTTTATTATACATGCTTGAAAACCAAAGTTTTGCTTTGAACACTTCAATAGAAAGTGAGTTAATACAGTTTATTCCTTCTTGGAAGTAACATGCATATTTCCTATCAAAAAGGCTAAAATCAGATTCCTACCAGGACTCAGTCTGAATGCAAATTCTATATAGTAGAAACAATAGTAAAGTATCCTGTATCTATAACAATTGTCAATGTTCTTTAAATCCTAAACTGTAATCTCTTACCTGATTCAAGACAATGATTTCATCTGCATCAACCACTGTTGACAATCTATGTGCAATGAAAATAGAAGTTCTGTGTTTGACTACATCCCTCATGGCTCTAAGAATAGCCTGAAAGTTTGACAAGAAGAGTAAAAAAATAAAAGACATATCCATCAGGTAAATATACATTAAAATAATCACACATTTCCTAAAGGAACATATAAAATAACAATTTTTATTGTGTAAACTTTATATCAGTTCCAAATATTTGACCTAATCTAACAATTATAGTACAACTTTTAATTTGTATTCACATTTTTAGGTTTACAGTTCTTGTAATCAGGTTCCTAAGGCTCACTTTATATCTAACAAATCCCCTTGCTAGCCAATATACTTTGAAATTAAAGTATATTATGATGCTGATCAAATAATGCATCATGAAACTTAGCTCTACATGCTAATATTATTTCATACAGCCTGTAAATTACAGCCAAAATTAGGCCTATCCTTCAACACTTGGTTCATACTACATACTAAATCAGAAGGTGGATGAATGGCGGCAACTGACAAACAACATCTGCCATCTTTGGTTCCCGGTTAAGGGGATTCAGTCATGAAATTATCATTGCTGTTGAGATTTTTGTATGTAATGGAAAGATGTTTTGAAATCTAATGTAGCTTCTAGGGTAGTGTCAATATCAGTGCCACAATATGTTGATGTTTCACAACACCTTCTGTGAAATGAACACAAACTGACAACAGCATTGCAGGTTATGTGTGCCTGACTTGCACCTCAGTGAGTCACTTCATAAATGAAAGGCTTTATGGTGTACACTGTCACAAGTGTCACAATCACCTGTATGACTTGTTTAAATGTTAAGTGGCAGTAGGACAGATACTAAAGAATCTCTTCTTTTGTCAGCATATTAGGCAATTCTTACAGCTTTGCAAGACCCAAGGATTACACCACAAAAGTATAGTGTCACACAGTTTCAGAGGAGACATTTGCAAATAGACTTAACATTATGATAGTGAGCTCAGTGCAACCTGGGATTCTTACCATCAAGCATTTGCTAGATGGGGGAAAGGGGATACTAAACATGTTCTGTAGCACCTCTCGCTAAAGTTCATTTGAAATTCAAAATAATATACCCATTTAATGGCAACTTCCAAGGAGAAAAGGTAAACATTAAAGAGTTTCCTATTTTCATCATTATTTACCTCTTCAGTAATTGAATCTAATGATGAAGTAGCTTCATCATAGAGAATGACTGGGGGGTCCTTTAAAATGGCTCTTGCAATTGCTACTCTTTGCTTTTCTCCTCCTGGTAAAGAAAAATTTTAGTTTAGGGAAGCACAGTGGCACAGATGTACTTTATGTTTCTAGTATTTCCATTGATTGTAACCACCAAATGATACTTCCAACATTTACCTAAACTACTGATCACTGTTCATTTTACTGAGTTGTAGAGTCTAAGTTCATATATGATATCCTCTGACAAACAATATTCCCTGAAACATAAATGTTAACGCTGAAATCTCACTTCGTGGGAGGCAAAAAGAACGATAAAAAGATTGATTCCACAATTATTCTTTACACCATATATATGCTCATTATATATGTTACTTTATATTACAGATACTTCTCAATGAACCTCAGCAATCTCAGATAGAAAAAGTTTGGTATTAGAGAATTGACAAAACCAAAAACAAATCCAAACTGGAAACTTGAAGATGTAATCTGAATATCTAAATTTATCTTGTATCATAGAAAAGAACCATTCAGCCAGTATTATCAAGGAAGATTTTTGACAGAAAGCTATTATTTTCACAGCACTCTTCAAAGTTAAGGTTATATATTAAATATCTCTTACTTCCTTTTAGTTATTTTTTATAAATCTGTAGCATATTGAAGTGTTAAAACTGAAAGGAAACAGAGGTCCAAAACGGCTTAGGGATTTGCTCAAGGTCACAGAACAAGTTTCAGCAGAATCTAAACTAGACTTGACTGACTCCCAGTCCAATGTTCTTCCTTTCAAAACATTTATCCTTAAATATAGGAATAAATATTTAGGAAATACATCCTTTCAAGCTTTAGCTATCATTATACTTTTGAATTAAAATAACCTGGGGCAAAGAAACATTTTTATGGAACATTCAAAAATATTCAGGGTCATTTTAGAGTAATTTATTCTTAAACCTAACAATATCATAATTAAACATTTAAATAGAAATGCACAAGTTGCCAAGTTTCCCTGACCATTGAGTTAACAAGCACATGAAAAATGAAGTTGGCTGTAAGGAAAATATATCAGTTAACAGGATAAGTATAAGAAGGTCAAAAATATCAAAAACATCCTCTGATGATACAGGATATTAAAATGAAAGATATACTATCCACTATTAAATTACTTCTCTTTTCCAATACTACTAGGTGAATAACAATCTTGGCGTTCCTGATGATCATGGATAATCAGCTATTATCCGCACTCATTTGAGTATCTACCTATATTTTACTTAATATTAAGTACCTATAGTGTTTGCCACTACAAGTGGGGGGAAAAACTTGCACAACTTGAGAATACTTACTTTTAGGATGCTGATTGTTTACAGTGACAGGCAGGAGATTGAGAACCCTATCAAGTGTGACTGGATGAGCACTAGAATTGACCTCTGTCTTTACATTTCCTAGAAGATGGCTCTGACAAATTCAGAGTTTGAAGGGAGTACATGAGTAACGGACAGGTCTAAAGTCTCTGATTACCTGAAAGCTTGAGTCCTCGTTCCCCTACTTGGGTATTGTATCCATGTGGCATTCGAAGAATTGCTTCATGGAGTCCAGCTAATTTTGCCACTGCATACACTTCCTCAGGTGAAGCACTAATGTTTCCATATAAGAGGTTGTAGTAAATAGTATTATGGAAGAGGACAGCATCCTGAAACAGATTTGTAGATAAATACATACATAATATTTATTATAAAAATTCAAACAATAGTAAAGATATAAAGGCATAAAGAATGAGACACGACAGTCTTTTCATCACTCCCATCCCTGCAATCCCATTTTCCTTCCCAGATAATCATCATGAACAATTGGCTGTGCATCATTCCAGACCTTTTCAATGTATTATATACTTAAATATTCGCTTTGTTCTCCACATAAGTGGACTCATTCTACACAATTATTTTGCTTATTGATTTTTTTCATTTAACATATCCTAGAGATTGTCTACATCAGTAACAGAAATCTACCTCATTGTTTCTAACAGTTGTATATGCTATACTATGGATATGTTGCAATTTATTATTCATCCACTTATTGATGGATATTATGGTGATTTCCTAACTTTTATACTGCAATATTAAAATAAAAACCTATGACTTAGTGTGCCTGTGACAGTATTTCTGTAAGAAGAATTTTTAAAAGTAGCTTGATGGATTAAAAGGTAAATATACATCTTCTGAAAACACTCTACTGGCAACCAATAGGACATGAGAGTGCCAGTTGCCCATATCCTAAGCAACCCTGGATATTAGTAATGTTTAGGTGGTACCATTTTTATAGGGGGGTAGGATATTTCTTTTGTATAAATTAGCATTTCTGTAATTACTAATGAGGTTGAATATGTTTTCCTACGTGTCTAAGAAGCTTTAACATTGGACTTACAACACAGAGGACAGGGCCCAGCGCTGTGGTGCAGCAGGTTAAAGCCCTGGCCTGCAGTGCTGGAATCCCACATGGGCACCAGTTCAAATCTCGGCTGCTCCACTTTCGATCCAGCTCTCTGCTATGGCCTGGGAAAGCAGCGGAGGATGGACCAAGCCCTTTGGCCCCTGTACCCACATGGGACACCTGGAAGAAGCTCCTGGCTTCAGTTCAGCTCAGCTCCAGCCATTGTGGCCATTTGGGGAGTGAACCAGCAGATGGAAGACTTCTTTCTCTCTCTACTTCTCTCTGTAACTCTGCCTTTCAAATAAATAAAATAAATCTTAAAAAAAAAACACAGAGGACAGAGAACTTACACACATACACTATACATACACACACACACACACACACAGTCATTCTCTAAGCTAATTCATCATTGATTCAATTATATATAATATGGTATATGTACGGTATAGAAACCCACCCCCCCCAAAGTTACTACAAGCATCCATCTGATAGCACACTAAAACGAACTTACTTAAAGTGAACATTCATCTCCTATTGTTCTCTTAGTCTCTTTATGGTTAGAAAGCAATAGCACAGTTAAATAAAATTACTCTATTTGTTCCCATTAACAGAAACAACAAATTAAAATTGTCTTTAACAACATAATCAGACCCAGAATTTCAGTAACTCCAAATATTTTAATCACTTATATATCTACTATTTTTTTTTTTTTTTGACAGGCAGAGTGGACAGTGAGAGAGAGAGACACAAAGAGAAACGTCTTCCTTCCGTTGGTTCACCCCCACAAATGGCCACCACGGCCGGTACAGCGCTGATCCAAAGCCAGGAGCCAGGTGCCTTCCCCTGGTCTCCTATGCGGGTGCAGGGCCCAAGCACCTGGGCCATCCTCCACTGCCTTCCCGGGCCACAGCAGAGAGCTGGACTGGAAGAGGAACAACCGGGACAGAATCCGGCGCCCCAACCGGGACTAGAACCCGGGTTCTAGCGCCGCAGGTGGAGGATTAGCCTAGTGAGCCGCGACTCCAGCCCTATATATCTACTATTAATATAAAATTTCTCATATTGAGATGATAAACTTTAAAAGTACAAAGTTCTATAAATAGAAACTATTTTAAAATACTCTGTGTTCAGAAAAAGTTAACAAACAGATGCTAACTGAAAAATTTGAAAATATCAAAAGTAAAATAAAATATGGGACTTTCAACCCTGATTTTTTGCTAAATGGACAGATTTTAGCAGTTCTTGCCACAGATAAAAATAATGGGTAACTATATATAGTTATGGTTATTTGTGGGATATAGTAATTTGCTTCACTATAGAAACCATTTCATTATCTATATGTATTCCATAATATGTTTTACACCTTAAATGCATATAATAAAATTTATAAATAAAAAAAACCAATTAACCCATAATCCCATCATCTGGAAATAACTACTGAGATATTTTGATATATTTCTCCTTATTTCTCTACTTACATATATTTATTAATATTATCAAATGTGGATATTATATTTTGATTGGCATCTTTTTTTGTAACAGACTTTGTATATACCTATTTTTCTAGACATGTGATTTACTTAAAAACACACTATTTATAACTGGCCATATGACATTTGATCCTACAATGATAATTTAACCATCTATTTATACCTGGACATTTATATTGTTTCCAACTCTTGCTATTATAAATGATGTTCTAATGAACATCTTTGTGCATAAACACTTGCTTACATCTCTGTTTATTTCCCTACTCAAATTTTCTAGAAGCAGAATTATTGGAATAAGGAATATGAATCGTTTTTCAGGCACTAGACACAGATTGCCAATTTCCTTGTTAGGAAAGCTATATACTTCTATCAGCAAAACAACAGACCATCTATTTTACACAGCCTTGCCAAATGTGGGCATTATGGATTTCAAAATCCTTGCCAAATCTGATAGGTGAAGAATAATATACTGGTGTTGATTTAATTTAAATTGCTACAGGCTTCAATGAGGGTGAGACTTTTTCCTTTTGTTCACTGCCCATGTATAGTTTTACTTTGTGAATATTTTTTTTTCAAAAAGATAAGGGTAATTTGTACAAAGCCTAGGAGAACAGCAAGAATATAGTTACAAGCACATGAAGTCCTAAGTATTGACAACCCAGAATCCAATTCACTAGACATATAGTTAATGCCAATGTTTCTCAATGTGCAATCTATGAATCACCTAGGAAACATTAAAAAAAATGCAGGTTTCTGGGCTCCATACTGCCCTCTAAAATCAGAACTGAGGTGTGTGAAAGACAACTGGTATTTTAATAATCTCTCTAGGGGACTCATACTCAGTAACATTTGGGATTCTCAGGAAAAGAGAGGACAGAGAAGCACGCCATGTGTTAAATCAGTTGGGGGCCATTTACAAGCTACATGTTCCTGGCCAATCATCTTCTCACAGTTCCTTGCCACCACTTCCCCCATATTTTGATCTATTCTCCAAGATATTTGAATCTAGTTCCAGGAATTAACTTATAAGAAACATTAGCTGTGGCTGGCGATGCGGCTCACTAGGCTAATCCTCTGCCTGCGGCGCTAGCACACCGGGTCCTAGTCCCGGTCGGGGCGCTGGATTCTGTCCCGGTCGCTCCTCTTCTAGGCCGGCTCTCTGCTGTGGCCCGGGAAGGCAGTGGAGGATGGCCCAAGTGCTTGGGCCCTGCACCCCATGGGAGACCAGGAGAAGCACCTGGCTCCTGCCTTTAGATCAGTGCGGTGCGCCAGCTGCAGCGCGCCGGCCGCAGCGGCCATTGGGGGGGTGAACCAATGGCAAAAGGAAGACCTTTCCCTCTGTCTCTCTCTCTCTCACTGTCCACTCTGCCTGTCAAAAAAAAAAAAAAAAAAAAAAAGAAAGAAAGAAAAAGAAACATTATCTGCAACTAATTCTCAGGTCACTTGATAAGTTTTCAACATAAGAGAAACTTATAACCCATAAAGCTACCTACTTCTTGTCTTCTCAGATCCTTACTCAGAACTTATCTCTAGCCCTTCCCCCTGTTCCCACTGTAGCTCAGGAAGTATTTATGAAATGTTTACTATAGGCCAGACACTGTGCTTTGAACTAAAAGTACAACAGTGAACAAATCATACAAACTATTTTATAATTGTTATTAAATTCACTATATCAAAAACTACTCAAAATTATAAAACTTTTCATTCACTGAATAATTATTATTGAAGGATATTGTACTTGATGCTTTTATCTCTAATATATAATAATAATCCTATTCTATAAGATAAATGGTATCCTTATTTTACCAGTAAGGAAACTGAGGCCCAAGTGCACAAAGCTAACAATTAGGGCTAGAATCCAGGTCTGGAAGCCAGCATTGTGGTATAGCAGGTAAAGCCACTGACTGCAGTGCTGGCATTCCATATGGGCACTGGTTCAAGTCCTGGCTGCTCCATTTCAGATCCATCCCTCTGCTATGGCCTGGGAAAGCAGTGGAAGATGGACCAAGTCCTTGGGTCCCTGTACTGTGTGGGATAACCTGAAGAAGCTCCTGGTTCCTGGCTTCAGATCAGCTCAGCTCCAGCTGTTGCAGCGATCTGAGGAGTTGAACTGGCAGATAGAAGACCTCTTTCTCTGTAACTCTTCCTTCCAAATCAATCAATCTTTTTTTTTTCAACATCCCAAAATCAATAAATGTGATAAACCACATTAACAAAATGAAGACCAAAAACCACACGATTATCTCCATAGATGCAGAGAAAGCTTCTGACAAAAATTCAACACACTTTTATTATGAAAACCTTAAGCAAACCTGGTATAGAAGGAACATTCTTCAACATAATCAAATCAATTTATAACAAACCCACAGCCAGAATCCTACTGAATGGGGAAAAATTGGAGGCATTCCCATAAAGATCTGGACCCAGACAAGGATGCCAACTCTCACCGCTGCTATTTAATGTAGTCCTGGAGGTTTTAGCCAGAGCTATCAGGCAAGAAAAGGAAATCACAGGGATACAAATATGGAAGGAAAAAGTGAAACTATCTCTATTTGTTGATGACATGATTCTATATATGGGCAACCCAAAAGATTCCAAGAGGAGACTATTGGAACCCATAAAAGAGTTTGGTAAAGTGGCAGATACAAAATCAACACACAAAATCAATACCCTTTGAGTATACAGGCAGTGCCACAGCTGAGAGAGAACTTCTAAGATCAATTCACAATAGTTATAAAAAATTTAAATACTTTGGAATAAATTTCATCAAGGATGTCAAAGATCTCTATGATGAAAATTACAAACATAAAGACTTTAAAAAATAGAAACATTTCCCATATTTATGGATTGGAAGAATTAACATCATCAAAATGTCCATACTACTGAAAGCAATTTAGAGATTCAATGCAATCCCAATCAAAATACAAACAACATTCTTTTCAGATCTAGAAAAATGATGGTAAAATTCATATGGAAACACAAGAGATCCTGAATAGCTAAAGCAATCTTAAACAATAAAACAAAGCTGGAAGCATCACAATACCAGACCTCAAGACATACTATAGGACAGTTATAATCAAAACAGCCTGGTACTGGTACAAATACAGACTTGTAGATCAGTGGAGCAGAATAAAAACTGCAGAAATTAATCCACGCATCTACAACCAACTTATCTTTGACAAAGGAGCTAAAATCAACTCCTGGATATAAGAAAGTCTCCTCAACAAATGGTTCTGGGAAAACTGGATCTCCACATGCAGAAGTATGAGACAAGACCCCTACCTTACACCTTACACAAAAATCCACTCAAAATGGATCAAAGACCTAAATCTATGACCTGATACCATCAAATTACTAGAGAACACTGGGGAAATTCTACAAGACATTTGCAAAGGGAAAGACTTCTTGGAAAAGACTCCAGAAGCACAGGCAATCAAAGCCAAAATTACCAAGTGGGATTACATCAAAATGAGAAGCTTCCGCACTGCAAAAGAAAACACTCAGCAAAGTGAAGAGGCAACAGAGAGAATCGGAGTAAATATTTGCAACTGATAAACGATTAACTTTCAGAATCTCGAAAGTGCTCAAGAAACTAAGCAACTACAAACCTAGTCAAGAATTGGGCAAAGAACCTGAACAGATATTATTCAAGAAGAAATTCAAATGGTCGATAGACACATGAAAAAATGCTCAGGATGGCCAGCTGTCAAGGAAATACAAATCAAAACAACAATGAGGTTTAACCTCAACCTCAATAGAATTGCTCTCATACAGAAATTAACAAACAATAAATGCTGGCGAGGACATGGGAAGAAGAGTACCCTAATCCATTGTTGCTGGGAATGTAAACTGGTACAGCCACTGTGGAAGACAGTATGGAGATATCTCAGAAAGCTGAATTTGGACCTATCACATGACCCAGACATCCTACTCTGGGAATTTATCCAAAGGAAATGAAATAAGCAAATCAAAGTGTGAAAGTGTGATCTGTACTCCCATGTTCATTTCAGCTCAATTTACAAGAGCTAAGATATGGAATCAACCCAGGTTTTCATCAATTGAAGACTGCATAAAGAAATTATGATATATACACACTATGGAATACTACACAGTAGTAAAAAATGAGATCTTGTCATTTCCAACAAAATGGATGCAACTAGAAACTTAGTGAAATAAGCCAGTCACAAAATGACAAATATGATATGGTCTCTCTGATCTGTAGTAACTAACAGAATACTTAAAATGTAATCTATAGGATCAAAACTGAACCTTAAGATGCGATAACTGAACAGTCTTGCCTTGACTGTCAATGAACAATGATTTTATTGTGTTTTTGTTCTTTTATTTTTCTTTATACTATTTGGTGAACTCTCTACTTAGTGTAGGGTTCACCTTAAGAGTATAAAATTAACTGAAAATTGATCTTGGTAAAAAATAAGAATGGGGGGGGGGGCGTCGCTGTGGCTTAGCAGGTTAACACCCTGACCTGAAGCAACAGCATCCCATATGGGTGTCAGTTCGAGACCTGGCTGCTCCACTTCTGATCCAGTTCTCTGCTATGGCCTGGTAAAGCAGAAGATGGCCCAAGTCCTTGGGCCCCTGCACCCACGTGGGAGACCTGGAGGAGCTTTTGGCTCCTGGCTTCAGATCGGCGCAGCTCTGGCCATTGTGGCCAATTGGGGAGTGAACCAGTGGATGGAAGGCCACTTTCTTTCTCTGCCTCCCCTCTCTCTGTGTAACTCAGACTTTCAAATAAACAGATAAATCTTTTAGAAAAAAGAATGGGAAAGGAAGAGGGAGGAGGAAGAAAGGTGAGAGTATGGGTGGGAGGGAGGTGGGGGGAAGAATCACCATGTTCCCAAATCTGTATATATTAAATGCATGAAGTTGTATTCATTAAACAAAATAAAAAATTTTAAAAATTGGTGTTGGCAACAGAATTTCACCTGTAGGGTCCAAAACCACCCACTTCATTAGCATATGTTTGACTTGTTGGATTCAAATTATTCTAGTTATAGGTCCACCACCCCAGTAAGTCTTCAAAAATTATTTTCTATTTTTAAATACCTGCGGCACTACTCCCACTGCCCTTCGAAGGCTTTCCAGGCTCACATCTTGAATATTTTGACCAGCAAGGTAAATGTTACCCTTTTGAGGCTCATAGAAGCGAAACAATAGCCGCACTATTGTGCTTTTCCTGAAAATGGAGATGAGGAAAGGTTATTTAGCTCCTACTGGCATCAGGGCAGCCCTGTTTTAAAGCATGGTAATCATTCAATCATGATAAAGAAAAAGAATATTACACTAGGAATCTTCAGTCAATAATGTAGAAGTTTATAAATAACTAAATTACCCACCCTGACCCACTACCTCCTACAATGGCCACTTTCTTTCCAGCAGGGACTTCAAAAGACATTCCACTAAGGACTTTTTGCCCCTCAATGTATTCAAAATGCACATTATCAAAGGCCACTGTAGCTGTCTGTGGTGTGATCTGAAGGGGAGATGCCATCACTTTGTCCTAGGCAGGGAAGAAAAGAAGAAGAAAAAAAATGCCACTTTATACACTGCCTAGAATATGTTGATGCACACCATATTTTAATTTACAGTGAGAAAAAAGAGAACATAATGGGGGAAGGAGGAGGTTTGTAAGTGGATTTAGACCACTTCCAAGCATAAACATACGTTTTTTGCTAATGTTAAAAAACCCTGAGTGTTTTGGTTTTTAGGCAACTTTTTCTTGGGCCGGGTGGAGGATGGGGCAGAGAAACAGGGCTGGAGCTGAGAGAAGAGGCAATCATACATTCGACATCATTATTGGCAAAATAAATCCAGTGTAGGTACAAATAGCTGAATTCAAGAAACTTCAAGTTCCAGGTATAATCTCTGCTAACACTGTAAGGTTTTTAAATAGAGAAGCGAAAAAGTTCTAATTCCTTAATATACATGATAGCCCCAATTCTTACTAGAAAGTAATTGGTTTACTAACATAGTAATGTAAGAATAGTCCTCTAGAATAATCTTATTAATGGGATGTTGCTCGTATACTTTTTAAAAGGTACCATATAGTTTACTTACTTTAATTCGGGTGTCTACCTTGAGTAGAGTAAACAAGGTGTTCATATCTATGAGTGCTTGTCTAGTTTCTCTGTACACAGTTCCCAGAAAGTTAAGAGGTAATGAAAGCTGAAAAAGCAGTCCATTCACCATTACAAGATCTCCAACGGTAAGGGTTCCTTAATTTGCAATTGGTAGAAGGGGGGAAAAAAAGATATTTTAGATGGATGCTATAAACTTCTCCAGTTTACAACAGAGAAGTTCATATGTGACTCAAAATATACATAATCAGCAACTCCTAGGCCTATTTAATTTCAAAGCTTTCTAACTCATGATTTAGGTAATATAGATAACTTGGCATATACTATGTGCAATGGGAAAAGCCCACATATATACCATTTCTAATATATACAAAAAGAATGGTTTAAGTGAGGACAGAAGTAGAAGGCTAAAAATCTCTTCTTTCCCCCAAGAATAGTTTCTCTGTACTACAAAATAGAATTCTTTTAAAAAGAGCACACATAAAAAATTACAGCAAAAGGAAATGTCTGAAAATAAATAAAAAAACTAATATAGTAAAAAGTTGCTGGTAGTTCTAAAAAATAAAAGACTCTGCATTTTTGTCCTTTGGACTAAACGCTAAATTAATTACATTACTTTCCAGGTCTACAAGAGTAATTAGAAATACCAGATGCTAAAAAGAAAGCTGTTCCTGAAACAATCAGGTTACAGACACAAACAAATACATCCACAATAATTCCCATCAATGAGAGGACTACTGTTAAACAAAAGGAACCAATAAAATTATCAAACAAAAGAACACACTGTGATACAAAAAGTAAAGTACTATAAAAAGCACTTTATAGAACATCCTTTACACTTAAGATTAATATACACATTCTTTTCATTAATTTTTATTTATAAAAGTTAAAAGATCTATAAATGCAGGAACCACAGATCCATTACCTGCCACAATTCCCTGACTGGCGAGCACCATTATAGCTGTTAAACCGA
Organism: Oryctolagus cuniculus; assembly: GCF_051225735.1. Classification (NCBI taxonomy): domain Eukaryota; kingdom Metazoa; phylum Chordata; class Mammalia; order Lagomorpha; family Leporidae; genus Oryctolagus; species Oryctolagus cuniculus. The sequence continues at coordinate 54,360,173 of NC_142888.1, forward strand.
CACTGAAAATAGCACTTTGACCAAAGTTCAGCATAGCCAGAGTAGAGGTACTTTTCAAGGAAGCAGCCTCATATGTCTTCAAAAATCCATCATATCTCTGTGCTTCATATTTTTCATTATTAAAATACTACAAAATATATAAAAACAGTAACTATAGGCAAGTACAATTGAAATATATTCTCTTAAGTGATTAGTATACTTTCAATCAGACTTCATGTATAGATACAATTTTGTACTGTTGGACTCCATTTTAAGAACTTTCAGTACATTGGACTATATGGCACTCTGGCAGCTTTCCAAAATGGATTGTATTTGCAAATATTACAAAATTCATCCAACAAACACCTGCTGGATGCTTAGCTAATTAGAATCTAGATTTAAAAAGCTTTCAGTGACACTACATTCACAAAGCCTTCCCTTGACCCTGAGACTCTGAATGGCCATTTCTAATAGCCCTCACAGCATTATGTCTTCTTGTCTACTCACCTGCATACTTACTTTAACTCTCTCAGTGGATTATAAAATTCTGGGAGGGCAGAGATTACACAGTAATCATTTTTTACCACTACCCACCTCCATCACAGTTCTTAGCATAGTGGTTTGCATGCAAGAGGCATTCAGTAATTATTTTGTTAAATGGAAAAATGAATAAATGTAACAATTAATACAAAGCAATATGCTAAGCTCTCTGAAAAATACAGTCAAGAATTTACAGGCCATGGTTAGATTAATGTTCATTATGAATAAATATACTAATTGGGGATAGGCATTTGGACTAGGGGTTAAGATATCTGTGCCCCATATTGGAGTACCTGTTTTCCACACCAGGCTCTGAATCCTGACTCCAGCCATCTGCTAGTGCAGACGCTGGGAGGCAGCAGTGTTGGCTCAAGTATTTGGGTCCCTTTCACCCACACGGGAGACATAGTTTGCATACCTGGCTCCCCTCTTCAGCCTGGTCCAGACCTGGATATGACAGGCATTTGGAGAGTGAATGGAAGCTTCTCTTTCTCTCTCCTCTCAAATTAAAAATATTTTCTTGGGGGCCAGCGCTATGGTGTAGCAGGTTAAGCCACCACTTGCAGTGCTGGCATCCCATCTGGGTGACAGTTTGAGTCCCCACTGCTCCACTTCTGATCCAGCTCCCTGTTAATGTGCCTGAGAACGCACTTGAAGATGGGTCCCTACCACCTATGTGGGAGACCTGGAAGAAACTCCTGGCTCCTGACTTCATCCTGGCCCAGCTCCGGCCATTGTGATCTCTCTCTGTCTCTCCTTGCTTGCTTTCTGTAACTCTTTCAAATAAATAAATAAATAAAGTCTTTAAAATTTTTTTAAAAGATGCTAATTGTATATTTACAATCACTCATAAATTAATTTAGAAGGTAAAATTGTGATGTTGCTAAACAATAACTAAGGAGGAAAGAAAGGACAATTTTTAAACAAAAGAAAAGCAACAAAGCAGTATTATACCATCACACCTAGAAATCCTACCCTAATCTTAAGCAGTAACTTACAGCACCTATTAAATTAAATGGCAGAACAAATCTTAGCGCAGTGTGAAAGGCAGAGGCAAGTATAATTAAACATATTACCTTCACAGTTTCATAATTCAGCAGTGAGTCTATAGCAGCGTTACCTGCATCATTATCCGCTTTGTTCATTTCTATTCTAAATCTAGTTCTGTAAAACAAAGATTTGCACAGGCATGAAGTGTATGTTATAAAAGCATAACTGATTTCTGAACCTTTACTGGCTTCTGGGAAATAGCCTACCTCCATCGTGTGACTGCAACTGTGAATGCTGTGTATGCACTGAGTGTTCCAAGGGTTACCAATGCAAACTGGGCACCACATTTGTAATACTGGACAAAGAAGTCAAAAGAAGAAATGAGAAACAGTCACTGTTCTTATTCAACAGTTTATAATATATAACAGCAAATCTCAGTCAAAAGATTAATTTATTATCAGTAAGTTATTTTTTACTATTAAATATAATGGTGAGAAGTTGTATATTAAAAGGTAGAAAATCAAATACCCTGGAAAACTTACTTGATTAATAAGTCAAACTTGCCACACTTATATTACTACCAAATACTACTAATAAAATAGTATAATATATTTGAAAAGGAATTACACTGGGGCATGTGTGTATCTATGTGTACTTTTAACTACAAAAGATGAAACTGCCTAAAATGCTATGAATAGATACCTAGATATTTTGAGAATATCAGTCCAATGCCATAGACAAAAATCTCTGCTAAAAAAAAATCTTGCAAATGCTGGTTAGTGATTGATCTATGTGTAGAACTGAATGGTTCTTTATAACATGATGAATGGATGGAAGATCTCTCTAATTCTGCCTTTCAAATAAATAAATAAATCTTTAAAAAATGCTAAAGAATTTGAACCATCCATTGGAGTTTGTGGCAAAAGAATTAGCCATGCTGTATAATCTTTCTGGCATCATGGAAATTTCAAACCCTTGGTCATATAACAACCTAACAGCTTCAAATATTCAATTGCTATGAATGAGAATGTTTTAAAAAGCTTGTACAAAAATATTTTACTTACCAAAACACTACTGACAAGTGTCATCTCGAACATGATGGGAAGAAGATTAAATACTAAAGCACTTAGGACAAAACTGATACCCCTTGTCCCTCTGTCAATAGCCTTAGATAAAGCTCCAGTCTGTCTGCTCAGGTGGAAACTAAGATCCAGGTTGTGAAGATGGAGAAAGACATTTTTGGCTATTCTTCGGATTGAATTTTGGGCTACCTTGCCAAATACTGCATTTCGAACTTCATTAAAAAGGGCAGCTCCAGCTCTTGATACACCATCTAACAATATATTCAAAAGAAAATACGGGGCACCAAAACATTAGAATCATAGGCATTTAAAAATGACAAGGGCTCAGAAAATGTTTGTACAATGAATAATTCAGTGAATGAATATGTCACACAATATTAACTAAAAGCAACCTAGAAACCATCCACCCTAATAAATACTAACCTTTTCACCACCAGGAATCCCTTTCAGTGTTATTTTCCCTGGATTTCAGATATTGAAAGATTTTTTTCCAGTTAGAATACTTTTAATAAATAACAGCCCACATGCCCTTATTGTGGTTAAATGTACAATATCTATTGAGGGTTTTGATCTAATTCAATTCCCCCAAAACAAATGACAAAATTGAGATCTCGAAAAATCAAGTGTGCAGCCTAAAAGCACGTCCCACTTATGTCTCCCATGTGATCTTTCTAATGCACTGGGACAGAGTATTCTGTTTTTTTTTTTTTTTGTAATGAGAGATTCATGTCATAGCTACTGGATATATTTTAATAAAGCAGTAATATTTGTACACATTGTTACAATGTGTTATTTTCTATTTTACAGCTAACATCAAGAAAATACCAGCTTTACTGGAAAGATATCTTATAAAAAGCCTATTAGAAGTGGATGTTATGAATTTAATGTCTTATTTCATATTTTTGTCTTCTAGAACTTGAAAAATACTAACACTAACATAGAATCTTTTGAAAGTATACCATATAAGGAAACTGAAAACAAAACACATAAAGAAAAATCTCACATAAAATAATAAACATCCAAAATGCTAAAAGATCATCTGCTCAAATATGATGAAACCTTCCTGAAGAAAGTCAACACCTGTAGACAGATTAAAGAATCACACATACAGCCAATCAGAACTGCTGTTGCCATGGTTGCAACTGTATTTGGTGCATCACTCAGGTTCAGCATGTTTCCCGACATCTGGTTGAGGCTGTCTACAGCATATTTAAACATGAAGGGAACAACAATATTCATGGCCTAAAAATATAAAAACATCAATTACCTATCATAGGAAAAACATCAGTTTATAAAAGTACAAATATTTACCACAAATTAGCACTCATGGTAATGTTTAGATATTAATCATTTACTAGTACTGAAGTGACTTCCTCAATTTATAAAGACAAAATCTTTGGCATTAGGAGAGCTGTCATTTCAGGACTCCTACATCACAATGCCATGTTAATATTCATATACAAGTTATGTGAATTAGTCAAATGTTCCACCTTCCATATAATCAACCTTGATCAGTCACTCAAAAATATTCTGTTATCTGAAATCCTACAAAGCTAATGGAATAAACAGCAGCAACTTGGCTTTCTCCTATAGTTATTTGTGTACATATTTTCCCTTGCAACCAGATCCTTGAGCTTCTATATCACATTTCTCCTTTTGTCTCACTCATTCTGAGTACAATGCTTTAGATGCTGTACGTATTTAATAAATATTTTTAAGATGATTTATTCACCATAATAATGGTTAAAACTGAAATTATATAGCAAAAGTGATCTCAAAAGCAGTTAAATTACAAATATCTGTGGCTGATTCACTACTGAAAAAAAAAATCAAAATGACACCAACAGATCTATTTGCTCCATAAAAAGATTCTTTGCAATACTATCATACAAAACAAAATCCACTGAATATCAAACTAAGCTTTAAATAACCAACCTATTTCCCTGTAATACATCAAAAGAAATTTTTAAGAGACAATTTTTAAGAGTACAAAGCTTTTATATATTCAATGCAAATATTTAGCCATTCATGTTTCACATTTCTACAGTTACAGTATAAAAAAATCAACTATCATTTGGGAAGAGCAAGTTTGTTAGACTGCCAAAGTTTTCTTTAAATAATTAAATTGATAGGGGCCAGCACTGTGGTGCAGCAGGGAAAAGCTGCCGCCTGCAGTGCCGGCATCCCGATATGGGTGCCAGTTCAAGACTTGACTGCTCCACTTCCGATCCAGCTCTCTGCTATGGCCTGGGAAAAGAGCAGAAGATGGCCCAAGTGCTTGGGCCCCTGTACCTGCATGGGAGACCTGGAAGAAACTCCTGACTCTTGGCTTTGGCTTGGCTCAGCTCCAGCCATTGCAGCCATTTGGAAGACTGAACCAGGGAATGGAAGATACCTCTCTCTCTGCCTTTCTGTAACTCTGCCTTTCAAATAAATAAATTTTTTGACAGAGCTAAACAGTAAGAGGGAGAGACAGAGAAAAAGGTCTTCCTTCCGTTGGTTCACCCCCAAAATGGCCACCACGGCCGGAGCTATGCCGATCCAAAGCCAGGAAGAGGAGCATCTGGGACTAGAACCCGGCGCCCATATAGGATGCCGGTGCCACAGGCAAAGGATTAACCAAGTGAGCCATGGTGCCAGCCCCAATAAATAAATTTTAAAATGAATTAAATTGATATACATCAATAACAAGGGAAAATAATTCTATAAGCCTTCATAAAAACACTGAAATCCCAGTTCTTGTTAATGTCCTATTATTATTCCACCCATATTTGTTAAACATAAGAATTTATTGCTAAGAAGTTTAAGTTCAGCTATAACTGATAGAAACTATTTCAATCTTACTAATCAAGATTTCAAGGTAAAGTATATAGGAATCTTGGCAACCATGCCAGTGATTTAATAGGCAACAACATTGTCAAAATACACAGCCATCTCACTAGTCCAAGTGATCAATTTCAGTTCACAATTGATCATAATGATAGGTCTAAGAGTCAAAGAGATCACATAAACAAGACTAGTGTCTGCTAATACTATCTGATAGAATTAAGAAGGAGAGAACGATCCAACATGGGAAGCGGGATACACAGCAGACTCATAGAATGGCAGATGTCCTAAATAGTACTCTGGCCTCAGAATCAGCCCTTAAGGCGTTTGGATCTGGCTGAAGAGCCCATGAGAGTATTTTAGGCATGGAAAGCCAAGACACTCTGGCAAAAAAAAAAAAAAAAAAAAACCACAAACAAAACACTTAAATGAAAGATCTCTGCGAGTGAGATCCTAGTGGAAAGAAGGGGCCATCAAAGAAGGAGGTACCTTTCTCTGAAGGGAGGAGAGAACTTCCACTTTGACTATGACCTTGTCTAAATAAGATCGGAGTTGGAGAACTCAAGAGGCTTCCATAGCCTTGGCAACTCATGACAAGAGCCTCAGGTGATTACTGATGCCATAAACAAGAGTGTCAATTTGTTAAGTCAATAACAGGAGTCACTGTGCACTTACTCCTCATGTAGGATCTCTGTCCTTAATGTGTTGCACAATGTGAATTAATGCTATAAAAGTACTCAAACAGTGTTTCGGTGTGGGTGCAAACTGTTGAAATCTTTGCTTAAGTTGATCTTTTGTATATAAAGATAATTGAAAATGAATCTTGATGCGAATGGAATGGAAGAGGGAGTGGGAGACAGGAGGGTTGCGGGTGGGAGGGAAGTTATGGGGGGGGGAAGCCATTGTAACCCATAAATTGTACTTTGGAAATTTATATTTATTAAATAAAAGTTAAAAAAAGGAAAAAACACACAGCAGGAATGCACTTAAAAATGGAACATTTTGAGATAAATTGCTTACAAATTTAAAGTTTCTAACTTCCAAAATATAATCTAATAGAATATGTGGCAGGTCCCAAATATGATTTGTTCCAATCACATAATCTTGGGCCTGTGCTTCTTTTTGAATAGTCTCTACCTCTTCAAACTTCAAAGCCCAACTTGAATCCCATTTCTCGTATAATGCCCTCTCGGAAACTTGCAGCCAATTTGGCCCTCTCCATTTTCCAACTCCTTTTATTTCATAAACTATACCTCAATATTTATCACTTTTATGATATATTTCTCATTTACTTTGCTTCCATGTATATTAATATGCACATGGATTTATTGCTTTAGTACAAACTCTTTGTGGGAAAACAAACATTTAGTGGACAATAACTATACGAGTCAGGTATGGTGTTAGGAAACTTTCACAAGAGTTGAAAAAATAACTATAAACAATCTATTATTCCTATAGTTGAGGAAATCCAGGTTTGATGAGATTCAGTGACTTATTGGGTAAGCAGTAAAACTGAGATTAAAATTCTGACACTTGAAGACAGAATTTTTTCTCGTATACCATAGCCAAATTATCAGCTTATAAGACAGAGACCATATACTTTACTTCTTTTGTACCCTAAAATGGATGCTCTCAAATATACAGCTTAAACCAGCTCCAGCTGTAAAGTATGTCAGAAGTAATTTAAATGAATTTGAGCAAATTCAAGGTTTTCCATATAATAAGGCCACATTTCCTCACTTGCATTCTAACACTCTTAACTGAGTAGGAGAAAAAGTGATAGTTACAGCTAGCATGCAATTCTCGTAACCCACAGCCTATTATGTTTTTGCCACAACTATAGTAAGTGATGACTGAAACTACCATATCGCTAGTAGAGTCATGCAGTTTTACTTGAAAGTTTATTAGGACTGGGTCTAATTTGGGAATCTCCATGTAAGTGTATAGGACATGTGGAAATCATCTATCCTTTGTTGTTATTGGCAGGAAAAGGATGGTTAACATAGTGCTAAGATATTGACACTACCTCTAATAATAATTGTATACTGTCAGTTTTCTTACAAAAGTAATTTTAAAAGGAAAGAAATACACTCGAGAGACAGAAAACATGATATTATGTGTAAATATTTTTATTAATGTGAGTCTCACTGGCTTTGTGATATTTTGGGGGTGAGAAGTGGCAAATACTGGTTTTCCTCAATAGCCCACCTTCAGCAGAATTAGACTTAAACCATCCCAGATAAATAAGAATCTTTTAAAAAGCTTTTTTATTCTGAAATCAAGATTCACAGGAAATTGCAAAAGCAGCACAAAGAGATATGTGTACCATTTACCTAGCATCTCATAATATCTTACATAGCTATAGTTCAATATCAAAACCAAGAAGTTAACACCAGCATATTGCTATTAACTAGACTACAGAACTCAATTAGTTTTCACAATTTTTAAACTTGTATTCCTGTGTATGTTTATGGTGCCTATGCGTCTGTCTATATGGTTCCATGCCAGATTCCATATGGGCGCCAGTTCGAGTACTGGCTGCTCCACTTCTGATCCAGCTCTCTGCTAATGTGCCTGGGAAATCCCCGGAGGATGTCCCAAGTCTTTGGGCCCCTGTACCCACATAGGTGACCTGGAAGAAGCTCCAGGCTCCTGGCTTCTGATGTGGCCATTTGGGGAATGAATCAGCGGATGGAAGACCTCTCTCTCTCTGCCTCTCTGTAACTCTGCCTTTCAAATAAATAAATCATCTTAAAAATTTTGGTTAGCTTATAACTATATTTTCTGCAAACTTTGAAATATCCTCATCTGCTCTCAGAAAACAATAGAATTAAATTAGAAATCAATAAAAGAAAAATAGAAAGATAGTGAATCCCAAAGATTAAATGACATACTTCTAAATGACATATGGGTCAAAGAAGTCTCAAGAGAAATTATAAAATATTTTAACTAATTAGATAAAAAATTAACTCATCATTTGTGGGTTGTAATGAAAGTATTGCTTAGAGGGAAACTTAAAGCATTTAATGTATATATCAGAAAAGAAGAAAGCTCTAAAATCAATAATTGAAGGTAGATTTTGCTAACATTAAAATTTCCTGCTGCAAAAGACATCAGAGAGAAGCTGCAGGGTGAGCACTGGACTTAACAGTTCAGATGCCACATAGGAGGCAGGCGTTTAGCACAGTGGTGAAGTTATCACTTGGGGTGCCCATATTCCATACTGGAGTCCTTGCATTGGAGTCCCAGCTCTGCTTCAACCAGCTTCCTGTTAATACACACGCTGGAGGCCAGCGCCGCAGCTCACTAGGCTAATCCTCCACCTGCGGCGCCAGCACCCTGGGTTCTAGTCCCATTTGGGGTGTCAGATTCTGTCCCGGTTGCCCCTCTTCCAGTCCAGCTCTCTGCTGTGGCCCGGGAAGGCAGTGGAGGATGGCCCAGGTCCTTGGGCCCTGCACCTGCATGGGAGACCAGGAGGAAGCACATGACTCCTGGCTTTGGATTGGCGCAGTGTGCTGGTCGCAACGCACCGGCCATAGCGGCCACTTGGGGGGTGAACCAACGGAAAAAGGAAGACCTTTCTCTCTGTCTCTCTCTCTCTCTCTCACTGTCTAATTCTGCCTGTCAAAAAAAAAAAAATACACATGCTGGGAGGGAGCAGGTATAATGGTTCAAGTACTTGAGTCCCTGCCACTCATATGGGAGATTGAGTTCCTGGCTCCCAGTCTTGGCTATTGCAGATATTTGAGGACATAACCAGCAGATAAAATATTTCTCTCTGCCTTTCAAATAAAATAAATATTAATTTACCAGCTCAAGTCCCAGCTGCTCCACTTCTGATCCAGCTCCCTGCTAATGTACCTCGGAAAGCAGCAGAGGATGGTCCAAGTTCTTGGGCCCCTGCATTCACCTGGGAGACCTGGAAGAAGCTCCTGGCTCCTGGCTTCGTTATGGCCCAGCCCTGGCTGTTGCAGTCATTTGCGTAGTGACCCAGTGGGTAGAAGATCTCTTTCTCCGCCTCTCCCTCTATGTGTAACTCTGCCTTTCAAATAAAAAGAAATCTTTTTTTTTTAAGAATAACTTTTGAAAAAAGAGATAAGGGGATGGGCATTGTGGTGCAGCAGGTTTAGCTACCACTTGGGATGCTTGCATCCCCTATTAGAGTGTCTGGGATCAAGTCCCAATTCTGCTTCTGATTCATCTTCCTGGAAGACAGCAGATGATGGCCCAAATGCTTGGGTCCCTGCCATCTCTATGGGAAATCCAGATGCAGTTTCTGGCTATTGGCTTCAGTTGGGCCAACCCTGGCTGTTGTAGGCATTTGGGAAGTGAACCAGGGGATGGAAGATTTCTCTCTCTCCCTCTCTGTTTGCTACTCTTTCAAATAAAGAAATATTATAGACAGATAAGTCACAAAATGGGAGGAAATATTTACCAAAGACACATATGATAAAAAGTTGTTGTTCAAAACCTAAAATTAACTTTAAAACTCAACAACAGGCCGGCGCCGCGGCTCACTAGGCTAATCCTCTGCCTTGTGGCGCCAGCACACCGGGTTCTAGTCCCGGTCGGGGCGCCGGATTCTGTCCCGGTTGCCCCTCTTCCAGGCCAGCTCTCTGCTATGGCCCAGGAGTGCAGTGGAGGATGGCCCAAGTGCTTGGGCCCTGCACCCCATGGGAGACCAGGAGAAGCACCTGGCTCTTGCCATTGGATCAGCGTGGTGCGCCGGCCGCAGCGGCCATTGGAGGGTGAACCAACGGCAAAGGAAGACCTTTCTCTCTGTCTCTCTCTCTCACTGTCCACTCTGCCTGTCAAAAAAAAAAAAAATCAATCCAAAGGACCTATACAGTCATCTCACCAAAGAAGTTATACAAGTACAAAGTAAATATTTGAGAAAATGCACATAAGTTTTTAGACAATACAAATTAGAAAAATTATGTTGCCACTACCTGAATATTAGAATGGCTAAAATCTAAAACACTGATAACATTGAAAGGTGGTAAGAATGTGGAGCAACAGGAACTCTTCAATCATTTCTGGTGATGGTACACCACTATGGAAAATGGTTTATCAGTTTCCTAGATATATGATTCAGCAATTGCACTCCTTGATATTTATCCAAGTGAGTTGACAATTATGTCCATAAAAAAACCTGTACATGAATGTTTACTACAGTTTTATTAATAACTGCCAAAATCTGGAAACAACCACGATGCCCTTTAACAGATAAATGGATAAATACAATACAGTACATCCTCGCAATGGAACATTATTCAGGGATAAAAAGAAATGAGCTACCATATCACAGAAAAATATCAAAGAACCTGAAATATACATACTATATGTATGTATATTCAAAACAAACTAAAGGCAGTAAAATGATCAGAGGTTGTCAGAAATTTGGGAGAAATGAAGCAGGGTTGAAAACAGGTAGATCATGGGATTTTTAGAGCAAACTATAACAGTAGATATATAACATTACATATTTCCAAAAATCCATAACTGTACAATACAAAGTATGAACTCTAATGTAAATTATGGACTTAATCAATAATAAAAAAACTAAATATTAAATTACATTTAAATTTTTAAAAAATTTTTATTTGAGCAACAGAGACAGGTAGACATGAGAGAGTTCTCATCCACTGGTTTACGTCCCAAATGCCTGCAAAAGCTGGGGCAGGGCCAGGACTGAAGTACGGAGCTGGTAATGCAATCCAGGTCTCCCAAGTTGGTGGCAGGAACCCAACTACTTGAGCCATTGGCATGTCTCCCAGTGTCTACATTAACAGGAAGATGAAATCTGGAGCCAGAGCTGGAGATCAAACCTAGATTTTCCAGTACAGAATGTGGGTCTTTTTTCGTCTAAATATTTATTTATTATTATTTATTTGAAAAGCAGAGTTACAGAAAGGCAGAGGCAGGCAGAGCGAGAGAGAGAGAGAAGAGAGAGAGAGAGAAAGGTCTTGCATCTGCTGGTTCACTCCCCCAGATGGCCGCAAGGGCTAGAGCTGGGCTGATCCAGAGCCAGGAGCCAGGAGCTTCTTCCAGGGCTCCCATGTGAATGCAGTAGCCCAAGAACCTGGGCCATCTTCTACTGCTATCCCAGGCAATAGCAGAGAGCTGGATCAGAAGTGGAGCAGCTGGGACTCGAACCAGCGCCCATATGGGATGCTGGCACTGCAGGTGGCAGCTCTACCTGCTACGCCACAGCTCCGACCTCTAGGATGTGGGTGTCTTAACTGGCATTTTTTTTTTGACAGGCAGAGTGGACAGTGAGAGAGAGAGACAGAGAGAAAGGTCTTCCTTTGCCGTTGGTTCACCCTCCAATGGCCGCCGCGGCTGGTGTGCTGCTACCGGCGCACCGTGCTGATCCGAAGGCAGGAGCCAGGTGCTTATCCTGGTCTCCCATTGGGTGCAGGGCCCAAGCACTTGGGCCATCCTCCACTGCACTCCTGGGCCATAGCAGAGAGCTGGCCTGGAAGAGGGGCAACCGGGACAGAATCCGGTGCCCCAACCGGGACTAGAACCTGGTGTGCTGGCGCCGCTAGGCGGAGGATTAGCCTATTGAGCTGTGGCGCCGGCTTAACTGGCATTTTTAACTACTAGGGCAACCATCTGTTCCTGTTCATGCATCTTCTTTTAATAATTATTTCATCAATTATTAACAAATTTATCACACTAATACAATGTTAACAGAACAAACTGTATATGTAAAGAAAAGGGAGATATAAGAACTCTCTGTACTTACTGCTCAATTTTCTATAAACCTAACACTTCTCTATAATATAAAATATCTTAAAAATATTTATTTACTTGAAAATCAGAATGATAAGGAGCAAGAGCAGGAATGAAAACAAGAGCTCTTCCATCTACTAGTTCATTCTCCAAAATATCCACAACAGCCAGAGCTGGGACAGGCCAAGGTCAGGAGCCAGGCATTCCATCTGAATCTCCCATGAGCGACAGGAATTCAAGTACTTAAGCCATCATTCACTGCTTTCCCAGGTGCGTTAGCAGAGAGTTGGATGGGAAGCAGAGTAGCTGGGACTCAAATAGGCATTCCAATATGGGATGCAGGTGTATCAAGTGGTGGCTAAAGCCACTGTGCTACAACACCCAACCCTAAAATAAATTTTTTCCAAAGAAATCTTTTATTTAATGAGTATAAATTTCTTTTAATTGAAAAATACTCCAAGGTATAAATCATATCTTTTAACTTAATTAAAGGCTCAAGAAACATTGCTTCATTTTAAAAAGTGTTTTTCAGAAAAATTTTAAAAAATCAAATTTAAGTATGAAATACATGAACTTTTTGAAGTTATAAATGTCAGCATCATTATTAGGAAATGCTAGCTCTTTCATGAAGCCTTCCCTAAATGCCCAATAACTGGCACTCCGATAGAGTTCTTTTTTTTTTTTTTAGATTTTATTTATTTATCTGAGAGGTAAAGTTACAGACAGAGAAACAGAGAGACAGAAAGGTCTTGCATCCACTGGTTCACTCCCCAAATGGCTGCAGTGGCCGGAGCTGAGCTGATCCGAAGCCAGGAACCAGGAGCTTTTTCCAGGTCTCCCACACAGGTGCCAGGCGCCAAGCACTTGGGCCATCCTCCACTGCTTTCCCAGGCCACAGAAGGGGCTGGATGGGAAGGGGAGCAGCCAGGACTAGATCCGTAGCCCACATGGGATGCTAGCATCACAGACAGAAGCTTAGCCCACTGTGCCACAGCACCAGTCCCTCCTATAGAGTTTAATTTGCCATTCTTTTTGGGTGTTTATATTATATCATAGATATTTTACCTTTATTTTTATGTTTTTCTCCTCTAGTACACTGCAACTTCAGAAATGCAAGGCTCATATTTTATTCATTTTTGTATTCCCAGGTGCCTAGCACAGTACCTTATATCTAGCAGTCACTCAAGAAATGTTTGCTCAATACATATATTACCCCTTACTTTATGTAATATACACATCCTGAATAAAAGGGGGATTGACTTTATTTTTATAAATCACACTTCCCTTGAAATTATTTTATAATTATAGAGATAGCTTCTGTTGATTTCTAACAGATTATTGAGTCCTTTTTGTGCTTGATACTTTAATTTCCTTTGTACTAAAATATCTCTGGTAGCTAAGTAGTTTCCAAGATGGTAGTGGCTGGAGAATACAAATAAGCCTTTTTTGAAATACTAAAGGTTAACGTCAATTTTATAAAATCAGATGATTTCAGTAAATATATTTTAATGCTTTCCTTAAATCCTACCATGACTGTATGTAAAATACTAATAGAAATGTTGAAAATTAAAAAAAAATTGAGATCTGAAAATTCCAAGATTCCTGATGATGTGACATTCCTATGATATATATATACATATAAATACATGTATACTATGTATATATACATATATATATATATATATATATAGCATAGCATAGAAAAAGACATTGTATATGATTTGTAGGAATTTAAGGGATGAAGACAAATACTGTTCTCTTTTTCTCTGATGGCAGAATCCCTAAATTCTATCTCATAGAGAACTCCAACATATTAATGTTGAATTGCTACAACTAGAATAGCAACTATCTCTGCCTCAAAGCATCTGTACAGGATAGTTTGTCTTTAAAATATTTGTTGGAGGGGCCGGCACTGTGGCACACTGGGAAAAGCCCTGGCCTGAAGCGCTGGCATCCCACATGGGCGCCGGTTCTAGTCCCGGCTGCTCCTCTCTCTGCTATGGCCTGGTAAAACGTAGAAGATGGCCCAGGTCCTTGGGCCCCTGAACCTGTGTGGGAGACCTGGAAGAAGCTCCTGCCTCCTGGCTTCGGATTCGTGCAGCTCTGGCCATTGTGGTTACCTGGGGAGTGAACAATCAGATGGAAGACTTCTCTCTCTCTCTCTCTGCCTCTCCTCTCTGTGTAACTCTGACTTTCAAATAAATAAATAAATCTTTAAAAAAAATATTTGTTGGAGTCAATGTTAACTTTAAGATCCTCCAAATCAAAATGGTTTATATATTTTTTTTTTACTTCCTTCCTTCCCACCTATGCCTCAGACCTAGTCATGATACCACTATGGCTGCAGAGGAAGCTGGATGGCATTTAGAGCTAAAAGGATTCGTGAACTCTACACTAAAATTTCTAGAATACGTAGAGGAGGCAGGGAAGAGCAGAGAGTGAAAGGGTCTAGACTGGTCTACAGTGTTCAGACATCAAAGTGTGTAATCAGGTTAAGAAAAAACAGGGGCCGGCGCCGCGGCTCAATAGGCTAATCCTCCGCCTTCCGGCACTGGCACACCAGGTTCTAGTCCCGGTCGGGGCGCCAGATTCTGTCCTGGTTGCCCCTCTTCCAGGCCAGCTCTCCGCTGTGGCCCGGGAGTGCAGTGGAGGATGGCCCAAATGCCTGGGCTCTGCACCCGCATGGGAGATCAGGAGAAGCACCCGGCTCCCAGCTTCGGATCAGCGCGGTGCACTGGCCGCAGCAGCCATTAGGGGGTGAACCAACGGCAAAGGAAGACCTTTCTCTCTGTCTCTCTCTCTCTCACTGTCCACTCTGCCTGTCAAAAAAAAAAAAAAAAAAGAAAAAAAAAGAAAAAAAAAAAGAAAAACAGGAAGTGAAGGGACGAAAGGGGGTAATAATCCATAGTTTTGCACACCAGTTATAAAATGCGCCCGCAATACTGCTCAATAGTGTTTCTGAAGATTTGGAAGAATGAACACTTTTAAACTGAAGACAGTTTACACAGTTCAGAAGCTGGAAAAATGGTATTCGGAATGCTTTTATGCTAGTATTATGCTCTGCAAGCCTAGACATTGTATAGTTTAGTTTCTGTCCAATAAATTGCAATTAGTCTTCTAGATGCTTTGAAAGTATTAACACAGACTCTTCATAATATCTGAAAATTTCTTCCTTTTCCTGATTCAAAAGGAGTCAAACATACTTTTTGAGGGTTTTCTAGATTCATTTCTGTTTACTTGCAATTAGTTTACATGAGTTTGTGTACTTAGCATGTGTTGACTGAAGAACCAAATATTAGCCTTCTAAAAATATTTCCGTCCTTAAAGAAGTGAGCTTAGATCTAAGATTTCATACTCTGATATTGACCTGATGCTGTCACCAAGCAACAGAAATCCGTATTTTGAAGGACTGAAGCTCAGTCTAAAAATAAATGCTAATAGAAATGTCACTACTTAAGATGCCTCACTTTGGGTAGCTTAATTAGTCATGTTCTAACCCATTCTCTTTAATTAAAAAAAGTCCATCTCAAAAAACTCAAAGAAATGATAAATATTTGAGTTGATAGGGTTACCCTGATTTGAACATTACACAATGTGTACATATATGGAAACATCACAATACCCCATAAATATGTGCAATTTTACATGGCAATGAAAAAACTTAAAGAACATTTTCTGGCCGGCGCTGCAGCTCAATAGGCTAATCCTCTGTCTGTCCCGGTTGCCTTTCTTCCAGTCCGGCCCTCTGCTGTGGCCCGGGAAGGCAGTGCAGGATGGCCCAAGTCCTTGGGCCCTGCACCTGCATGGGAGACCAGGAGAAGCACCTGGCTCCTGGCTTAGGATCAGCGCGGCGCACCGGCCGCAGCGGCCATTGGGGGGTGAACCAGTGGAAAAAGGAAGACCTTTCTCTCTCTCTCTCTCTCTCTCTCTCTCACTGTCTACTCTGCCTGTCAAAACAAAACAAAACAAAACAAAAAAACACATTTTCTAAACACACAAAAGAATGTCCAGAAAACAATGAGCCTGTATCTTGTGAGCAAGGTACTTATGAACAATAAGAAAGGAATAAAGGCCAATTTGCTAAGCTTGCTTTGCATAAGAGGTCAGAATCATCTTTTTCCTCATGTAGTTTATATGTAAAAGTACATTTTAGGGATTTCCGGCAAGATGGTGGAATAGGAAGGGAGCACACTGATAGTCTGGGGAGAGATAGTTTAATAAAAGTGGAGATACTGCAGGTTCAAGGAAGAGTAGGGGAGGAAACAGCAGAAGAAACTCTTCTGGAACGCGTGACTCACAGCGGACCTGCGTGGAGAGCGTGGGAGCCCACAGTTCGGGACATCAGCGGCAGACTCAACACACCAGCGCTGGAACGCGAGGTGAGCCGAACCTCAATAGCCCGAGACACCGGCAGGCAAGCGGAGAGAGGAGACTAGAGGGAACGACCCCCGGGGGGGGAAGTTCACAAGGCTAACTGGAAGAGAGAGAGAGAGAGAAAAAAGGGTGACTAGTACGGACACGGGTTTCTCTCTCTCCGCTCACCTCTCAAGGGCGAGCAAGACAAAGAGCAGGCGCCATCTTGGACATACGTCATAAGCAGAGCGACCTCAGGTCTGCACCGGCCCTGAGCCTAGCAGAAAAACCTGACTCTGGGCGGGGCGAATTAACAGGAGATTAGGAGCTAGTAAATTTGTGGTGCTACTGAACTGAGACTGTGAAAAAAGAGACGGTGGGGGAGAGAACTCACGGAATTCACGTGAGCACTCTCCAGAGACGCTACAATTCCGTAACTTTGGCAACCCAGTGGGAGGCTGAAGGAGAATTTGAGCCCACTCTGAGGGCCGAACAGATTCCCTGTGGGGATCTTGGGAAAGAGCTTCTGATCTCTGGCTCCTGTGGGTATATCATTTGCCTGCTAACTACCTCCAACTTCGTTCAGCTGTGCGGAATTACTTCCCTTTTGAATCAAAAAAAAAAAGAGAGAGAGAGAGAGATTTACCACGCCTAACCTGGGAGTGTCACCTTTGGCACACCAAACAGAGCTCTCAGGCCACACCCATCTCAAGCCCTAAGGCTCCATCAAAAACAGATAGCCCACTTAATCTAGAGTCATAGGATAACAAGAAAAAGCACCACAGTGAAGAAACCAAACATCTCCAATATGCCAAATAACAAACGCAAAAACCGAGGTAATAAAAACAAGGAAGTCACCATGACGCCCTCAAATGAAAAAGACACCCCAATTCAAGATTATGAAGATGATGACATAGAAGAAATGCAAGAAGCAGATCTCAAAAAATTGATAAGAACATTAAGAAGTTCTCAAAAACAAATTCTGGAACTACACAAATCCTTAATGGACAAGATAGAAAATCTCTCTCGTGAAAATGAAATATTAAGGAGGAATCAAAATGAAACGAAACAACTAGTACAACAGGAAACTGGGATAGTGACTGAAGTGAAGAATTCAATAGATCAAATGAAAAACACAATAGAGAGCCTTACAAACAGAATGGGTGAAGCAGAAGAGAGAATATCGGACTTAGAAGACAGAGAACAGGAAAGGATACAGTCAGAACAAAGAAAAGAAGAGGAAATTAGAAATCTGAAACATATTGTCGGGAATCTTCAGGATACTATTAAAAAACCCAACATTCGGGTTCTAGGAGTTCCTGAAGGCATGGAGAGGGAGAAAGGATTAGAAGGCCTTTTTAGTGAGATATTAGCAGAAAATTTCCCAGGTTTGGAGAAGGACAGAGAAATCCTAGTACAGGAAGCCCACAGAACCCCTAATAAACACGACCAAAAGAGATCCTCACCACGACACGTTGTAATTAAACTCTCCACAGTGAAACATAAAGAAAAGATGCTAAAATGTGCAAGAGAGAAACGTCAGATTACTCTCAGAGGATCTCCAATCAGACTCACAGCTGACTTCTCATCAGAAACTCTAAAAGCTAGGAGGGAATGGCGAGATATAGCCCAGGTACTAAGAGAGAACAACTGCCAGCCCAGAATATTATATCCTGCAAAGCTATCATTTGTGAATGAAGGTGAAATAAAGACTTTTCATTGCAAACAGAAATTGAAAGAATTTGTTGCCACTTGTCCAGCCCTGCAAAAGATGCTTAAAGATGTGTTACACACAGAAACACAGAAACACGGTCATCAATATGAAAGAAGGTAAAGGAAGGAAACCAAGGAAGGAAACCTCACAGCAAAAGATCACAGGGAATTCAAAGCATATATTAGAACTTATCTTTGGCAAATGGCAGGGCAAAGTTACCACTTATCATTAGTCACTTTGAACGTGAATGGCCTGAACTGTCCAGTTAAAAGACACCGATTGGCTGATTGGGTTAAGGAACAAAACCCATCTATTTGCTGCTTACAAGAAACACATCTTTCCAACAAAGATCCATACAGACTGAAAGTGAAAGGCTGGAAAAAGATATACCATGCCAACAGAAATGAAAAAAGAGCGGGCGTAGCCATCTTAATATCGGACAACATAAACTTTACCACAAAAACTGTTAAGAGAGACAAAGAGGGACACTATATCATGATTAAAGGATCAATTCAACAGGAAGATATAACAATTATCAATGTATATGCACCTAACTACAGGGCACCAGTTTATCTAAAAGATTTATTAACGGACTTAAAGGGAGACTTAGACCCCAATACAGTAGTACTGGGGGACTTCAATACTCCACTCTCAGAAATAGACAGATCATCCGGTCAGAAGATCAACAAGGATACAGTAGATTTAAACAACACTATAGCCCAAATGGATCTAACAGATATATACAGAACTTTCAATCCTACAGCTAAAGATTTTACATTCTTCTCAGCAGTACATGGAAGCTTCTCTAGGATTGACCACATACTAGGCCATAAAGCGAGTCTCAGCAAATTCAAAAGAATTAGAATCATACCATGCAGCTTCTCAGACCATAAAGGAATGAAGTTGGAAATTACCAACTCAGGAATCCCTAGAGCATACGCAAACACATGGAGATTGAACAACATGCTCCTGAATCAACAATGGGTCATAGAAGAAATCAAAAGAGAAATCAAAAACTTTCTGGAAGTAAATGAGGATAACAGCACAACATACCAAAACTTATGGGACACAGCAAAAGCAGTGTTAAGAGGAAAGTTTATATCAATAGGTGCCTACATCAAGAAATTGGAAAGACACCAAATAGATGAGCTTTCAATTCACCTCAAGGATCTAGAAAACCTACAGCAAATCAGACCCAAATCTAGTAGGAGAAGAGAAATAATTAAAATCAGAGAAGAAATCAACAGGATTGAATCAAGAAAAACATTACAAAAATCAGCCAAACGAAGAGCTGGTTTTTTGAAAAAATAAACAAAATTGACACCCCATTGGCCCAACTAACTAAAAAAAGAAGAGAAAAGACCCAAATCAATAAAATCAGAGATGAAAAAGGAAATGTAACAACAGACACCACAGAAATAAAAAGAATCATCAGAAATTACTACAAGGACTTGTATGCCAGCAAACAGGGAAACCTATCAGAAATGGATAGATTCCTGGACACATGCAACCTGCCTAAATTGAACCAGGAAGACATCGAAAACCTAAACAGACCCATAACTGAGACAGAAATTGAAACAGTAATAAAGGCCCTCCCAACAAAGAAAAGCCCAGGACCAGATGGATTCACTGCTGAATTCTACCAGACATTTAAAGAAGAACTAACTCCAATTCTTCTCAAACTATTCAGAACAATCGAAGAAGAGGGAGTCCTCCCAAATTCTTTCTATGAAGCCAGCATCACCTTAATTCCTAAGCTGGAAAAAGATGCAGCACTGAAAGAGAATTACAGACCAATATCCCTGATGAACATAGATGCAAAAATCCTCAATAAAATTCTCGCCAATAGAATGCAACAACACATCAGAAAGATCATCCACCCAGACCAAGTGGGATTCATCCCTGGTATGCAGGGATGGTTTAATGTGCACAAGACAATCAATGTGATACACCACATTAATAGACTGCAGAAGAAAAACCATATGATTATCTCAATAGATGCCGAGAAAGCATTTGATAAAATACAACACCCGTTCATGATGAAAACTCTAAGCAAACTGGGTTTGGAAGGAACATTCCTCAATACAATCAAAGCAATCTATGAAAAACCCACGGCCAACATCCTATTGAATGGGGAAAAGTTGGAAGCATTTCCACTGAGATCTGGAACCAGACAGGGATGCCCACTCTCACCACTGCTATTCAATATAGTTCTGGAGGTTCTAGCCAGAGCTATTAGGCAAGAAAAAGAAATTAAAGGGATACAAATTGGGAAGGAAGAGCTCAAACTATCCCTCTTTGCAGATGACATGATTCTTTATTTAGAGGACCCAAAGAACTCTACTAAGAGACTATTGGAACTCATAGAAGAGTTTGGCAAAGTAGCAGGGTATAAAATCAATGCACAAAAATCAACAGCCTTTGTATACACAGACAATGCCATGGCTGAGGAAGAACTTCTAAGATCAATCCCATTCACAATAGCTACAAAAACAATCAAATACCTTGGAATAAACTTAACCAAAGACGTTAAAGATCTCTACGATGAAAATTACAAAACCTTAAAGAAAGAAATAGAAGAGGATACCAAGAAATGGAAAAATCTTCCATGCTCATGGATTGGAAGAATCAACATCATCAAAATGTCCATTCTCCCAAAAGCAATTTACAGATTCAATGCAATACCAATCAAGATACCGAAGACCTTCTTCTCAGATCTCGAAAAAATGGTGCTGAAATTTATATGGAGGCACAAGAGACCTCGAATAGCTAAAGCAATCTTGTACAACAAAAACAAAGCCGGAGGCATCACAATACCAGATTTCAGGACATACTACAGGGCAGTTGTAATCAAAACAGCATGGTACTGGTACAGAAACAGATGGATAGACCAATGGAACAGAATTGAAACACCAGAAATCAACCCAAACATCTACAGCCAACTTATATTTGATCAAGGATCTAAAACTAATTCCTGGAGCAAGGACAGTCTATTCAATAAATGGTGCTGGGAAAATTGGATTTCCACGTGCAGAATCATGAAGCAAGACCCCTACCTTACACCTTACACAAAAATCCACTCCACATGGATTAAAGACCTAAATCTACGACCTGACACCATCAAGTTACTAGAGAACATTGGAGAAACCCTTCAAGATATTGGCACAGGCAAAGAATTTCTGGAAAAGACCCAGGAGGCACAGGCAGTCAAAGCCAAAATCAACTATTGGGATTGCATCAAATTGAGAAGTTTCTGTACTGCAAAAGAAACAGTGAGGAGAGTGAAAAGACAACCGACAGAATGGGAAAAAATATTTGCAAACTATGCAACAGACAAAGGGTTAATAACCAGAATCTACAAAGAGATCAAGAAACTCCACAAAAACAAAACCAACAACCCACTTAAGAGATGGGCCAAGGACCTCAATAGACATTTTTCAAAAGAGGAAATCCAAATGGCCAACAGGCACATGAAAAAATGTTCAAGGTCATTAGCAATCAGGGAAATGCAAATCAAAACCACAATGAGGTTTCACCTCACCCCGGTTAGAATGGCTCACATGCAGAAATCTACCAACAACAGATGCTGGCGAGGATGTGGGGAAAAAGGGACACTAACCCACTGTTGGTGGGAATGCAAACTGGTCAAGCCACTATGGAAGTCAGTCTGGAGATTCCTCAGAAACCTGAAGATAACCCTACCGTTCGACCCAGCCATCCCACTCCTTGGAATTTACCCAAAGGAATTTAAATTGGCAAACAAAAAAGAGGTCTGCACCCTAATGTTTATTGCAGCTCAATTCACAATAGCTAAGACCTGGAACCAACCTAAATGCCCATCAACGATAGACTGGATAAAGAAATTATGGGATATGTACTCTTTAGAATACTATACCGCAGTAAGAAACAACGAAATCCAGTCATTTGCAACAAAATGGAGGAATCTGGAACACATCATGCTGAGTGAAATAAGCCAGTCCCAAAGGGACAAATACCATATGTTCTCCCTGATCGGTGACGACTGACTGAACACCAAGAGGGAAACCTGTTGGAGTGAGGTGGACACTATGGGAAATGGTGGCTTGATCAGCATAGCCCTGACTGTTAATGAACAACTAAATACATTATCCCTCTTAGTAGTTTTTTTTATCTGTTCTACTTAATATGACTGGTTTAGATCTGTAATTGATGCACAGTTATTCTTAAGTGTTGAAAATTAACTGAAATGTGATCCCTGTTGAACATGGTGGTGGGAATGGGAGAGGGAAGAGATGTATAATTTGGGACATGCTCAGGCTGACTTGCCCCAAGTGGTGGAGTTGGAAGCATACCAGGGGATTCCAATTCAATCCCATCAAGGTGGCATGTACCAATGCCTTCTCACTGTTCCAGGTGATCAGTTTCAGTTCACAGTTGGTCATGGTGAAGGGACTGGGAGTCAAAGGGAGCACATAGACAAGTCTAGTACCTGCTAACGCTAACTGATGGAGTAAATAAAGGGGAGAGTGATCCAACATGGGAAGTGAGAATCTCAGCAGACTCATAGAATGGCAGATGTCCTAAATAGCACTCTGGCCTCAGAATCAGCCCTAAAGGCATTCGGAGCTGGCTGAAAAGCCCATGAGAGTATTTCAGGCATGGAAAGCCAAGACACTCTGGCAAAAGATCTCTGCGAGTGAGATCCCAGTGGAAAGAACAGGCCATCAAAGAAGGAGGTACCTTTCTCTGAAGGGAGGAGAGAACCTCCACTTTGACTATGAGCTTGTCTAAACAAGATAAGAATCGGAGAACTCAGAGGGCTTCCATAGCCTTGGAAACTCATGACTGGAGCATAGGGAGATTACTGATGCCATAGACAGGAGTGTCAATTGGTAAAGTCAACAACAGGAGTCACTGTGCACTTACTCCTCATGTAGGATCTCTATCCTTAATGTGCTGTACATTGAGATTTAATGCTATAACGAGTACTCAAACAATATATTTCACTTTGTGTTTCTATGGGGGTGCAAACTGTTGAAATCCTTACTTAATGCATACTAAACTGATCCTCTGTAAAAAAAAAAAAAAAAAAAAAAAAAAAAAAAAAGAAATTATCAATTCCCAACTTGACTCTCACTGGGATTAAACATGACAATAGGTCTGCTCTGATTTCATCATCATTTTAAAAAATCATCTATTATTTTTCACTTTATGTTTCTGTGTGGGAGCAAACTGTTGAAATCCATACTTAATGTATACTAAGCTGATCTTCTGTATATTAAGATAATCGAAAATGAATCTTGATGTGAATGGAAGGGGAGAGGGAGTGGGAAAGGGGAGGGTTGTGGGTGGGAGGGACGGTATGGGGGGAAAGCCATTGTAATCCATAAGTCGTACTTTGGAAATTTATATGCATTAAATAAAAGTTTAAAAAAAAAAAAAAAAAAAAGTACATTTTAGTACTATGCTAAAATGAACAAGAGATTTAAAAATTTCAATATTAGGTACCAAAAATTTAAACATTAGCTACCAAAATCAGATCTCTGTTCAGCTTAAATAAATGAAGTACAATTTCTTGATTTGTTGCTCAGCATCCTGATGTGAGCAAGTACTTGAACCTGTCCCTAGGCAGTCAGATTCAGCAAGAGAGTAACTCAACAGAGTCCACAGATGAGAAGGGAGATAAGAAAATAGAATCTGAGACAGGCATTTGGCCTAGTGGTTAAGATACCTGCACCCACATGGGAATGCATGCATTAGAGACTTGGCTTTATCTCCTGACACCAGCTTCCTGCGAATGAAAAAGCTGAGATGCAGTGGTGATGGTTCCAGTAATTGGGTTTCTACCATCCAGGTGGAACACATGAACTGAGTACCCAGCTCTTGAATTTGGTCAGGCCAAGTCATAGTCATTGCAGGTATATAGGGAATAAACCAGCAGATGAGTATGTCTGCTCTCTTCGCCCACTCACCTCCCACAAAATAAATTTTTAAAAAGTCTCATTGTAAATTATTTTGATTTTATCCACTTCTTCAATTACTCCTTCCCAGTTTCTTCTACTGCTTACTTCCATACAAGAGCATATTAACCAAAGGCTCTGTCCTTAGTCTTCTATTTCTGTTCTTTTCCTGGGCAAAATCACCAATTTGCATTGTTCCAGCAATCACCTCTTAATTTCTCTAGCTGTGGGCTCCTTCCTGAGCCTACACTGCATTTTGTATTACCAAATGAATAGCTTTATCTGGGTGTTTCACTAGCACCTTAAACAGGTCCAAGATCAAGATCTTCACCTTTCCAAACAAGACTTCTTGACTTACTAACTACTTATGTGAAAGCCACTAACATTCTTTCATCTTGGCATTATCTTTGAAGTCTATCATTTTTTACTTCTACTATCCAACTGGTTGTTAAGTCTTCTTGACTCTACATCCCCCATCACACAATATCTTTTTTAACATATTTTATCTTCATTTTACCTTTTTTATCATCACTCTAGTACAAACTATTTCTCACCTGGACTGGACTACAGCTTCCTAACTAGTTAATAAACATCAGCTGAATGAATGCAAGAACTGAATGGTACCTCTACTTTAAGTCTCTCATCACTTTAATCCATCTTGGTCAATGGGGCAAGATTAATTTCCTAAAGCACAGTTCTAACCTTATCAGTTCTCTACTCAAAAACAAAAGTTCCTATTTCCTATATAATGAAATAAATTTTTCTGAAATATTTTCCTCTCATTGGAGCAAAGCTGGGCTACTCACTTCTTACACACACTACATGCTTTATCTAGCTCTCCATTCACATAATGCCTATACCTACCCATCAGTCACGGCCTATCCATGTTATCCGCTCTATGAAACCTTTCCTGACTTCCTATCATGGTTCACATCTTTCCTCTAAAACCCCCACAACACTTGACTGGTACTTCCTTTTTTATTTATATTTTTAAAATTAATATAAAGAGAACAGATTTCATGCAGTTTATACAGTTCTAAGAATATAATGATACTTCCCTCCCTCTCTCTCCCTTTTCATTTTTTATTTTTGTGACATTTAAAAAATATTTATTTGAAAGAGCTACGGGGGGGGGGGAGAACAGATTTCATGCAGTTTATACAGTTCTAAGAATATAATGATACTTCCCTCCCTCTCTCTCCCTTTTCATTTTTTTATTTTTGTGACATTTAAAAAATATTTATTTGAAAGAGCTACAGGGAGAGAGGGGGGGGAGAGAGAGAGAGAGAGAGATCGATCTTTTGTCTGTTGGTTCACTCTCCAGAAGGCTGCAATGGATAGGGCTGAGCCAGGTCAAAGCCTGGAGCCAGGAGCTTCATCTGGGTCTCCCACATGGGTGGCAGGGGTCCAAATACTTGGGCCATCTTTCACTGCTTTCCCAGGCCATTTGCAGGGAGCTGGATCAGATGTGGAGCAGCCAGAACATAAACAGGCACCCATATGAGATGCCAGCATCACAGGTGATGGCTTTACCCACTATGCCACAATGCCAGCCATGTGACAACACTTTTAGGTTAGTTTATATGCTTCACTAAACAGTTCAACAAGCAAAAAGTACGAAGACCCCTGTACATCTTTAAATCATTTATGACCTACCTTGCATTATAGCAGTAAAATAAAACTTGCAGCTGGCGCCGCGGCTCAACAGGCTAATCCTCTGCCTGTGGCGCCGGCACACCGGGTTCTAGTCCCGGGTGGGGTGCCAGATTCTGTCCGGGCTGCCCCTCTTCCAATTCAGCTCTCTGCTGTGGCCTGGGAGTGCAGTGGAGGATGGCCCAAGTCCTTGGGCCCTGTACCCGCATGGGAGACCAGGAGAAGCACCTGGCTCCTGCCTTCAGATCAGCGCGGTGCTCCAGCCACAACACATTGGCCGCAGCGGCCATTGGGGGTGAACCAACAGAAAACACTTTTCTCTCTGTCTCTCTCACTGTCCACTCTGCGTGTCAAAAAAATAAATAAATAAAAAATAAAACTTGCCTTATTCTGTATGATTTGAGGGACGAAATTTGCTTTAATCATATCTGAATACCCTGCAGTGCCAAGAATAGTACTTTATGTGATGAGTTTTCAATAAGTATTTTTAGGGGAGGGAAATGAATGGGTAAAGAAAAGAGGCTATACATGATAAATGGAAGAAATAGTGGTAAGATCTGGATTCTAAAACAAAGTTTTAATCCTTATATGTAAGACGGGCAACCAAATTGTCATCATATGGCATTTATATTTTTAAGCAAACACTTTTAACCATACATTTGGAAATGTAAATTTATTTAACAACTATATTGTTTTTACTACTGCCAGACATTGTTCTAAGCCTTTTATATCTTGATTTATGTAATCCTTGTAAGAATCCTATTTTCTAAACAGGCAAACTGAGGCATAGACACTAAGCAACTTGCTCAGGGATAAAAGGGTAACAAGTGGTAGAATCCAGGCAGTCTGACTCCAGAGACCATGCTCTTCATTACATAAATATATTTTATTGTATCTATAGATATATACTTCCCTGACTTTAAAATCTGAGTAAGTTAAAAATGAAGGTTTTTTTTCTTGAAAACTCAGGGTCATCAATATAATTTTGCTTTATAGTACAATGACAAACTGAAGAGGTTGCTGAAATGTAAAAGGTACTACCCTTTACTAAGTGTGTGGACCAAAATGCCAGCATTTGTGTTGTTGGTTTTAAGTTGTTCTGCTTTTTCCCTTGATGTTAAACTGTTATTTACCACTTGCGGCTATCAATGGGCCTAAAATGCCTCTATCTTCTTTCAATTTACTGGGTACTGGGAACCAAACTCATCAGAAATATGTATTAAGAGCCAATAAGACTCTTCGTTCATGAACTTCCTTATGCTTAGTTACAACCAATGTTCCTGAATCTCACATCAGCTTCAGGAGTGAATTCCATTAAGTTGAAACTGTTCAAAGTCTGATCCAGCAATAAACTGGGCATTATTACATAATTTCTGGTGACTGCCTGAAGTAATTATGTAAACTAAATGAGGGTCCTAATAGTTGGCCATCCTTCTCCCAAAGTGAATTATACCAGCCCAGGATTCATAATTATAAAATGTGGCAGTACTTCTTTGATAGAGCAACCAAACAATGCATAATTTCTTCTATTCTTACCTTTGCACCACCCAAAAATCCCAAGGAAATGGCAACTCTAGCTCTCAGATCTGGCCTGTCTTTGGGCCATACATAAGAAAGCATTGCTTTTATGATTTTCCGAGTATCAACATCTTTTAACTGTTGAAAGAAAGAAAACATAGCAGTTAGTTACATGTCATCTCAAATGTAACCATATTTCATTAGTTGAATCATATTAGAATCATATAAATATTTGTGAAATACCTGAAAATATTACAAATATAACTTTTATTCTAAATCAAAGGCCAATGTATTTCAAACTGAAAATATTAAACAACTCATTTTTACTTTGGATTAAACATACATATATATTATTGTTTTTAACTTCTATATATGAAAATACACAGTACTTGTCTTTCTTTGTCTGGTTTGTTTCATTTATGATTTCCAGTTTCATCTATTTTGCTGCAAATGTCAAGATTTCATTTTTTTATGGCAGAATAATACTCCACTCTGTGTATATACTACACTTTTTTAAAGCTTTTATTTAATCAATGCAAATTTCATAGGTACAACTTTAGGAACATAATGGTACTTTCTCCCATACCTGCCCTCCCGCTCGCACTCCCATCCCATTATGGTTCATTTTTAGTTTAACTTTATATACAGAGGATCAACTCTATGCTAAGTAAAGATTTCAACAGTTTGCACCCACATACACACACACAAACGTATAAATAAAGTACAGCTTGAGAACAAGTTTTGCAGTTAATTTTCATATTACAACTCATTAAGGACAGAGGTCCTACATGGGGAGTAAGTGCACAGTGGCTCCTGTTGTTCATTTAACAATTAACATGCTTATTTATGACGTCAGTGATCACCTGAGGCTCTTGCCATGAGCTGCCAAAGCTATGGAAGCCTTTTGTGACCACAGACTCCATCAGTATTTGGACAAGGCCATAAGGAAAGTGGAAGTTCTCTCCTCCCTTCAGAGAAAAGTATATACTTCTTTGATGGCCCCTTTCCACTGGGGTCTCACTCACAGAAACCCTTCATGTATATACCACACTCTTTATCCATTCATCCACTGATAGATATCTAGGTTGATTCTATACCTTGGCAATTGTGAATAGTGCTACAACAAACATGGGAGTGCAGGCATCTCTTTCATACACTGATTTCATTTCCTTTGGATATATACCCAGAAGAGGGATGACCTGATTACTAGAAGTTGAGAGGGATGAGGGTGACTGAATAATGGGTATCAAAACAGAGCAGGGTGAATCTGATGGGTGCTGGTGTTCTGCAGCCCAGGGGGGTGACTATGGTTTATCATGATGTATCATATTCTGCATAAAGAACTGGAAGAAAAGATAAGGAAATGGAGAGGCTATTTGCCAGGTATGGTCAGTTAAAGCTATGTATAGGTGTTGAAATTTTGTATCTTGCTCCTTAAAAATGTGCAAGTATTTCATGTTAATTCAAAACTAAAAAAAATTGTACTTATTTCTGTTAAATTTCTTATTTTCAACTATAACCACCCCCATATTGCTAAAAAGTTATTCAATTATGATGAAGAGACATAAATTTCTTATTAAGCTAGCAGACATGATATAAAACTTAGAAAAAAACTGGGGCCAGTGTTGTGGCACAACAGGTTAAGCCACCACCTACAATGCCAGCATCCCATATGGGCACTGGTTCATGTCCTAGCTGCTCCACTTCTGATCCAGCTCTCTGCTAATGTGCCTGGAAAAGCAGAAGAGGATGGCCCAAGTTCTTGGGTCCTTGCACCCATGTAAGAGACCCAGAGAAGTTCTGACTCCTGGCTTCAGCCTGGCCCAGCCCCAGCCAATGCAGTCATTTGAGAAGTGAACCAGCAGATGGAAAATCTCTCTCTCTCTAACCTATCTTTTAAATGAATAAAATAAATCTTTTAAAAAAAAATCTTAAAAAGTTTTCCATATTTCCATCTTTGTAGTTGAAAGCTTTATATAATTTTAGGCAGTTCATGATAGGACAGTTCCAATACTGTGTTTTAGGAAAGCAGGGGTCTTAGTATTGACTATATTGGAGATGTTGGGTTATGAAAAATGTCAGCAAAAATACAGTTTTCTCATTATGCTTAATCTGGTCCAAATTTATCTCATGTTTTTCTTTTTCCAATGTTTCTGAGGCAACATTCCCATTAAGTTTTTTTAGTTAGGCAACATTCTCATTAAGTTTTTTTAGTTTCAGCTTTAGAGGCATATTAAAAATCAAAATCATACCTTCTAAAACCAATGAGATTAATATATATACACTGTCGCTCCCCCATTCGCGGAGGAACGACACTAAACCCTGCGCTGTTCTTTTGTCTGCTCGGCCCTTCCCAGGTTTGCTGCTGGTCCTTCCCGGGTTGGCTGCCGACCCCTCCACCTCCGTGGAGGGGCGGCTCCCCCTGCCACTTTCCCCACTTCCGTGGGGGAGCGGCACACCGCCGGCCAGCTCTCTCAGGGGCTGTTCAGATGTTCCTTCAGATAGATGTTCCTGGTGCATGTTGTCTCTCTCCTCCTTTACAGTCCTCTTCCACCAATCCCAACTCTACTACCCACACGCCGAGCACGCTGCTCTCCTCCAATCAGGAGCAAGATCAGCTCCTGCAGCTCATCAGTCAAATTGGCGAGAGGCAGCTGTGTAGAAGTTGTTTACTCCTCTCCCAGTGCCATATTGTGGGAGAGCAGATGCATAGAATAAGTCTTAATTCCAGTAACTTAGTCTAGTCTGAGTTGCTCCCCACAATACACATATACTCAAACTATTATATTGTAGCTTATAAAACAATCCACATAAGCAAAACTGAAATATTAACTCAATATCTGGAAAAAGTATTTAAAAGACCAAAGATAAGGCTCGTTGTTGATGGCAGTGTATGGAAATAAGCAGTCGAATGCACAGGTAATAGGGAGTACATTGAAATAATCTTTCTGCAAAGCAATTTTATATCTATTATAGGCATACCTCATTTGATTGTATTTTGCTATTTTGCTTTTATTGTGCTTTGTACACTTTTTGTTTTTTAACAAATTGAAGGTTTGTGGCACCCCTGCATCCAGCAAGTCTAATGGAGCAATTTTTCCAACAGCATGTGTTCACTTTGGGTCTCAGTGCAACATTTTGATAATTCTTACAATATTTCAAACCTTTTCATTATTACTACATCTGTTATGGTGATCTGTGATCTTTGATGTCTCTAATCGTTTTGGGGTACCATAAATCATGTACATATAATATAGTGAATTAAACAGATAAAGTTGCATGTGTTTTGATTGCTCCACTGACTGGTCACCCCCCCCCTCCTTTCTTATTCCCTCTCCTCAGGCCTCCTTATTCCCTCAGACTCAACAATACTGAAATTAGATTAAATGGCCTCTAAGTGTTCAAGTAAAAGGAGGAGTCTCATATCATTCACTTTAAATCAAAAGCTAGAAATGATTAAGCTTAGTGAAGAAAGCATGTCAAAAGCCAAAACAGACTGAAAGAAAGAACCCTTGTCCCAAACAGATAGCCAAGGGCAGGGCATTAACCTGCTGTGCCACAGCACCGGCCCCGCTCTCCCCTTCTTTAGCTCTCCATCTTTCTCTGTTCTCTGTCATTCTGCCTGTCAAGTAAGCAAGCAAGCAAATAAATAAAACTTTTTTAAAAAGTACAACTGCAGTGAACACATGAATGACAGGAAAGTAAAAACAGCCTTACTGTTGATATAAAGAAAGTTTTAGTAATCTGACTATAAGGTCAAACCAGCCATAACATTTCCTTAAAGTAAAGCCTAATCCAGAGTAAGGGCCTACTTCTCCTCAATTTTATGAGCGCCAAGACAGGCAAGGAAGCTGAAGAAGAATATGAAGCTAACAGAAGTTGAAGCAGCAAGTGTTGATGAAGAAACAGGAGCACATCATCCAGAAGATCTTCATCAGACAACTGATGAAGGTGGCAACATTAAACAATAGATTTTTGGGGGATGGTGCTATAGTGTAGAAGGTTAAGCTGGTGCCTGCGGTATCAGCATCCCATACTGGCGCTTATTCAAGTCCAGGCTGACTTCCAATGCAGCATCCTGTTAATGTGCCTGGGAAAGCCCTGGAAGATAGCCCAAGCTCCTGGGCTCCCTGCACTCATGTAGGAGACCAGGAAGAAACTCCTAGTTTATGGCTTTGGCCTGGCCCAGCTCTGGCCATTGCAGCCATTTGGGGAATGTATCAGCAGATATAAGATCTTTTTCTCTCTCTATCTCTGTCTTCAAATGAATCAAATGAATGTCAGAGTTACACGGAGAGAGAAGGAGAGGCAGAGAGAGAGAGAGGGAGGGAGGGAGAGAAAGAGAGGTCTTGTATCTGCTGGTTCACTTCCCTGTTGGCAACAATGGCTGGAACAGTGCCGATCCGAAACCAGCAGCCAGGAGTTTCTTCCAGGTCTCCCACCATGGGTGCAGGGGCCCAAGCACCTGGACCATCTTCTACTGTTTTCCCAGGCCATAGCAGAGCGCTGGATCGGAAGTGGAGCAGCTGGGACTTGAACCGGTGCCCACATGGGATGCTAGCACTACAGGTGGCGACTTTACCCACTATGCCACAGCACTGGCCTAATTAATGTTATTTTGATGCCTACCAACACAACACCCATTCTTCATAGAACCTATGGATCAAGGAATAATTTTGACTTTCAAGTCTTAGTGTAAGGCTATACTTGTTGTGGATAGTGAGTGATTCCTTTGTTGGATATCAGGAAAGTATACTGAAAATGTCTTGGAAAGTATTCACCATTCTAGATGCCTTTAAGAATATTTGTGATTCATAAGAGATCAAAATAGCAACATTTGCAGGAATCTGGAAGAAGCTGAATCTAACCATCAGAGATGACTTTGAGAGATTCAAGACTTCAGTGAAGGAAGTAACTGCATATATGGTGGAAATAGCAAGAGAATCAGAAGCCTGAAGATGTGCAAGATGTGCCTGAATTGGGGCAATCTCATGATAAAGCCTTAATGTTTGGAGGAGTTGCTTCATTCAAATAAACAAAGTGGCTCCCTGAGATGTATGAAAGCTACTACTGGTGATAAAGCTATGAACGCTGTTGAAATGATAACAAAGGATATACTGTAGAAATTTAGTTGATAAAGCAGTGGCAACATTTGAGCTGACTGATTTCAATTTGGGAACATGTTTTACTGTGGGTAAATGCTGTCAAACAGCAGCATACTACACAGAAGTTCTTCATGAAAGAATCAGGAGATGCAGCAAGTTTCACTGGTATCTCATTTTAAGAAATTTTCACAGGCACCCCGACCTTCAGCAACTACTACCCTGTTCAGTAAGTAGCCATCAATATCAAGGCAAGATCCTACTCCAGCAAAAGATTTATGACTTGCTGAAGGTTTGGAAGAGTGTCAGCATTTTTAGCAATATTTTAGAATTAAGGTACATATACTGTTTGGACATACTGCTATTGAACATTAATAGAATATACTATGAGCTAAACATCTATGTGCATTGATAAGCCAAAAAATTCATTTGGCTTTAGTATAAAATTCACTGTATTGCAGTCATCCAGAACTTAACCTGCAATATCTCCAAGGTATGCCTGCATAAGCTTTTAAAATAACTCTGCTCTCTGTCTCAAGAATTCCACATCTGGTAGCTCATGTCAAGAAAATCCTTAAAAATATACTCCAAGTTGAATTAATTTCATCTCTTTAGACTCTCCTGAATTTGTCTATTTTGAAGTCTTGGGTTCAAGTGTGGCTCTGCTTCCAATTTCAGCTTCCTGATAATGTGTACTGTGGGAAATAGTAAGGGTACTCAAGTAGTTGAGTCCCTGTGATCATGAGAGAAACCAGGATTGAGTTCCTGGCTCCAGCACGTGGGAGATGTCAGTATGTCTGTCTCTCTCCTCTCCCTTAAAGAAAAAATAATAACTCTTGCCAGGATCCTTTGCTGTATGTTCTCACAGAATAGTATTCCTTTCTTTCAGAATATCCATTTTAGTTATAAACTCAATATATTGCAGTAAGATTATTTAATTCATCTGCTCCCCCGCTAAATTTAAATTCCATGGGAGCATTAACTTTGTGTTTTGTGCTCACTGTTGTAACCCAATACGAAATACCATGGCTGACATGCAGGATGTACTCAATATTTATTGAACAAAGAAATGAAAAATTTAGCAATAAAGATGTTTATGCCGGCTGGCACCGCGGCTCACTTGGCTAATCTTCCACCTTTGGTGCTGGCACCCCAGGTTCTAGTCCTGGTTGGGGCGCTGGATTCTGTCCCAGTTGCTCCTCTTCCAGTCCAGCTCTCTGCTGTGGCCTGGGAGTGCAGTGGAGAATGGCCCAAGTACTTGGGCCCTGCACCTGCATGGGTGGCCAGGAGGAAGCTCCTGGCTTCGGATCGGCGCAGCGCACCAGCCGTAGTGGCCATTTGGGGGTGAACCAACTGAAAAAGGAAGACCTTTCTCTCTGTGTCTCTCTCTCTCTCTCACTAACTCTGCCTGTCCAAAAAAAAAAAAAAAAAAAGATTTTTATGCCCATGCTGTCTTAATAGAAATAAAATTGGAAGCAGCTTAAATGATAAACAATAGAAATAATGTAAATAAATTAGACGACTGAATGCATATAACAAAATAGGAGTAATGAACATAAATATGTTAAAAGGAACGAAGTTAAAAACTTATTTTTTGTGAGAAAAAATGTGATGTGTAAGAGTTTATATGTACATAAAAGTGGATGTGGAAAGCAATACTTCCAAAGTGTTAACATTGGTAGCCATGAATAGGTGAAATCGTTGATAACTTTTTACATTCTTTTTGCTTATATTTTCTGTACTTCATGTATAATAACAAAAAATTTAATTCATTTCAAGAGGAAAAAGTTATTTGACTTCAAGTAGATTTGCACAGTATGGAATGGGGGAAAATTGGCAACATGTAAGAAATGCAGGACAGTATATTATATAATACAAGGTTTTATTATGGTTATCTCCCTAGGGCTCAGCAAAATGTTTTGCTAGTATTTTAAGCTGGTTATAATATATAGAATAACAGAAATGAAACTGTTCATATTGTACTGAAAACTAAAGGACTACCTTTCTGAACTGCTTTAAATACATGTAAGTTGAAATCTTGAAAGTATAGATCTCAATGATTTATTTTATACACATACACACATATAAATGTATGTATGTATGTATAAAAATATATGTTCTCCTAACTGGCAAGGCATTAAAAGAGGGAATAAGGCAGTAATTTCAAAATTCATTTTTCCAATCGAACTATTACTAAATAAATATAATTTAATGCATTATAACACAAACTAGAACATTTCAACCACTCTCCCATCTCACAAGTTTTATCTGCCTTATTTTTCTTGATGGAATAGTGGGGGGAAAAAAGGTCCTGTTTCCACATATCTTTAGAAACACTCTCTCCTGTCAAAACCTTCTACAACACACCCCAGAATTTTTTCAGTAAGGACACAGAGAAGTTATGGCTAAGAGCAAGAAAATTATTCTAGCTGGCTTAATAGTGCATAAAATGTCACCACTTCATTTAACAAAATGGGTTCTGAAGTTGTGTAATCATGCATTATGAGTCCATTAAGCTATAAAGGACAAGACTTCAGTTATAGTTTAGGTAAACTATAAAGTTAGAAAAATAATGTCTTTTTTTTAAGTGGAGGCCAAATCAAAGAGACATTTCAGAGGCTGAGTAACATTTTTAAAGAATTTTAAATCAACCTGTTCCTGATGCACAAGGGTAAAAGAAAACAGGTGGTCTCAATATATTTCCTAAAAGATAACACACTGCCTTTCAAAACCACCATAGTTAATTTATACTGGCCATCCAATGGTAATCTGGAAAGACAAAAGGATTACCTCAAGCTGAAAAGAGACCAGTCACTAGCTTGAGATTGAATTAGACATCACCTGCATATCAACTATTTATTTTCACCCTGACTCAACAGGGTATAAGCAGAAAACACAAATAACATATATAATACCCTTTGAAAATCACATTCTTTAAGAAAGGGTGGGAAACACAGGAAATGGTCAAGAAAGTAATGGTTATGTGAAAAAAAACCGCTGTCTGAAGAGTAACCAGTCTTGGTGTGGTATCACTATGGTAGTACAAAGGAAAACAATCCAACGATGATTGAAGGAAATGAAGTTTTTTCTCAAGGGCTAAAATTCCTGAAGTAACTAATAGATGTCATAAGTTTTTCTTCCTTATACATAAAAGAAGGTATAGATTTAACTTTTATTTATTATTTTTACAGTAAATAGGATCTAAAAGTTATTTTTGAAAACATAACTGTGAGGATTCTTCATAACACAAAAGCTCCATAAAACTGAACATTATAGAAATGTCATTAAAAGGCCTGCAGAGGTAAGAGTGAATCTACTTTCCTCCTTTGCTAACAGAATATAAACAATGTGGCCTTCTTGCTGCAGCTTGATAGTCTCAAGTTTAAAATGTATGTGGTGCTTGCCTATATTCACTGAGTTAGGGTCTTTTTACTTTTTCCTTGTTGATCTCTTTATTTAGTGGAGTATTAAACTCTTGACTGCAATGTTAATTAAAAAAATGTTATTTCAAAAACTAAAAAAGGAAAAAGGAAGAGAGTAAGGAAGGAAGGAAAGAAGGGGGGCAGGGGAAGAGGGGTAAAGAAATATTATTATATTCTTAGAGTTGTATCTATGAACTACACTGAATATGTTCTCTTTGTATTAATTTACATTAACATGAAAAAAATGAAGTATCAGAAAAAAAATGTAGGTGAGGGCCGGCATTGTGGT
Organism: Oryctolagus cuniculus; assembly: GCF_051225735.1. Lineage (NCBI taxonomy): Eukaryota > Metazoa > Chordata > Mammalia > Lagomorpha > Leporidae > Oryctolagus > Oryctolagus cuniculus. The sequence continues at coordinate 54,396,318 of NC_142888.1, forward strand.
ATAGTGGGTTAAGCCATGGCTTGGGATGCCCACATCCCATACTGGTGTGTTGGTTTGAGTCCTGGCTTTTGTTTCCAATCCAGCTACCTGCTTAATGCATCCACAGAATCAGCAGAAGATAGCCCAAGCACTTGGGTTCCTATCACATGGGAGACCTAGATGGAGCTCCTGGCTCCCAGCTTTGGCCTGGCTTACTCCTGGCTAAAGAGGGCATTTCGGCATTGAACCAGCAGATGGAGAATGTCTATCTCTTTCCCTCATCCCCTTTTTCTCTACCTCTCTGCCTTTCAAGTAAATGAAAACTAAACAAACATTAAAAAACATTTCATTGATACTTTAAGCTTCATTACAATGTAAAACTAGTATGTATGATGAACACTTTTTTTTGGAAAAATCTCAACTATATATTGGAATTAGTCATAATTAGAGGAAAGCAATTAGATTCAGAAAAATATGCACGTGTGCACGCACACACACACACACACACACACGGAACAAAAGAAGGAATTCAAATTAGTTCACTAAGATTTTTGAATCTAACAAAATTATATTGTACATTTTTCTCCAGAAACGTTTAAAAGAAAAGTTTGGAAGAGAGAGAGGGCTGTCAGAGGAGATGAAAGTAACTGAAGACAAGGTGGCCCAAGAGAAAAAGCAGGAGCCAGAAAAGGAAATGTGACTGATAGCAAGAATATGTACTCAATTAATTAATTAATGCATCTATTCTCAAATACACAAGGACAAATTCTTATTAATATCCTGTAGGTATACTTAATACTTGATATATTAAGTCACCAGAAGTTTTCAGACTTTTAAATATTTACCTATTTGGTATTAATATATGGCTTCAAAAGTGTCACAAGACTGGACAGTTAAGAAATAATGAGGGCCCAGCACTGTGGTGCAGTGGGTAAAGCCACTGCCTACAGTGCCAGCATCCCACATGGGCTCCAGTTAGAGATCCAGCTGCTCCACTTCCAATCCAGCTGCCTGCTAATGACCTGGGAAAAGCAGTGGAAGATAGCTCAAGTGCTTTGGGCCCCTGCTAACCACGAGGGAGACCAGGATGAAGATTCTGACTCCTGGCTTCAGCCTGGACCAATCCTGGCCATTCCAGCCATCTGGAGAGTGGATCAGCAGATGGAAGATTTCTCTCTCTCTTTCAAATAAATAAATAAATAAATATTTAATAACAAAGAAGAAATAATTAAAGAATATCTACTGGTACACAGGAAGTTTATACAGCACAATGGACCAAAGCAAATATATTAATAAAATGAAAAAAACATTTGACTAAAAAAGGTGTAACTAGAAAGGTACAAACTGTACTGTTTATATGCAGTAGTGCTCAAGTCAACAAATGTGCTAGAAGTGAACATCTATAACTAATAACCATTAGGACAGGACACAAAAAGAATTTAAAAGAATCAAAACATCCGGAGCAGCTCATTTGGTAGAATTCTCAGATATTAAAGATAAATGTGGAGCCAGTTTTGCAGCATAGTGTAAAGCTGCCAGCTATGATGCCGGCATCTGGGATGATGGTTTGTGTCCTGGCTGCTCCACTTCTGATTCAGCTCTCTGCTAATGTGCCTGTGAAAGCAGCAGAAGATGGCCTGAACACTTGGGCCCCTGCACCCAAGTGGGAGACCTGGAAGAAGCTCCTGGCTTCTGGCTTCTGGCTTCTGGCTTTGGCCTAGCCTAGCCCCAGCTATTTGTAGCCACTTGGGGATTGAACCAGCAGATGGTTCAATCTCTCTCTCTCTCTCTCTCTCTCTCTCAATCTCTCCCAGCTGTTTGTAGCCACTTGGGGATTGAACCAGCAGATGGTTCAATATCTCTCTCTCTCTCTCTCTCTCTGTAACTCTGCCTTTCAAATAAATAAAACTTTAAAAATAGATAACTGTATATTAATAAACACATGTTTTGTTTCTGAAGTGGTTAACTTTACATCTCTCACCAGAAAAGGTTGTCCGACACTGAATCAACAGCAAATTTCTCCACCAAAAGCTTATGCCTTACAAGGGAGTGAAGCCCATTGGGCTTTTCTTTTTGTCTTCATTTTTTGTTTTTGGCCACTGGACTTTGAGAGGAAAAAAAAGAGTAAGAAAAAACAGAATGATCTTTTGATAAAGGTAGCAGAATCATTTTTTTCTTTAGCTGATGAAGAATTTAAAAATTCTGGTTTTACAGACTTTTCAAAAAAGATTTATTTATTTGAAAGATAGAATTACAGAGAGACAGAGGCAGGGTGGGGAGTCTTCCATTCGTTGGTTCACTCCTCAGATGGCCACAATGGCCGGAGCTGGGCCATTCCAAAGCCAGGAGCCAGGAGATTCCTCTGGGTCTCCCATGTGGGTGCAGGGGCCCAAAGACTTGGGCCATTTTCTGCTGCTTTCCCATTTACAGACATTCTTAAGATCTAACAGCCAGAAGTATTCACAGAATCAAAGGACAGGTTTTTCTTTTTCTTTTTTATTTATTTATTTTTTTGACAGGCAGAGTTAGACAGTGAGAGAGAGAAAGAGAGACAGGGAGAAAGGTCTTCCTTTTTCCGTTGGTTCACCTCCCAAATGGCTTCTACGGCTGGTGTGCCGCGGACGGTGCGCTGCGCTGATCCGAAGCCAGGAGCCAAGGGCTTCCTCCTGGTCTCCCATGCGGGTGCAGGGTCCAAGGACCTGGGCCATCCTCCACTGCACTCCCAGGCCACAGCAGAGAGCTGGACTGGAAGAGGAGCAACCGAGACAGAATCCGGCGCCCCGACCGGGACTAGAACCCGGGGTGCCAGCGCAGCAGGCGGAGGATTAGCCTAGTGAGCCGCGGCGCTGGCAAAGGACAGGTTTTAAAAGAAACTACTTGGGGGAAAAACTTGTGGTGAGGAAGAAAAATGGTAGGAAAAATTTTGCAATGCTATCTGTTTTGTAAAAATATGGGCTTTAGGCTGAATATTTTCTCTCAAAAGAACTCATTTAGCAGAAAATTTGCAAGTGCCCACAATTTCAAGGGCAAGCAAACTGTGCAGAAAACAAAACTATGTCCCCAACCCAAGCTAAAGGGAGGTGCAATTAAAGGAATAATTGAAACCACTACTTCAATACTTTTAGGGTTAACAGTACCTTAGTAAAAGGTAGGTCAAAAGAGCACGAGTTAGTTCAGAGGCTGCCTAATAACACTGGGGATATAAGTATTGTAAGTTTGGATGAGAAAGGACAGCATATATTAATTGTCAGGAAAGGCTTTGTAATTATAATTACTTTCTCTATATATCTCAGGGTTTGTTTTTTAAGCTCTGTTGGTTGGAAATTCCAATGAAGAGCATTATCCAGCAGTGATTAGGCCCTAAGAAAAAATGGATTAGGCTACATGAGATGAATTTGTAACTGACAGTCCATGTAATAATTTACAAGAGAAAATACTTACCGAGCAGACTAATATTCACAAGGCCCATCAGTGAATTCTCTACCTCAAAGAGAAGTCAATTTCAGAAATCAAATGAAGATCATAAGGCTGCCTGATGATGTATGAAATCAGAACTAGAAAACTGCCGTCCCATGTCATCCAGGTATTCTTGCCCACTGGTCTGTGTACCCACTCATTTTAACAAGCCTAGAGTTTCATTATTCCATTATCTCCCCAATCCTCCAACTTTTAATGCTCCAAGTTGCTGTTTCACTTCTTCTGATAACATCAAGATTTATACCAAAGCTCTCTGATGGCTCTACTAAGTACTAATCTCTCTTTAAATACTATTAGCTTCAGACTATATTCAATTAATAGAGAGGTGTTTCTAAATAAAAAAGAACAAGTAGTCCTTTCATTAAGTTTTGCATTATTTATGTCCTTATTAAGAGCAGGACTAACTAAACTTACCAACAGATACTTTTTTTCAAGAGACATAAATAAAAATGTAGATGCCAAGACCAAAGCTCCAAGATCCCTTAAGAGATTCTATTATAAACAAATAGTCACTTAATTAATTTATTTTAAAAACAGGAATTTTGAAATACTGAGTTACCAATCCTTTTTCACGAAACCTGTATGATAGCCATATTGGATAAATACATGATTTAAATACATTCTGACATGCATTATTAATGCTGATTAACAGTCATTAAGTACACACAAGGAGCAATGAATAAAAAGTAAAGTAGTAGAGATGTCAGTTAGTTTTAAGGTAAAGTCTTATTTATTAGGGCAATAAAACTTCTACATAGTAGTTTAGATAGTCTGCCATGTAAACCGTTAAGCTTCTAGACAGCAGGGGATTTTTTATTGTCATTATTCTATCTCTAGTAATTAGCACAGAGTTCAGCACAAAGCATGTACTGAAAATGTACTTTTTAAATGAATGAATTATGATAGGTAACAGGCTTTATAATCTCACATTATAATAAGAACAGCCAATATTTATTGAATCCTTACTATATGTTGAGCACTATTTAAGAGTTTAAATATAGTGTGAGGAATTAACTCATTTAAATTCATTTTGGAATTATCGTCTCCATTTTATAGATAAAGAAACCAAAGCACACAGAAATTAAGTAACTTGTTCAAGATCATTCCCACTAGAAAATGAGGATATCATGATTAAAGCCCAGGTAGTCTGTCTCCAGAGCTCAGGCTCTTAACTACAACTCCACACCACCCCTTTTTTTGGCACAGATTTCATTAGCTAACAAAGCTAAAGAAGTACAAAGATGGCAGGAGAAAAACAATAAAGAAAACCAAATATAAAATATTACAATGATTTTTGCTTTGTTCTGTTTTATTGGAGAAGAAACCATCTTGAAGTTTATATTGCTTGAGTTTAAGAGAAGTGACTGCTTCTCCTTTATTAGTGAACATATTTTTTGGTTGTGTTTACAGCATTATCAGCAACTAGCCTTAAGAGGTCTTGGTAACAGATGATCCTGCAAACTGGCAAATACCATGCCAAAGACTAACATACTGATAAACAAATCTCACTATTTGGCGTAATTTAAAAATATTCTCTCTTATGACACTTTGCTGTTTTGAAAGACAGTCAGCCAGAAAGGATAGTAACATGCAAAATAGGGACAAAACATAGATGTGAAGTGTTTGAGTTCCTTGAAAGAAAAAAGCTGCACTGGAAATCTAAGAAAGAAAAGCACTGAAAAGTTTTTCTTACCAATTACATTCTACCAATAAGATAACTGGTATTTACTTACCTTTAATTTATAGAGCAATTTAACATAAAATTTGCACTTAACCACCAACCCTGAAAATATCTTCTCTACTTAGAGACACATATATAGAGATTGGGTCAAACCAAAGAAAATAAAGGCAAACTCAGAGAAAAAGGCCAGATGGAGAAATGTGTAACAGTATTCCAATGACATTTTCACCAGAAAACGTGTAGTGCAATTAAATCTTTTTATTTCAGTGGCCCTATTGGTTCGTATGCTCGCATAATGATAATCACAATTATAAAGAATATGTATAATTAAATAGATTGGATATATAGATGATTTACCATGAAGCTATGGGATAATCTAGAATTTTTCTAATCAAATGTATACAAGGGGAAACATTAATCTTAACACATATACATACTCACACACACAAATTACTTGTAATAGCTAACTTTCTCTACTTACTTACAAAGCTATATTACACAACAAATAACCTCAACCAATGATATTGTAAAGAACTAAGATTTTTTAGGTTCACAAATACCTTTTCTCTTTTAAATTCAATCATGATTTTTATTGTTTTTAAGCCTGAGGAAAATCTCATCTATATAATCATGGTCAGTTCAAATGGTTTTGCATGACAGAATATGCAGTTAGCAGTCAAATATTCTAGAAAATCTTAAATACCTATATTTTCCATTGTAAGTACACTCATCAATAAGAATTTCCAGTTCTTGTTAGTGATTCTTACCCCTTCTTTTGGGTCTGTGTGGAGTCCTCCTCCTGCATGACCATGCCAACATGTTCTCTTTTCTATCAGTGGCCATACCTGGAGAACCTAGTAGAAGAGGATACCAAGCAGTTCATTTAGCTATTACAGAATTTCAGGTGTCTAAACATCTGGTTTAGATACTCTAATCTAATAAATGTTCCCCAAACAAATCCTGAGGCATAGCTTTTGCCTGGCATAGTAAAGCAAAACACCTTCAGAATTAGCTTATTGTTAAGTTTATACAAGAATATTAAGATCTAACAAATTAATATACAGAAGTCACTTTCTCTAAATAATTCTTAAAATGAATGTTTAAAAGATTTAATTTGTATTACACTTCTATTTCATTTATATACCAGCTTTCTTACTATCATTCACTAACACAATTATAGTGATGATAATCTGTTATACCATTATTAGCAAGCAAATATAATAATATAGTTATAATTAATTTATATCTCTGTTCGTGGTTCCTGGCTTCAGCCTGGCCGAGCCCTGCCTGCTGCAGACATTTGAAGAGGGAAGACCAATGGAAGATCTACCTCTCTGTTGCTGTCTTTCAAATAAAGTAAAAATAAATAATGAAAATAATGACAAAAAGGTCCTCTCTATTAAAAAAGGGGGAGGGGACACTTGGCACAGCAGTTAAGACACTGCTTGGGATATCTACATTCCATATTAGAGTGCCTGGGTTCAAGCCCTGACTCTATTTCCAATCCTAATTTGTACCATGGGAAGCTTGGTGATGGCTCAAGTACATGGGTCCCTGCCATCCACATAGGAGACCTGGATTTTTTTTAAAGATTTATTTTATTTCTTTGAAAGGCACAGTGACAGATCAAGAAAGGAAGAGAGACAAAGAGAGAAAGAGCTCTTCCATCTACTACTACAATCCCCAGATGGCTGCAACAGCCAGGGCTGAGCCCAAGGCTAAATCCAGGAGCCTGGAACTCCATTTTGGTCTCCCACATGAGTGGCAGGGACCAATCAATTCAGCCATCTTCTGCTGCTTTCCCAGGCACATTAGCAGGGAGCTTGGATGGGGAGCTGGATCAGAAACAGAGCAGCCAGGATTCAAACCAGTACTCCGAAATGAGATGCCAGTGTTGCACGCAGTGGCTTAACCTGCTGCACCACAAGGTAAGCTCCTGGCTCCCAGCTCTGGTGTGGCCCATTCCTGTCTGTTGTGTATTTGGGGGAATGAATGAATGGATGGGTGATCTCTATCTCTGTTTCTCTGCCTTTCAGATAAAATGAAGATAAACATTTTTTTAAATCAATGGAAAAGAGAATAAAAAGATAAGTTTATTTTGGTGCAAAAAAAATTGAAATCCATGCAACTTTTCTCATAATATGCATGTTCCATGAACTTTCTGAAAACCTGTTATATTTAGAAACATGATTTTTTAATACTTCACAGTATATCTTTTGCTACAGCAATTAATTTACATGTTTTATCTTTCTTACTTCATGGTAAATTTCTTAAGATTAGGGAAAGTATATTTTATCTTTTTATCTCTCATGGCACATACAACAGTGTCCTATATATGGACAACATGGACAGTGTAGGTTTCAATGCTTGTTAGACTCACTTATACAGCTATCTCAAAAAAAAAAGATATGTACAGATCTCCCAAGTATCCTTAAAATATGCAAATATACTACCTATTTTAAATTTTTCAAAAAGTTTTACAATTACTTTTGATGTTAGTAATATATAAAAATAAAACAATTCAACAAAATATGATAATCTAAAAAATAGTAGGGGCTGGTGCTGTGGCGTAGCAGGTAAAGCCACCACCTGCAGTGCCAGCATCCCATATGGGTGCCGGTTCTAGTCCCAGCTGCTCCACTTCCTATCCTGATCTCTACTATGACCTAGGACAGCAGTAGAAGATGGTCCAGGTGCTTGGGCTCCTGCACTCGTGTGGGAGACCCAAAAGAAGCTCCTGGCTCCTGGCTTTGGATTGGCGCAGCTCCAGCCATTGCGGCCAATTGGGGAGTGAACCAGTGGATGCAAGATATCTCTCTCTCTCTCTCTGCCTTTCCTTCTCTGTGTAACTCTGACTTTCAAATAAATAAATAAACATTTAAAAAATTAATTCATTCATTTAAAAAGATAGTAAAGATTAGGCTTACAATTTAGGCTTGCTAGTATTAAAAGTGCTCTCACAATTAAAAATACTTAATAAAGTACATTGGATTTAATGATGCTTCTTTAGTAGCCATAATAATCAATAATTAAAGAACAAAGGCTCACTTCTTTATAAAAACAAATGCGTATCAATACCATACACAGTATAACAGCATCAGCTCAGGGAAAAGCTATGAAAATGGAATTACAAAAAGCCAAGGTGCCTTCTGGTTCTCACCAGTTGAGACACAAAAAGTAATTGCCATAAATGGATTATTGATTTTTGGATCAACAATCTTAAAGCATTTTATATAAGGAAAACATCAAAAGGTAATTTTGAGTCGACAATGTCTCTTTGTCACATTTTCTCCTCTAAAAGACCAAGCAACAAGTTTTATCAAGGGGTCTGGTGAATACCACATGAGATAATAAGGACTTCAACAAAGCAAAAGACTAAAATATAAGTAATCTCTATGGTGTGATGGACATTGAGAAGACTATGTACATTTTCCCTTAAAATTTTAATTTAATAATGGAATATTAATTTCCATAGCTTCTGCATAAATGAGAATAATACTTTGTACCTTGATGGCAAATAACTATCAATCAGAAAGAAAAAAATAAAGTATTCTAGATTTATATCATCTTCTAATTTTCTAGTCTTTTTCTTTTATTTTTTTTTATTTTTTTATTTATTTATTTTTTTTGACAGGCAGAGTGGACAGTGAGAGAGAGAGACAGAGAGAAAGGTCTTCCTTTTGCCGTTGGTTCACCCTCCAATGGCCGCCGCGGCCGGCACGCTGCGGCCGGCACGCCGCAGAGAGCTGGCCTGGAAGAGGGGCAACCGGGACAGAATCCGGCGCCCTGACCGGGACTAGAACCCGGTGTGCCGGCGCCGCTAGGTGGAGGATTAGCCTAGTGAGCCGCGGCGCCGGCCTCTAGTCTTTTTCTATCATAGAGATTTATGTGTCTCATTTTAAAGCACTAGAAATTTTTAAAGATGTCTTTCACTTACATGAGCAATGAAAAATAACCCTCATCAACATGTAAACTTAGCATCAGTTACTCTATGGGCTCTAATAAGCTTAGAATCCCTTGGTATTCTGCTATCTGAACATCTTCTAAGGTAAAGAAACTTCACCTGCTTGAAAAACTTACAGTATTCCACATATCAGACACAAATTACCAGGATAAATTTAAGTGTCAACAAGCTGCCATTACATTTATAAAAGCTTTCTGAAAATGTTACTCTAGTTGGCACTGATCTCAAGGGATTCAGACAGATTTCTCCAGGGACAGAAAAACATTGAGACTTCTCTTTGCATTTCCAGTAGCAGAAACATACCTTCGTGCCAGTATTTAGGAAAATAAAATTATTTGGGAAATGTAAAATATGCAGTACAAATTGGGAAATGCTCCAAGGGTTTGCACATTTTTCCTAGCTATATGCAGAAGTGTTTGCTTAATCTTACCTTTGTAGCATCTAATAACTCTCTTGAATTGCCTTTTCCCAATCTCTGCCATGTGGTATTTCTTAATGACTCTGGGATCTGCTGAAGAGAAAAAAGTGGGGAGGGGAATTTTAGAGTGGACAGTCAATACTCACAGACAATTTCTTTTATTCATATACACATGCATTAAATTAAAACAATAGCCATTGTTAGAGAGATGATTATGTCTTTAATAATACCTTTCAGGTATAAAGTAAATAATATTACTCATCAAAAATGTCAGCTTTATGGGGCCAGTGCTGTGGCATAGCGGATTAGGCTGCTGCCTGCAGTGCCGGCATCCCATATGGGTGCCAGTTCAAGTCCTGGCTGCTCCACTTCTGATCCAGCTTTCTGCTATGGCCTGGGAAAGCAGTGGAGGATGGCCCAAGTCCTTGGGCCCCTGCACCCACATGGGAGACCCAGAGGAAGCTCCTGGCTCCTGATTTTGGATCAGTGCAGCTCTGGCCATTGAGGCCATCTGGGGAGTGAATCAGCAGATGGAAGACTTTTCTCTCTGTCCCTAGCTCTAACTCTGCCTTTTAGTTAAATAAATAAATCTTTAAAAAAAAAAAGTCAGCTTGTATTTCTAACTCCTTTCTGTTTTTTTTTCTATACTTTTTTCCTTTTTTAAAAATCCTTTTTTTTTTTTTTTTTTTGACAGGCAGAGTTAGACAGTGAGAGAGAGAGAGACAGAGAGAAAGGTGTTCCTTTTCCATTGGTTCACCCCCCAAATGGCCGCTATGGCTGGCGTGCTGCAGCCGGCGCACTGCGCCGATCTGAAGCCAGGAGCCAGGTGCTTCCTCCTGGTCTCCCATGCGGGTGCAGGGGCCCAAGGACTTGGGCCATCCTCCACTGCCTTCCCGGGCCACAGCAGAGAGCTGGACTGGAAGAGGAGCAACTGGGACAAAATCCGGCGCCCCAACCGGGACTAGAACCCGGGGTGCCGGCACCGCAGGTGGAGGATTAGCCTAGTGAGCTGCGGCGCCGGCCAAAAATCCGTTTCTTAAAGCCCTCAACCTCCTTTCTTTCTGAAATAGCTTTTATGCTTTTTGCAAATACTCTTCCTTGTTCTTTTTAAAAAGATTTATTTATTTGAAAGAGTTACAAAAGAAAGGGAGAGACACACAGAGAGAAAGAAAGATCTTCCATCTACTGGTTCACTCCCCAGATGGTTACAACGGCCAGGGCTTTTGCCAGGTTTAAGTCAGGAGGCGGAAGCTTTATCCAGGTCTCCCGTGTGTGTCAGGGGCCCAAACACTTGAGCCATCTTCCGTTGTTTTGCCCAGGCCAGGGCTGGGCCAGGACAAAGCCATTAGCCAAAAACTCCACCCATGTCTCCCACATCACTGGCACGGGCCCAAAAACTTGGGTCATCTTCCACTGCTTTTTGCAGGCCATTAGCAGGGACCTGGATTGGAAGTTGAGCAGCCTGGACACTAACCAACACCCATGTGAATGCCAGCATTGCAGGTGGTGGCATTAACTGCTATGCCACAACATCGGCCCAGCTGTTCCACTTCCGATCCAACTCCCTACTAGTGTACCTGGGAAGACAGTCAAAGATGGCCCAGGTACTTGAGTCCCTGCCACCCACATGGGAGACCCAGATGGAGTTTCAGGTTCCTGGCTTCAGCCTGGACCAATCCCAACCATTGTAGCTATTTGTGGAATGAACCAGTGGAAGAAAATTTCTTTTGGTCTCTCCCTCTCTCTGACTTCCAAATAAATAAATAAACCTTTTTTTGGGGAAAAAAACAGTTTTGCCAAAATTTCTATGTAAGTTGTTGATAGATTCCAATAAAAATTACACTGGGGCAAATTTTCTCCCTTGGGTAATGTTCCAAAGCTGGAGCTGAAAGAAGGCAAAATAAAGGAACTATCCATTGTAATACTAGAAAGATATCTGTAAAATGGACACACATCTCTCTGAAAAGCACCATCAATTTATTGAGGAAAATTAGCTTCTTAGGTCAAACTCTTCTGAAAGGCAAGTTAACACTAAGGCTTTCTCTAAACAATAAATGGGTTGTATATTTGGACTCATGTCTCAATATAAATATAATGGTACATCGGGGCCGGCACCGTGGCTCACTTGGTTAATCCTCCGCCTGTGGTGCCAGCATCCCATATGGGTGTCGGGTTCTAGTCCCGGTTGCTCCTCTTCCAGTCCAGCTCTCTGCTGTGGCCCAGGAGGGCAGTGGAGGATGGCCCAAGTGTTTGGGCTCCTGCACCCGTGTAGGAGACCAGGAAGAGGCACCTGGCTCCTGGCTTCGGATCGGTGCAGCGCCGGCCGTAGCGGCCATTTGGGGAGTGAACCAACGGAAGGAAGACCTTTCTCTCTGTCTATAACTTTACCTGTCAAATAAAAAAAAATGGTACATCACAAAATATCAAAAACCAAATCAATCAAAAAACGCCCTCCATACATAAAAAGGTAACAAAATTATTGAGAAAACTATTTTTTCTAAAATGTGGTTTCTGATTATGTATATTTATAAATATATACATGCCATCCTCTGATTTATGAAAATTTCAAAAATACTAATCACTGTGTGCACACTGTCTTGCTGAACCCAACCTCTCACACCATTTCACGCATGCCCAAATATCTTCACCACAGGCCATTCACTGTCAACAATGCCCTTCTGGTGTTTAACTCCACTGTTTTCCTCACTGTCTTTCTCCATGTGCAGACCCCATGTAAGTTTCAAAACCCGATTTTCCTGTTTTCACAAGCCCCTAGTTCAAGTAACTGCACACTGAAGCAAGATTACACTCAAGTTTGCACATGTATGTAAAGTTTAAATTCTTTTTCTTTCACAACTTGTCCAATTATCTCAAGTAAATGACTATCAATCTTTGTTGATGATATGTATACCAGCAAAAACATACATTCTAGGGCTGGTGTTACGGTGCAGCAGGTTAAGTCTGTGATACCAGCATCTCATGAACACCTTTTTGAGTACTACCTGCTCCACTTCTGATCCAGCTTCCTGCTAATGCACCTGGGAAGCAGCAGAGGATGGTTCAAGTGTTTGGGTCCTTGACACTATGTGGGAGACCCAGATGGTGTACCAGGCCCCTGGCTTTGGCCGAACCCAGCCCAGGTCATTGTGGCCATTTTGGAAGTAAGGCATTGGATGGAAGACCTCTCTCTGTCTCTCTCTGTAACTTTGCCTTTCATATAAACAAATCTTTTCAAAAATTTAAGGAATAAAAACATACATTCTGAAGTGATATGCAAAATAAAGACAACTACCACTAAATCTAAGCCTTTGAAAGTAACCCATAAAACTCCTTCAAAATTTTTATGTAGCTCTTTATTCTTCTCTAATCAGACTAGTTTTTTCCTCAAGCATCAGTATTCAATATAACTTTTTAAGTTTTATTTATTCATTTAATTGAAAGGCAGAGTGACAAAGTGTGAGAAACAGACATAGAGGTCTTCTATCTGCTGGTTCACTCCCCAAATGCTTGTAACAGTCAGAGCTGGGCTAGCCCAAAGCCAGGAGCCAGAAACTCCATCTAGGTCTCCTATGTAGGTGACAGGAACCAAAGTACTTGGGCAATCATGTGCTGCCTCCCAGGTACATTAGCAGGAAGCTGGGTCAGAAGTGGAGGCAGGACTCAATCCCAGACACTCTGATATAGGAAGTAGGTATTCCAAGCAGTGCCTTAACCTGCCACAATGTCCACCCCCACGGTAGATAATTTTTAAATATTCATATTTAAATTGAACTTTGAGTTCTGAAACAGTATTGTTAAATTATCAAATATCTCAGGTATATAAAAAACTCAGAAAATAATATGAACACATGTGTACTCACTTTTCATCCTAAGACATAACATAAAACTCTCCTAGAATGTAATCTCTGTATTCCACAGAAATTATGCACACTGATTGCTAAAAACATCTCTCATTGCAAACATAAAATTTCAGTCACATAATGGGTTAACAACTTTTAAGGGCTAGTCCTAGAACCCTATCACTATTTATAATATGCTTCTGTGGAAAAATGTTGAGTCTTAAACAGTCTTACAAACATTTCTGAAATACAATTCATTCATAATTAGAGATTAGATCTACTTTTAAAATCTCCAGCAAAGGGTTTATAGCAAAATATCTTTCATTTACACACTCAGGTGGACAATAGGAGAACACAAGATTATGAATTCTATGAAACTTGATTTGAAAATTAGAGGGTTGAATTAGATGTTCTCTAAGATTCATTCCAACTCTGAAATTCTACAACTCTTATGGAATGAAAAGGTGGTTGTTAATAATTGGATTTTTAAAAACTTAACTGATAACTCACTTCTTTGATAAATCTAGCATCTGAATTTATTTATAACATCATCCCCCCAGTGACAAACACAGCAATCAACTGTATATTAATCTACATACTAGACTAATGTGCACAGATACTGAACAAATCCAGTTTACTGAAAATGACAATTTGCCAGTCCATTGCAGGAGGCAGGTAAGTTAAAATGTTTATACTGAAAAGTCACATTTGTTTTACCCAAAAAAGAATGAACTTTTTGGAGAACCAAAGTTAAATAATTTTTGACCTCCAAGCATAATAATATATGCTCTCAGTATTCTTCAGCAGTATTCCTTCACTAATCACTAAACACATTTATCTTCAATAGACAGTTGCATGGGCACAATGCCTTGCTAAATGTGTCAACATTTAGTAAAGATTTAGTAAAGACTTAGAAAATGAGTATCAACATTAAAACCATCTATCTAGCAGACAGAACCACTTCCATGTAAGAAGACCAACACCCAAGCGAGGATGCTAAAAAAAAAAAAAAAAAAAAAAGGAAACATTCACATTGCAACTGCATTCTCCTTTTAAGGTAAAAATTCGATCTTGATCAAAACTAATCTTATTAATAAATTTATTTAGTAATTACTATTGATTGCATCCCTTTAAATAATAGTTAACTTTGAGAATTCAACTTATGCACAGTGTCCAACAACCAAAGAATTTCCTATAAAGAGATTAAAAAACAATTTATAAAACCCATCAGGGATTCTGGAGTCAATTTTATATTCTGGATTCATAAAGCTTTAGGAAGAGAACTTTACAGCTACCATCATAGAATACTTGGAATACTTAATAGCAACAAATAATAGTCATGCGTGAACAGTTATCATCTGATCATGAATCATCTGTGATCAAAACCTGAAACATTTAAAATTAAGCTCTCAATACATTCTTAAAGAAAAACTGCTGTGATTTAAAATTACATTTGACCTACTTTAACAGTATAACAATGTGACATAAATTTTGATTTTCTTCCTAATTACCTAGAACCTAGCTATGGGGGTAGGGGTGGGGAGAGAAAAGGGGAGAGGGAAAGGAAAGAATGGCAGACTTCCTAGATTTTATAATTATATTTCCTATCCAAATACTGAAGGATAAAGGATTTCCTTTATTGTGTCAGGTATTCAATAAATGCTTATTGAATGAATGGATAAATCGCAGTAGAGAATAAAGATTTTGGACAATACACTTCACCTGGGGCTTCATTCATTAAGCCACAAAATCATCTGAACTCTTATCACTATAAAACTTCAGAACAGATGCTGGCAAACTGTTTCTGTAAAGGGCCAGATAGTACGTTTTTATGTTTCTGAAGAATATTAGCCAAGGGAAAGCTATGTTTAAGAATATGATAAGTAGTAGGTTAAACCTCTACCTTCGGCACTGGCATCCCATTTAGGGCACTGGATCATGTCCCAGCTGCTCCACTACAGAGCTAGCTCTCTGCAAATGGCCTGAGGAAGCAGCAGAGGACGGCCCAGGTGCTTGGTTCCCCATGCCCACATGGGAGACTCGGAAGAAGCTCCTGGCTCAAATCAGCGAAGCTCTAGCTGTTGAGGTCATTTGGGGAATTAACCAGTGGATGGAAAACTTCTCTGTCTCTCCCTCTCTAATTCTGCCTCTCAAATAAATAAATAAATCTTTTATAAAGAAAAAGAAAAGGGGCATGTGTTTGGCCTAGCAGTTAATATGCTTGCAACCCACATTGGAGTACCCCGGTTATATTTTCTGCTCCACTCCAGATTCCAGATTCCTACTAGTGGGCACCCTAGGAGGAAGCAGGTGATGACTCATATGGTTGGGTCTCTGCTACCCACATGGAAAACCTAGATTGAGTTCCAAATTCCCAATACCAGCCTGGCCTAGCCTCAGCCGTTGTGGGCATTTGGAGAATGAATCAATGAATGGAAGTTTTCTATCTCTGTTTCAAAATAAATAAATTTCTAAAGAATATAACATAAAAGTATAATACATAAACTAGCTGCTTTCCCAATCTCTATTCTAATAAGCCATTTCTCCAATAGTATTAATTATACAGTGTTTTCATGCTATTATCATACTGTTTTGATTACTATAGCTTTGTGAAATGATTAGAAAGCAGGAAGTATGGTGTTACCCAATTTTGTTCCTCTCTCTCAAGACAGCATTGGTTATTTTGGGGGTCTTTTACAGTTCCATATGGATTTTAGGATTTTCTTTTCTGTTTCTGTGGAAAATGCCATTGGAATTTTGGTAGTAATTATATTGACTTTTATATATTGCTTTGAACAGTAAGAAAATTTTGGTAATATAATTCTTCTAATCCATGAACACAGGATATCTTTCCGTTTATTTGTATCTTCTTCCATTTCTTTCATCAGTATTTTATACTTTTCAGTGTATGAATATTTTACTGTCTTGGTTTAATTTATCTCTAGGTAGTTTTTTTTCAAATTCTATGATAAATGGGACTGTTATTCTTGAGTTCCTTTTTTAGACAGTATCTTAGGATTTACAGGTATAGTGTTTATCATAACTACTCAACTCTGTCATTGTAGCACAAATGCAACCATAGACAATATAAGTATAGCTGTATTCCAATAAAACTTTATGGATAATGAAATTCAAATATCAGATAATTGTCATCTATCATAAAATATTCTTCTGTTTGTTTTTCCAACCTTTTCTTAAAAGGTTTATTTTATTTATTTGAAAGAGTTACAGAGAGGGGTAGAGACAGAGAAAGCAGTCTTCCATCCACTGGTTCACTGGCTGCAACGGCTGGAGCTGCGCTGATCCGAAGCCAGGAGCCAGGAGCTTCTTTCAGGTATTCCATGTGGGTGCAGGGGCCCAAGGACTTGAGCCATCTTCTACTGCTTTCCCAGGCCATAGCAGAGAGCTGGATAGGAAGCGGAGCAGCCGGACTAGAACTGGCGCCCATGTGGGATGCCAGAGCTTCAGGCCAGGGCTTTAACCTGCTGCACTACAGTGCTGGCCTCTTTTTTTTTTTTTTAAACAAACAAACAAACAAACAACAACAACAAAAAAAAAAACAGCACAGAGGACTTGCCAAAAATAGGTGGTACACTGGATTTGGCCCAAGGACCATGATTACTCTAGGCAATTTCTAAAATTTCTTCACCCTCCCCAAGTATTCTGAGAAGTACCCTCACAAAACAAAATAAAACAAAACGAAAAAAACACACCCACTTAAACAAAAAACATGCACAAAATTCCCCTTTTCTTCCAACAGTTTTCCTTGTATTTATCAAATTTTCACACCTCTGGGGGCATAACACCAGAAGCAAAGCATATTTAGTAGATAGCACATCAACTCCATGCTTAGTAACTTCTGTGAAGTAAATTTTCTTGTTCCCATTCACATAAAAAGCACACTGGTCATGACATTGTTGTTATCATGAAACTTGGTCACTGTTTCCTAAGTTTTAGCTGAGTAGTCTGAGATTCCATGCTGCTTGCTAAGAGTAACAAAGAATTACAAAATATTTGCCAAATTTAGGGCAAAAGAAACCAATGATGGAATATTAAAAGTTAAGAAAAACCTTCAGAATCAACTCCTTTTAAATCATGAAATTAGGGAACAAATGCATAAATAACTATCATATGAAGAGTGAAATTAAGAAAGGAAACATTTTAGATCCCTTTAATACTGAATTTAATACTGAATTATTTATTACTGAATTTATACTGAATTTAATACTGAATTATTTCAACAGGCTGGTTTATTAGAACCTAATAACTTCAGATAAATGGTATGAATCTCTTAGTACTTCTATGATTCCTTAGTCCTATTGTATTTATGCACAGAATAGAGACGTTATCACACATTTCACACTGCAGCTGGAATGCTGAGATAATGTGAAAGAAGTCAGGAAGTGGAATTGGACCTATTTTCTGCTACTTCACAGTTTCAACTTTCAGTAATTTAATAGTCTTGCTCTTTGTGTTTACTAATGTGGACTTGTAAAAGAACCCTCAAGCAGCCGGCGCCGTGGCTCAATAGGCTAATCCTCCACCTTGCGGCGCCGGCACACCGGGTTCTAGTCCCGGTCGGGGCACCGGATTCTGTCCCGGTAGCCCCTCTTCCAGGCCAGCTCTCTGCTATGGCCAGGGAGTGCAGTGGAGGATGGCCCAGGTGCTTGGGCCCTGCACCCCATGGGAGACCAGGAAAAGCACCTGGATCCTGGCTCCTGCCATCGGATCAGCGCGGTGCGCCGGCTGCAGCGGCGGCCATTGGAGGGTGAACCAACGGCAAAGGAAGACCTTTCTCTCTCTGTCTCTCTCTCTCACTGTCCACTCTGCCTGTCAAAAAAAAAAAAAAAAAAAAAAAAGAACCCTCAAGCATATTTCTTAACTCTCAGTTCCATAGCTGCACAATTTGAATCATTAGTAGAACTGTCACTTTGTTTAGTTATATTTTTCTATAAATGCTCATTTTTATTTTGTTGCTTTTCATGGATATGTCAGATTGTCACTGATGACTAAATTACCTGGAAAATCACCCTAAATTCATAGAATTTATGAGCAGTCCAGCAAAGTCTACTGAAAAGTGTTCCCTTGGCAGGAAATGGGTGGTATAGGCTGCTCATAACACAGATGTAGATGAACAGAATACTGATATAAATACAAATCCAAACTCAGGACAAACAAATGATACCTAATAAGTTCCTGCTTAGCACTAAATGGTAAACACATATTAAAAAAGGTGTGGGGGAGGGGGGACAGATGGGAATGTGGCCTATCAGTTAAGATACCTGCATCCCACATCAGAGTTTAGGTTTGATTCTTGGCTTTGCTCTAGATTCCAGCTTCCTGCTAATGTGGACTCTGGGAATCAGCAAGTGATGTCTCATGAAGTTGGGTTCCTGCCACCTACACGAGAGATGTGACTGAGTTCCAGGCTCCTAGCTTCAGCCCAGCCCAGTCCTGACCATTGCAGGCATCTGGGGAGTGAACCAGCAAATGAGATTTGTCGGTCTACCCCAGTGTCTATGCCTCACAAATAAAGAAAAAAAATGTTTAAGATGGTATTTGGTTTTGTGAGTTTTAAATATCTTTTTGCTTATCCATAGCTAGTCTTTTTCTAGAATGCTAAAAGTTAATTTCTACTCCAGAAGTAAGTAAACATAGATATTCGGGGCAACTTGAAATAGTAATCTGTCAGTCCCCTCAACATGGGTGTTTGTCTTCTATCTCCTAGCTACCTCCTCTTTTTTTTTTTTTTTAAGTAAATCGTTAAGACAAAATGGTTTTAAGAATGGATCATACAGCAAATCCAACTGTGTGTTATATCTAAATAAAAAGATTTGGAATGTTTGAGAATTAAATATACTCCAGGGAAATACAAACATGAAGAAAGTAGGGGTAGATATGTTAATATTACATAATGTAAAATTCAATACAAAGATCACAAAATGAGGGAAGAAGGGTATTTTATTATGTATCCTTGCTACCTCTTTCTTATTTTCTCTTTTTATATCCTCATTGATTTTTCTTCTGCCTATGTTTTAATTGTTAGTTTAGTTCTGCTAATGGCACTCAAGCCTGAGAAGGTTACTAACCCCTATTCCATTATCGCCTTGTGTTCTAATTGAACAGACACACATGATACAGAATGCAACTGCGTATTTTTGATAACACCATTACTGCCCAAACCAACTGAATAAGCTCCTCAATAAAAAAAAAATAAAGTGAAGGGGACTTTTTTATGTGTGTATAAAGAACTATTTATTTTTAACAAAGCAGACATAAAAAACGCCACAGCTCAGCTTTGGGCTACTTCACTTGCATGTGACTCTGCACTGCCCCTTGTTTTGGGAGCATGGTGGACAGAGCTGACTGCCCTCTGAAATTGGTCAATGTCTGCAACTGCAGAGTAAGCTTCCCAGGGTCACATGCTGGGTCCCCCTTCTATGGACACTTAAAATCTCCTGTGTTCCCACTCACCACTCAGCTAGGCCCCATATATGTGTCCTCCACTTTGCCCTGAGGCCTCCTGGCTGACCCTAAAGCACAGCTTCCCAAGAGCCAATGAGAATATTTGGGACCAAGATCCCTGCCAAATACAAATTAGAGAAAAAAACGAGAGCACATTTCTTTCTCCCTGACTACCCTGATCGGTGCCCTGTAACTTGCCAAGAGAGGGTGGGCGCCATTTTGGACAAACATAACAGCTGTGCCGGCTTAAGTCCTCACGTCTAACAACCAGCTGAGCACAGATGCCTGAGTCTGGCTGGGAGAACTGACAGAGGGCTGGATGCTCATGACTGCTGGAGGCTTGTGTGTCAGGACTATGAAAACACTGTACTGTGGCTGCGTGGCAGAGTGTGCCTGGGACTTTGGGCAGTCACTGTGGGTGGCTCCACACATTACGGGATCCTTGATTTCCTGGTGAGGGTCACTGCTGTGGGATCTGTGCCCACACCAAGGACTGCATGGATCCTTTATGTGGTTCTTGTAGCAGTGTGGATGAATATTATATCCACTAGGGCTAGCGTCCTTGGAGGAGAGGAGATGAGTGTGAGACTATGCCAACAGAGCTAATCAAACCTCCCCTATGATAAAAAATTTAAAAAGAGATTTACCATGCCCAACTTGGGTGTCACCATGGATACTCCCCTCACCCTGGAGCATTAAAGAGAGCTCCCCAGCCATATCAAGCACACGCCTCTGGGTAGTAGTCACTGAAACAACAGACACTCTACTAAGCCACAGAAGCATAGTCCAAAAACAAAAGCCATTACGGGGGGTGGGAGGGGGGACTACAAGTACCTCTACAAATGCCTAAAAAATAAATGCAGCAATCCAAGAAACATGAATAAGGAAGACAACATGACACCCTCAAACGAACACAACAACACTTTAATACTAGAATGTGAAGATGAAGAGACTGAAGAAATGCTGGAAACGGAATTCAAAAAATGGACGGTAGCATTACTTAGAAGCAATCATTAATAAAGACCTTCCCAACAAAGAAGAGCCCTGGACCGATGGCTTCATTGCTGAATTCTACCATACACTTAAAGAAGAACTAACTCCAATTCTTCTGAAGCTATTCAAAACAATTGAAAGGGAAGGAATCCTCCCAAACTCCTCCTGTAAACCCAGGGTTACCTTAATTCCTAAACCTGAATAAGATACAATAGAGAAAGAGAACTACAAACCAATCTCCCTGATGAACATAGATGCAAAAATCCTCATCAAAATACTAGCTATTTGAATCTAACAACACATCAGAAAGATCATTAACCCAGACCAAGAGGGATTTACCCATGGTATGCAAAAAGGGTCACATATTTGCAAATCAATGTGATACATCACATTAACAAACTGAAGAGCAAAAACCATATGATTATCTAATAGTTGCAGAGAAAGCATTTGATAAAATACACCTATCTTTTATGATGAAAACCTGAAGCAAATTGGGTACAGAAGGAACATTCCTCTACACAATCAAGGTACAAACCCATGGCCAGCATCCTACTGAATGGGGAAAAGTTGGAAGAATTCCCACTAAAACCCAGAACCAGACAAGGATGCCCACTCTCAGCATTGCTATTCAATATATTCCTGGAAGTTTTAGCCAGGTCCATTAGGCAAGAAAAAAATCAAAGGTATATAAATTAGGAAGGAGGAGGTCAAACTATCCCTATTTGCAGATGACATAATTCTATATATAGGGGATCCAAAAGACTGCACTATTGGAACTCATAGAAGAGTTTGGTAAAGTGGCAGGGTATAAAATCAACACACAAAAATCAATAACCTTTGTATACACAGACAATGCCATGGCTGAGAAAGAACTTTTTTTTTTAAAGATTTATTTATTTGAAAGGCAGAGTTACAGAAAGGCAGAGGTAGAGAGAGAGAGACAGAGAGGTCTTCCATTCACTTGTTCACTCCCCAGATTGCTGCCAATGGCCACAGCTATGCCAATCTGAGGCCAGGAGCCAGGAGCTTCTTCCAGGTCTCCCACATGAGTGCAGTGGAATCAGTATCATCAAAATGTCATACCACCAAAGCAATTACAGATTCAATGCTATCCCAGTCAAAATATCAGGGCATTCTTCTCAGATACAGAAAAATAATACTGAAATTCATATGGAAACACAAGAGACCCCAAACAGCTAAAGCAATCTTCTATAACAAAAATAAAGCTGGAGGCATCACAATATCAGAATTCAAGACACACTACAGGGCAGTTATAATCAAAACAGCCTGGTACTGGCACAAAAACAAACATGTAGACCAATGGAGCAGAACAGAAATTACAGAAATCCACCCACGCGTCTACAACCAACTTACCTTTGACAAAGGAGCTAAAATCAATCCCTGGAGCAAGGACAGTCTCAAATGGTGCTAGGAAAATTAGATCTCCACATGCAGAAGTATAAAGCAAGACTCCTACCTTACACCTTATGCAAAAATAGACCCAAAATGGATCAAGGACCTAAATCTATGACCCAATACCATCAAATTATTAGAGAACAATGGAAAAACCCTAAACGATATTGGCATAGGAAAAGAGTTCTTGTAAAAGACCCCAGAAGCATAGGTAATCAAAGCCAAAATTGACAAATGGGATTACCTAAAATCGAGAAGCTTCTGCAATGCAAAAGAAACACTCTGAAAAGTGAAGAGGCAACTGACAGCATGGTAGAAATTATTTGCAAACTATGGAACTGATAAAAGATTAATAATCAGAATATCTAAAGAGATCAAGAAACTCAGCAACAACAAAGCAAACGATCCAGTTAAGAAATGGGCAAAGGACTTGAACAGGCATTTTTCAAAAGAGGAAATCCAAATGGCCAACATACACATGAAAAAAAATGCTCAGAATCACTAGCTGCCAGAGAAATCCAAATCAAAACCACAATGAGGTCTCACTTCACCCCCGTTAGAATGGCTTTTATACAGAATTCAACAAACAAATGATGGTGGGGATGTTGGAAAAAAGATACCCTAATCTACTGTTGGTGGGAATGTAAACTGGTACAACCACTGTGGAATAGAGTTAGGGATACCTCATAAACCTGAATATAGACCTACCATATGACCCAGCCATCCCACTCCTGGGAATTTACCCATGGGAAATAAAATCAGCATATGAAAGAGTATCTGTACCCTCATGTTTATTGCAGCTCAATTCACAATAGCTACAATATGTAATCAATTCAAATGTCTGTCAATGAAGACTGGATAAAGAAATTATTGGATATATGCATCATGGAATACTACACAGCAGTAAAAATAAAATTAAAATCCATCAATTGCAACAAAATAGATGAACCTGGAAAACATCATACTTAGTGAAATAAGCCAGTCCCAAGAAGACAAATACCATGTGTTCTCCCTGACCTGTGATAACTGATAGAGCACCTAAAAGGCAGTCTATAGAAGTGAATTTGACACTTTGAGATGCAAGGACTTTGAACAGCCCTTGTCTCTCAACTGTTGAAACAGGTTTTTTTTTTTCCTCATACTGTTGAACTCTTTACTTAGTATAGAGTTAATCGTATGTGTATAAAGTTAATTGAAAGTAGATCTTAGTAAAAAATAAGAATGAGAATAGGAAAGGGAGGAGGAAGAAAGGTGGCAGTGAGGGTAAGGTGGAAGAATCACCATGTTCATAAAGTTGTATTCATGAAATGCATGAAGTTTGAATACTTTAAATAAAAGGTCTCTGGAGCAAAAAATAATTAGTAAAAAAAAAAAAAAAGAGAGAGAGAAAGAAAGAAACTGGAGAAACTGAACCTTCATATAAACAATAGTCCTCCCTTATCCACAAAGGATACTCCAGTCCCCCAACCTTGTGGATGCCTGAAATCACTGGCAGTCTGAACCCTATATAAATGGGTATCATGATTTGTTTTTACCATAGATCTCAGTAAGTTCAGCATAAAACCTTTTCTTTCTTTATTAAGAACTTTCACTTTTCCACTTAAAGGAAGCACCACATAGCTTCTCTTTTGCATATCTGAAACTGCTAGCACTACTCCTCTTGTGCTTTGGGACCATTATTAAGTAAAATAAAAGTTACTTGAACACAAATACTACAGTACCATGGTAGTCAATCTGACAACTCAGATGACTACTAAGTGACTAATGGACAGGTAGCAACAGTGTAGATATGCTAGAAGAAGGGATGATTTACACCCCAGGCTAAATGAACACGACAGCATGAGATTTCATCATTCTATCCAGAATGGTGCACAATTTAAAACTTAGGAATTGTTTACTTCTGGAATTTTCCATTTAAAACTCTTATACTGTGGTTTGCTTTGTGTAATTGAACCTGCAGAAACCAAAACCACAGCAGGCAGGGTTGTGGCACAGTAGGTTAAGCTGCCATGTGTGATGCTGGCTTCCTATATCAGAGTGCCAGGCCAAGTCCCAGCTGCTCCACTTGTGATCCAGCTTCCAGCTAATGTACCTGGGAAAGCAGATGATCCAAGTACTTGGGCTCCAGATTGGGATAGAGTTTCTGGATCCTGGCTTTGGCCTGGCCCAGACCTGGCTTTTGAGGTCATTTGAACTAACAGATGTAAAACCTCAATCTGTGTTTCTCCCTCTCTTTCAGTTGTTCTTTCAAATAAATAAATACATCTCTAATAAAAATTTTTTGATAAGAAAAAAAAACACAAAATCACAGATATGACAAGATTACTGTATGTATATACAAAGTCCAGCAGAAAAGTACATAGTCTGCAGCTGTTATGCACATATGTACATATATGTGTATACACACATATATACATATACACATACAGAAAACTAGGCTTGGCAACTATGGTATACACTTCCCCATTTAGTGAGTTTTGTTTTAGTTTTGGTTGCTTTACAATTTCTTTCAAGTCTTAATAAAAACTCTTTCAAGGATTTTTCCAAACTAGATATTAGTATTAGAGGGAATAAAAGGATGCCTTCTCTATCACTTCACAGCTATTACAAGTAACTTGAGATACAGGGCAGCTTTTTAATGGTCTGTATTCCTTCCCATGAGTCATAGTTGTTCCCAAGCCAAAGTATATCTCAGAATCCTCTAAGAATTTTAAAACTATCCCAGACTTACTGAACAAGAGTGTCAGGGATGTGATATAGGGATCTGAAACTATTTTTAAAGACCTTAAGATAATTCTGATGCAGTTAGCCCAGCACCTAAGCATAGGCTCACATTTGTGAACCACTTGTATACCACAGAAGATTAATCTTCCTAAAACAATCCTTAAAAACCTTAGTTCTCCTGCTCCCTACTAACTCCAATACCCTTTGAATAGTATGCAAGTTCTCTGCTGACTTGACATCAAGTAATCTTTTCAGTCATATCTCCCCCAATTCTATTTTGTGAACTCACCACTTCATTCAAACTGATACACAGTTGGCTCTCTGTAGCTCTGGGTTCCCAATCATGGATTCAACCAACTATGGATCAAAAATACTGGGAAAAAACTGCATCTGCACTGAACATGTAAAGGCTTTCATTTCTTGGCATTATTCCCTAAATGATACAGCGTAACAACTATTTACATAGCATTTATATTATATTAGGTATTATAAGTCATCTAAACATTATTCAAAGTATATGGGAGGATGTCCATAAGTTATATGAAAATAAACTATACCATTTTAGATGAAGGACTTAGGTATCGACATTTAGGTATCCAAGGGGGTCCTGGAACTAATCTTGCAGACACAAAGGAACCACTATGTTCACTACCTTCCAACACACTTTGTATTTTTGCTGACATCAGTTCTGTTGCCTAGAATATCTTTTCCTTTCCTCTTTATCTGAATCCAACTCATCCCACAAAATCTCACTCAAAATTCTACCTCCTTTCCAAATGTTTTCTACACTACTTTCTTCTCCAAAACGAAAGTAATTCCTCCTTCTCCAAGTATCTGTTTACATAGCTCATTGATGAATTAATCATGTAATTTCTTCTATGGTTCTAAACCAGGGGAGAGGAAGCTTTTTTCTACCAAGGGTCATATGGATATTGATAACATCATTCAAGGGCCATGCAAAATTGTCAACTTGAAATCAGCCTACTTTACATTTACAGAATTTTGAGTCCTGCCTGAGGTTGGCTTGACAGGGCCAGTCCAACTGTTTTCAAGAGCCCTATACAGCCTGTGGTCTAGACGTCCCCCATCTCTGTAAACTGTTCTTTAATTCGTTTCATTTTTATTTAGGCTTAAGTGCATATTAAAAGTTATCCACTAAGTCTATTTACTCAAATAGGACAGGTAGCATGCCTGATACTTTTTTAGATCATATCAAATTTCATAATGCTTCATAGGAAATACTCATATAAATATTAAATATTACTTTAATTAATTTCCACCTAGAAGATCTCAGTTTTGACTTCCATACATAAGTAGAATGAAAGGTTAGGTTAAGATAGGATTGTGAATGCAGTTAGGAGAAAATATTTCTTGCTTTCATGAAATCACATTTCTGGATGTGTTCTGATACCTTCTTTAAATTAAAGGCAGGATGTGGAAAAGGATAAGAAAACATATCTAGTCAAAAATAAAATCAAAATCAAAGCCAAAGTCCTTCTCTTGTCCTCCTCTCCTTTTCTATCAAGTTGCAATGTTCTTCATAATTTACCCATGAGCAATCAGAGTTGGGGAAAGCAGCAGAAACTATACCACCAAATATAGTGTTACTAGGTAAAAGAGAATATTTAACACTCATGTCCTCAGAGCAGAACGACATGCAAGAAGAGACAAGTTTAAGTCCCCACTCACCAGCATGTTGGCATCTTTTAATTCTAAACCAAGTCACATGGGCAAAAAGCAGCTCAAGTTCTGGCAAATTGCTTCCTCAGGAAACTTAAGCCAGCGCCGCAGCTCACTAGGCTAATCCTCCGCCTTGCGGCGCCGGCACACCAGGTTCTAGTCCCGGTCGGGGCGCCGGATTCTGTCCTGGTTGCCCCTCTTCCAGGCCAGCTCTCTGCTATGGCCCAGGAGTGCAGTGGAGGATGGCCCAAGTGCTTGGGCCCTGCACTCGCATGGGAGACCAGGGTAAGTACCTGGCTCCTGCCACTGGATCAGCGTGGTGCGCCGGCCGCAGCACACCAGCCGTGGCGGCCATTGGAGGGTGAACCAACGGCAAAGGAAGACCTTTCTCTCTGTCTGTCTCTCTCTCTCACTGTCCACTCTGCCTGTCAAAAAACAAATAAATAAATAAATTTTAAAAAAAGAAACTTAAAGGCTGCAGCAAAGGACAAACAATAACTGGGCTCTTAAACTACATATTTACTGTAACATATGACAGGTCTTTCCAAAGTTCATGGAAAATGAATATTAAGAAAGGACTATGCATGGATTTCAGTATTTTACACCAAAATAAATTTATCTTTTAATTTTTCTTCAAACATTCAGAAGTATCCTCATATTTTAGCATTACAAAAATAAAATTTGGGTACATTGCAGAAAACTTGAAAAATACAGAGAAGAATGTTAAAAATAATAGCCACCCATTATCCTACCATGCAAAAATTTAAAAAAATGTTTTTTACATTTGTATGTGCTTTTTTCTGATTTTTTATTGCACATCTTTTTTTAAAAAAATTACAAATCATTTGTACTACTGAATTTTGTATCCTGCTTTTACATCAAATATATCATATGCATTTTCTCTGACATTAAATATTTTTGGGAAACAGCATTTTAATGGCTGAACCATAATTTAAACATTCCCTTAGTGTTAGATATAAAAGATGCTTTCAACTTTTACCACTATAAATAATATGGTAAAGAATATCCTTGTATTAATTTATAAATTCCTATGTACTTTCCTTAGGATAGAGTCTTAGAAGTAGCAGTGTTGGGTAAAAGCACAAACTTTTTTCTAACATTTCTGATAAATTCAAACTATCTGCCAAAAGTGCTATGCTAAACTTGCATTCCTAGGGCAGTACATCATAATCATTTCCCTATAGCACAAATGATTGTGTGCATGTGTATGTTTTTACTAGTCAACAGAACTCACTAAAAATGTTTCACTGCTATTTGAATTCACTTTTTGTAATGTGAAGTTGAGCATTTTTTTTTAAAGTAACTAGCACATAACTTTTTTACAGGATTATTTGAAAGGCAGAGTTATGGAGAGAGAACTTACATCTGCTAGGTCACTCCCCAAATTGCTACAATGGCCAGGGCTGGGGCAGGCTGAAACCAGGAGCATGGAACTGCATCTGATGGCAGAGGTCCAGGCACTTGGGCCATCTTCCACTATTTTCCCAAGAACATTAGCAAGGAGCTATATTGGAAGTGGAGCAGCTAGGACTGGCACGAGCACTCATGTGGGAGGACAGCATCATAGGCAGCGATTTAACCTGCTGCACCACAACACCAGCCCCAATCATTTTTCAAATTTTTATTAACTATCCATCCAGTTTTTCATTTTCACCCCTTTATCTCCCGATTGAGATTTGGGCTTCATTAAAAATTCATTTGTATAAGTTATTTATGTATCAAGGATATCAACTCTTTACTGGCCTCATGTTATAAACATTTATCTTTTTAATGTCATCTCTGACAAAGACATAAGTACTTTTATATCATCAAATTTATTCATTTATTTGTTCCTTTGCTCTTATGCTTACAAAATCCATTCTCACTCTGGGAACAGATGAATGGTCATATAATTTCTGCTCAGTGTTTTAAGGTTTAACTTGATGATATTTAATCATCATTCCATTCGTTCACATTCATATCACAATAAGTAAAGGACTAACTTTTTTTTTTTCTCTACTGCTATGAAATCTAAACAATCTGTCCAACAGTAAATTTTTAGTTAGGTCTGTTTCAACATTTGATATTTAGATTCCTTAACCACTCTATTCATATGCCAGTATCATACTGTTAATAATATAGTCTAATACTTGATAGAGTAAATTTCTCCTTCTAAATATACCTGCATTACTCTTTCTGTCCAAAATTTTTTTGGCTTGTCTCACCAGTTTATTCTTTTACAGAAGTTATTAAAATAATTTTGTCAAGGTCTCCTTAAAAAAATCTTGTAGGGATTTTGACTGGATCCCATTAAAACTGTAAGTTAATTTGGGAAACATCAACATCAGTATAATGTTATGTAATCAAGGATTTTTTCTTCATTTATTTAGATTTTATTTTATGTACTGCAGTAAAGTCTTATAGCTCTAGTCATATGTGTCTTAAACATTCTTTATAAACTTACTGTTAATGTGTATATGTACTTTGGTATTATGAGAGATAATAAGATAATGAGATATAAGAGATAATGAGAAACTAAGGATATCTTCACAATGTATCAAAGTATGTATGGCTGGCGCTGTGGCTCACTAGGCTAATCCTCCGCCTGTGGCGCTGGCACCCCAGGTTATAGTCCGGATTGGGGCACCGGATTCTGTCCCGGTTGCCCCTCTTCCAGGCCAGCTCTCTGCTGTGGCCCGGGAAGGCAGCGGATGATGGCCCAAGTGCTTGGGCCCTGCACCCGCATGGGAGACCAGGAGGAAGCACCTGGCTCCTGGCTTTGGATCAGCGCAGCGTGCCAGCCGTAGCAGCCATTTGGGGGGGGGGGAGGTAAACCAAAGGAAGACCTTTCTCTCTGTCTCTCTCTCTCTCTCATTGTCTAACTTTGCCTGTCAAAAAAAAAAAGAAAGTATGTAGAACCTTTGTACTAGCCTGTATAATTATACACTTATAGATTAGAAGCTTATATGTAGAAATTTGCTCAGATATCATCTAAGAAAATCATCTTAGAAATCACCTTGTTTTTAAAAAACACTATTTTATTTACTTGAATGGCAGAGTGACTGAGAGGGAGAGAGAGAGACAGATGACTGCAATGGCCAGCGCTGGGCCAGGCCTAAGCCAGGAGCCAGGAACGATATTTGGATCTCCTATGTGGGTGGCAGGGGATAGTACTTGGGCCATCACCCACTGCTTTCCCAGGAGTGTTAGCAGGGAGCTGGACTGGAAGCAGAGCACCCAGGATTCAAACTGGCATTCTGGGGGCTGGTGCTGCGACTCACTAGGTTAATCCTTCGCCTGCGGCGCCGGCATCCCATGGGCACCGGTTCTTGTCCTGGTTGCTCCTCTTCCAGTCCAGCTCTCTGCTGTGGCCTGGGAAAGCAGTGGAGGATGGCCTAAGTGCTTGGGCCCCTGCACCCGTGTGGGAGACCAGGAAGAGGCATCTGGCTCCTGCTTCGGATCGGCGCAGCTCTGTCCGTTGCAGCCATTTGGGGAATGAACCAACGGAAGGAAGACCTTTCTCTCGCTTTCTCTCGCTTTCTGTAATTCTATCTGTCAAATAAAAAAAAAAAAAAAACTGGCACTCTGATACGGGATGCTGGCATCACAGGCAGCAGCTTAATCCACTGTGCTATAACACCAGCCCGATCTTAGGAACTTTTTTTTAAAAAAGATTTATGTACTTCAGAGAGATAGAGAAAGAGAGAAAGAGAGAAAGAGAGAAAGAGAAAGAGAAAGAGAGAAAGAGAGAAAGAGAGAGAAAGAGAGAGAAAGAGAGAGAGAGAGAGAGAGAGATCTTTGATCCACTGGTTCAAATCCCAAATGGCCACAATGGTGTTTAAAAAAAAAAGATTTTATTTCTTTATTTGAGAAGCAGAATTAGAGAGAGATGGAGGAACAGAGAGATAGGTCTTCCACCCGATGGTTCACTCCCCAGATGGCAGCATGGCCAGAGCCGTGCCAATCTGAAGCTGGGAGCCAGCCGCTTCTTCCGGGTCTCCTACATGGGTTGCAGGGGCCCAAGTACTTGGGACATCTTCCTCTGCTTTCCCAGGCACATTTAGCAGGAAGCTGGATTGGAAGTGGAGCAGCCAGGATTCAAATTGGTGCCCATATGGGATGCCAGCATCACAGGTGGCAGCTTTACCCATTATGCCAGAATGCCGGCCCCTGGAACTTTTTATGGATGCATTATATTCCTGGGGCCAGCCCATCCTTTGCCACTGTGGCAATCTGGCCATTTGGGAAGTAAACCAGCGGATAGAAGATCTCTTTCTCTGTCTCTCCCTCTCTGTATCTCTGCCTTTCAAATAAATAAATATTTAAAAAAATAAAAAGAATACATTCTCCCCCAACTCCCACCCCTCGGCAACACTACTTCTAGAAATACTTAAAATACCTCATAGGTACATAAGAATAGATTGTTTTGATTCTCAGAGTGCTGGTTCCCTAACATGACCCAGAAGGCCCTGAACAGTTAGGTATCTGTGTAATGCTGTATCTCCAGCATTATCTTGTAGCACCTTACCCTGTTCTGTGTTCCCATATTCACCACAGGGTTTCTGTACAAGTGCTTCCCTCTGTCCTTTTTTTCCTTGCCTAGTTAACTCCTACTTCATGCTTCAGACCTTAACTCAGGCATCACTTTCTCAGGAAAGGCTTCAAGTCTCCATATTAGCTACTCTCATGCTGGTATGCATCTCTTATATAGCACCTATCATCTTTCTTTTTTAAAAAAATATTTACTTATTTATTTGAAAGACAGGACTACAGAGAGAGGGAGAGACAGAGAGATCTTCCATCTGTTAGTTCACTCCCCAAATGGCCACAGTTGCTGGGGCTGGCCCAGACTGAAACCAGGAGTCAGGAGCTGCCTCTGGGTCTCCCACGTGGGTGCAGGGGCCCAAGCACTTGAGCCATCCTCCGCTGCTTTCCCAGGCACATTAGCAGGGAGCTCCATCAGAAGAGGAGCAGCCGAATCTCGAACCAGTGCCCATGTTGGATGCCGGTATTGCAGGCAGTAGCTTTACCCACTACTCCACAGTGCCAGCCCCAGCATCTATCATCTTTCTAATTGTGTGTTTTAATTTTTATCATCATTTAAAGTCTGTATCCCCATCTACCCATCCATTTGTGTCGCTCCCCCTCTTCGTGGAGGAACGACACTAAACCCTGCCTAGGCTTCATATCCGAGTCACGGCACCATTATGTCACTCCCCCTCTTCATGGAGGAACGACACTAAACCCTGCCTAGGCTTCATATCCGAGTCACGGCACCACTTGCTGCTCCTCCGCACGCGGAGGAGCCGCACCGGACCGGGCGCTTGTTGTTCCCTTTTTTTACAAGTCCTTTCTATAGTAAAGTAAGAATAAGTAAACAGCAAACTCCCAAAGCAAGAATGAGTAGAGAGAAATGAGAAAGAACGAAGTAACGAACTTC
Organism: Oryctolagus cuniculus; assembly: GCF_051225735.1. Classification (NCBI taxonomy): domain Eukaryota; kingdom Metazoa; phylum Chordata; class Mammalia; order Lagomorpha; family Leporidae; genus Oryctolagus; species Oryctolagus cuniculus. The sequence goes on from NC_142888.1 coordinate 54,428,391, forward strand.
CCCGCGAACTCTCCAACGCACTCTCCAACCAACCCACACCACCATGCCGTCTCTCTCCTCCTATATAGTCCTCCTCCGCCAATCCCAACTCGGCTGCCCACACGCTGAGCACGCCGCTCTCCTCCAATCAGGAGCAGCTCCCGCAGCTTTGTCAAGTTGGTGAGAGGCAGCTGGGTAGAAGCTGTTTACTCCCCTCCCAGCGCCACATTGTGGGAGAGCAGATGCATAGAATAAGTCTTAATTCCAGTAACAGTCTAGTCCGAGTTGCTCCCCACAATTTGGTCAATGAAAAGAAAGACAAAGTATGTTTCCCTCTGTGATTCCAACAGCTAACCTCACACTTCCTGGCATATAGTTTTTATTTGTCAAATAAATAATTAAAAGAATGAGCAGTAAAACTGAGATAATTTGATATTTCTTTTCCTAGCAATTCTCTCAAAATTGGCTCAATTTTTCAGTTGGTTTCAAATATCCAGATAACCAAGAACCCTTGGAAAGAAAAGAATGACAGCTTCATTTATTCCTGAATTTCCTTTTTAAAATTCATTCATTAGTTTACCTTAAAGGCAGCGTGACAGAGAAAGGGAGACAGAGATTTTCCACCTAGTGGTTCATTCCTCAAATGGCTGCAACAAACAGCCAGGGTTGGGCCTGGCCATAAATCTCCCAACATGAATGGTAAGAACTCAAGTACTTGGTCATAATCTGCTCTCCCCAGGTGTATCAGCATAGAGCTCTATCAGAAGCAGAGTACCTGGTACTTGAACCAGCACTCTGGTATGGGATGCAAGTGTCCCAAGCTGGCTGGGACACCTGCATCTGGTCTCTCCAGATCTTCGTCTCTCAGTAGTACTTAGGTCAAGGAAGAGTTGAGCAAGGACTAACATACATAATAAAAATCTGCTTAAGTAAACTGAATTTTAAAATCCTAAAATAATCTTGTGGGATGAGCATTCTATTAGAAATTAGAAGCATCTGGTTCCACCCCTAGTTTATTATCTCATTATGATATCAGTAATGTGATTCTTCTCTTTCTCCTTTGTCAAATTAGTGAAATGGAACAGATTACCTCGAGTGTCTTTTTCAATGTTAAATCCAACAAGTACTATGACTATGTGTAATCATTTCAAAAGCAACTGCTTTGCTGGCAATTATACATTAGTTAACAAGCCATGTGAAATGCCATCCAAAAGTAAACAAACTATACTTAAATGAAATTTGGATAGAATACAGTAATTGGCCTTCCAATATGATTATCACTGAAATCTGTGTTTTTTCATTAAAATTCTTTTAAATAAAATTCTTACCTGAAGTCCTAATACAATTTCAAGCATTAGTAAATCAAAATCGAAAGTAAACACAACTACGTAATTAAATACACGTTTTTGGCCCATGTAATGAACTGAAATATATTACTCTAGTTATGTCCTATGACTAATAACCTGAAAATCATATTGGCATTACCTATCATGTGTGCCAATATAAATTATTGAAATATCGAAGCTAAAATGAAGGATTTTGAAAAAACACTGATATAATGAGATAGCTCAGATATAGGTGAGTTTAAATATCACAAATAAACTTAGTAGGTTCATAGAAAAGTAAACAGAATACATTTGATTATATTTATTCCAGGAAAGCAAGGATGGTTCAAAACATGAAAATTAATCAATGAACTACATCATATTAGTGAAATCAAAGACAAAAAACATATGATCATCTCAACTGATACTGGAAAAGCATTTGACAAAATCAGTACTTTCATGATTAAAAAAATAAAAACTCAAAACACTTAGAAGAAAACTACCTCAACATAATAAAGATGATATATGAAAGTCTCACAGTTAATATAACAGTGAAAGATGAAAGCTTTTCCTCTCAGACCAGAAACACAGTTAAGGATGATCACTCTTACCACTTTATTTAATGTCAATATAAATTAGGATGTCCTAGTCAGAGTAACTAGGCAAGAAAAATAAATCAAAAGCATTCAAATTATACAGGAAGGAGTAAAATTACCTGTCTACACACAATCTTATATGCAGAAGACCCTAAAGATTCTTCAAAAACACTATTAGAACTGACAAATATAGTAATGTTGCAGGATACAGAATCAATACACAAAAATCAATTGTTTCCATACACTAACAATGAACCTTACAAAAAGAAAAAAAAGCTAAATTTCATTTACAATAGTATTTTAAAAATTAGAAATAAACATAACCAAGGAGGGGAAAGACTTATAGATTGAAAACTATAGGGGCTGGCACTGTGGGGTAGCAGGTTTAGCCGCCGCCTGCAGTGCCTGCATCCCATATGGGCACCAGTTAAAGACCCGGCTGCTCCACTTCCGATCCAGCTCTCTGCTATGGCCTGGGACAGCAGTGGAAGACGGCCTAAGTCCTTGGGCCCCTGCACCCATGTGGGAGACTCGGAGGAAGCCTCTGGCTCCTGGCTTCAGATTGGCCAATAGGGGAGTGAATGAGAGGATGGAAGATCTCTCTCTCTGCCTCCCCTTCTCTCTCTGTGTAACTCTGACTTTCTAGTAAATAAATAAATCTTTAAGAAAAAAAGAAAATTACAAAACACAGCCAAAAGAAATTTAAGATGACATAAATAAATGGAAAGATTTTCATGAATTGGAAGACCTTATGTTGTTAAAATGTTCATTCAACCCATAGCAATCCACAGATTTAATGCAATCCCTATCAAAATACCATAAGTGGGGAAATGTTCATAAAATGGTGCAGTCTTATCTATGGTGTGATCTGCACCCTAGGCACCATCCTAGGCTCCAGCCCCTGCCGCCATGGCTGGAAGCCAGGTGACTCCATGGCCCAGGCATGGGTGTCAGCTCCACTCCCATCCTAATGGATTCACTGCTCCTACTTCAATGCCTGCCCCCCTGCAAAGTTTTAAGAGGACCTGTTCCTAAACATGTGGTTCTCTCTCTCTCTCTCTGACTCTCTCTCTTATGCTCTCCTTCTCCCTCTTTTCCTTCTTTGCCCCTTCCCTCTGGTCTGTCATGTTTCCCCACCAATAAACCCTTTCCCTTAAAAAAGAAAAATCCCATTGGCATATTTTGCACAAACAGAAAAATAAATCCTAAATTTCATATGGAATCAAAAGAGATCTCAAATAGCCAAAACAATCTTGAAAAAGAACAAAATAAGAAGCCTCACACTTCTGATTTCAAACATAACATGAAACTACAGTAATCAAAACTGCATGGTACTGGCATAAATACAGACACACCAATGAAACAGAACACAGAATCCCAAAATAATCTCTTATGCATATGGTGAAATTATATTTGATATGAATGCCAAGATCACACAGTGGAGAGAGTTTCTTCAACAAATTGTGCTGGAAAAATGGGATTCTAACATGTAAAAGAATGAAGATAGCCTGCTTTTTTTTTTTTGGACAGGCAGAGTGGACAGTGAGAGAGAGAAACAGAGAGAAAGGAGAAAGGTCTTTCTTTTTCCATTGGTTCACTCCACAATGGCCGCTACGGCCGGCACGCTGCGCCGATCCGAAGCCAGGAGCCAGGTGCTTCCTCCTGGTCTCCCATGCGGGTGCAGGGCCCAAGCACTTGGGCCGTCCTCCACTGCCCTCCCGGGCCACAGCAGAGAGCTGGACTGGAAGAGGAGCAACTGGGACTAGAACCCGGGGTGCCGGTGCCGCAGGCGGAGGATTACCCTATTGAGCTGCGGCGCCAGCCAGCCTTTTTAAAAAAAAAAAAAAAAATTGGGCCGGCGCCGCGGCTCACTAGGCTAATCCTCCACCTAGCGGCGCCGGCACCCCAGGTTCTAGTCCCGGTCGGGGCACCGGATTCTGTCCCGGTTGCCCCTCTTCCAGGCCATCTCTCTGCTGTGGCCAGGGAGTGCAGTGGAGGATGGCCCAGGTGCTTGGGCCCTGCACCCCATGGGAGACCAGGAAAAGCACCTGGCTCCTGGCTCCCGCCATCGGATCAGCACGGTGCGCCGGCCGCAGCGCGCCGGCCGCGGCGGCCATTGGAGGGTGAACCAACGGCAAAGGAAGACCTGTCTCTCTCTCTCACTGTCCACTCTGCCTGTCAAAAAAAAAAAAAAAAATTTATCAGCCGGCGCCGCGGCTCAATAGGTTAATTAATCCTCCACCTAGTGGCACCGGCACCCCAGGTTCTAGTCCCGGTCGGGGCGCCGGATTCTGTCCCGGTTGCCCCTCTTCCAGGCCAGCTCTCTGCTGTGGCCCAGGAGTACAGTGGAGGATGGCCCAAGTCCTTGGGCCCTGCACCCCATGGGAGACCAGGAGAAGCACCTGGCTCCTGCCTTCGGATTAGCGTGGTGCGCTGGCCGCAGCGCGCCAGCCATGGCGGCCATTGGAGGGTGAACCAACAGCAAAAAGGAAGACCTTTCTCTCTGTCTCTCTCTCTCACTATCCACTCTGCCTGTCCAAAAAAAATTATCTTATTTGAAAGGCAAAGTTACAGAGAGAGGTAGAGACAGAGAGAATGGTCTTCCATCTGCTGGTTCACTTCTCAAATAGCTGCAACAACTGGGGCTGAGCCAGGCCGAAGCCAGGAGCCAGGATCCTTCCAGTTCTCAGGCGCCCAAGGATTTGGGCCATCCTCCACTGATTTCCCAGTCACATTATCAGGGAGCTGGACCAGAAGTGGAGCATCCGGGACTTGAACCAGCGTCCATATGGGATGCTGGCGCTGCAAGCAGGGGCTTTAACTCGCTGTGCCACAGTGCCTGTCCCGGAAGATACTCTTACTTAACATCATATACACAAATTAACTATAAATGTATTAAAATCCAATGTAAAATCTAAAACTATAAAACTCCTAGAAGAAAACAAGGGATAAAACCTTCATAACATTGGATTTGGCGATTAATTTCTAGAATATTAGATGAAATGCACAGGCAACCAAAGTAAAAATGGGGCAGGCACTGTAGTGTAGTGAGTTAAGCCACCACTTGGGGCACCCACACCCCATATCAAGTGCTGGTTCAAGTCATTGGCTACTTTGCTTTTAATTCAGTTTCCCACTAATGCGCCTGAGAAGGCAGCAAGCACTTCAGTTCCTGCCATCATGTGAAAGACCCTGATAGTTTATGGATCCTGGCTACAGCTTGGATTAGCCACAGCTGTTGCAAGAATTTGAGGAGTGAAACAGTAGATGGATTATTTCTCTCTGTCTTTAACTGTCTCTCCCTCTGGCTTTCAAATAAATACTTAAATAAATAAATAAATCTTTTTGAAAATAAAAATAAACAAATGGGACTATATCAAACTTAAAAAATTCTTTTTTTTAAAGATTTATTTATTTGAAAGTCAGAGTTACACAGAGAGGAAAGGCAGAGAGAGAGAGGTCTTCCATCCGATGGTTCACTCCCCAAATGGCCGCAACGGCCAAAGCTGTAGTTCTAATATCCTCTCTCATTGATCTCACTTGAGTCATTATTACTTCCTTCTGCTAGCTTTAGATTTAGTTCTCTTTTGTTCTTCTAGTTGCTTAAGATGTAAAGTAAGCTTATGGATTTGAGATCTTTTTTCATTTTTATTGTAGGCATTTAGTGTTGTATCTATACCTATGAGCACTGCTTTTACTACACCCCAAAAGTTTTGGTATATTAGTATTTTGGTTTGTTTTGGTTTTGGTTGTTCTTTTTACTGTGATTATATCTCCATAACATAAAATTTACTTCATTTAAAATTTTTAGTTAATTTGAGAGAAAGACAAAGAAAGCTCACAAATGCTTGTTCATGCCCCAAATGCACACAATATCTAGGGGCTCGGCTGGGACTGAAGCCAGGAGGTGAGAAGTATCCAGGTCTCCCTTCTGTGTGGCAGGAATCCAACTTCTTGAGCAATCACCTGCTGCCTCCCAGACTCCGCATTGGCAGAAAACTGGAATTGGCAACTAGAGCCAGGAATCAAACCAAGGCACTCCAATAAAGGATACAGGCATCTTATCCAGTGTTTAAACTACTAGGCCAAATGCCATCCCCCCACTTTATTTTTGTACTGTGCTGTGATTCAAGGATGTTTGCATTGTTATTCACGGCATCCTCACTTTCTTTACATCCAGAACTTTCTCATCTTCCCAAACTGACACCTTGTACCCATTAATCTCCACTATCTGTTTCCCCTAGCCCCTGGCAACCATCACACCACTTTCTGTTTTGATGAATTTGATGATTATAGGTACTTCATGTAAATGGAATCATATAGTAGCTGTCTTTTTGTGGTTGGTATATGTCACTTAGCGTAATGTCTTCAAAATTCATCCATGTTGTAGTTTGTGTCAACACTTCCTTTCTTTTTAAGGCCCAGTAATATTCTGTTATAGGCATATACACATTTTGTTTATCCTTTACTCTGTTGGTGGAACTCAGGTTTCTTCTGTATTTGACCATTGTGAACTATGAGCATGGGTATATACAAATGAGCACCAAAGGGGAAACTTGTTGAAGTGAAATGGACACTATGAGAAACAGTGACTTGATCAGCTCTTCTCCTGACGGTTGATGTACAATGTAATACTTTATCCATTTTAGTATTTTTTTTGTTCTAGTACCATTGGTTGAACTCTGTAATTAACACACAATTATTTTTAGGTGTTTAAATTTTAACTGAAAAGTGATCCCTGTTAGGAATTTGGAAAACATTATGTTGAGTGAAATAAGCCAATCCCAAAGGGACAAATACCACTTGTTCTCCCTGATAGGTGACAACTAACTGAGCACCAAAAAGGAAACCTGTTAAAGTGAAATGGACACTAGGAGAAACGGTGACTTGATCAGCCCTCACCCTGACTGTTGATGAGTAGCTTAATATGTTATCCCTCTTAGTATTTTGTTTGTTTGTTCTACTTAATACTTTTGGTGGAATACTGTAATCAATACACAATTCTTCTTAAGTGCTGAAACTTAACTGAAAAGTGATCCCTGTTAAATATAAGAGTGGGAATAAGAGAGGGAAGAGATGTGCAATTTGGGACATGCTCAAGCTGACTTACCTCAAACGGTAGAGTTAGAAACATACCAGGGGATTCCAATTCAATCCCATCAAGGTGGCATGTACCAATGCCATCTCACTAGTCCCAGTGATCAATTTCTGTTCACAATTGATTGTAATGATAGGACTAAGAACCAAAGGGATCACATAAACAAGAATAGTGTCTGCTAATACTAGCTGATAGAATAAAAAAGGGAGAGAATGATCCAACATGGGAAGTGAGATACACAGCAGACCCATAGAATGGCAAATGTCCTAAACAGCACTCTGGCCTCAGAATCAGCCCTTAAGGCATGCGGATCCGGCTGAAATGCCCATGAGAGTATTTCAGGCATGGAAAGCCAAGACACTCTGGGGGAAAAAAAAAAACTAAATGAAAGATCTCCACGAGTGAGATCCCAGTGGAAAGAATGGGTCATCAAAGAAGGAGGTACCTTTCTCTGAAGGGAGGAGAGAACTTCCACTTTGACCATGGCCTTGTCTAAAAATGATCAGAGTCAGTGAACTCAGGGGGCTTCCATAGCCTTGGCAACAAATGACAAGAGCCTAGGGTGATTACTGATGCCATAAACAACAGTGTCAATTTGTTAAGTCAACAACAGGAGTCACTGTGCACTTACTCCTCATGTAGGATCTTTGTGCTTCGTGTGCTGTACATTGAGATTTAATGCTATAACTAGTACTCAAACAGTATTTTTCACTTTATGTTTCTGTGTGGGAGCAAACTGTTGAAATCTTTACTTAATGTATGCTAAACTGATCTTCTGTATATAAAGAGAAATGAAAATGAATCTTGATATTGTGGGGAGCAACTGGGAGCAACTCGGACTAGACTAAGTTACTGGAATTAAGACTTATTCTATGCATCTGCTCTCCCACAATATGGCGCTGGGAGAGGAGGAAACAGCTTCTACACAGCTGCCTCCAGTTCAACCAATAAACAGCAGGACCTGCTCCTGATTGGAGGAGAGCAGCGTACTCGGCTTGTGGGTAGCAGAGTTGGGATTGGTGGAAGAGGACTATAAAGGAGGAGAGAGACAACATGCACCAGGAACATCTAAGAGGAACATCTAAGAGGAACACCTATCAGGAACACCTATCTGAAGGAACACCTGTGCAGCCCCCGAGAGAGCCGGCCGGCGGTGTGCCGCTCCCCCGCAGAAGTGGGGAATGTGGCAGGGGGAACCGCCCTTCCACGGAGGTGGAAGGGACGGTAGCCAACCCGGGAAGAGCCAGCAGCAAACCCTGGGAGGGCCGAGCAGACGAAAGAACAGCGCAGGGTCCTGTGTTGTTCCTCCACGAAGACGGGGAGCGACAGATATGAATAGAAGGGGAGAGGGAGTGGATAAGGGGAGGGTTGCGGGTTGGAGGGACGTTATGGGGGGGAGCCATTGTAATCAATATTCTGTACTTTGGAAATTTATATTCATTAAATAAAAGTTATAAAAATAAAAAAAAAGATTTTATTTCTTTAAAAAAATGTCTGTTTTACTTCTTGATTGCAATTATTTTGAGTAAATTGTAATCCTACTTTTAACTTTTTAGAACTACCATAATGTTTTCTACAACTATTGTACCAATATTTTTCTAGACTGACAAAACAAGACAGAAGATACAAATAATTAAAATCAGATGAAAGTGAGGACATTACTACCAACCACACAGAAATAACAAGGATAAACAATTATATGCCAACAAATTAGATAATCTAGATAAAAAGGATAAATTCAAACAAACACTCAAACTCAAATTACCAAACATGCCTGCACAAGAGATTGAATCACTAGTAAAACATCTCTCAACACAGGAAACTCCTGGATGAAACAGCCTTACTCCCAAACACTAAAAGTAACAGATGCTTCTCAAACTCCTCCAAAGAACAAAAAAGGAGGGGGTATTTCCTACCTTATTCTATCAGGCTGGCATTATCCAGATACCAAAGCCAGATAAAGACATTGGAAGAAAATTACACACTAATATCCATTATGAATATAGATGCAAATATCCTCAACAAAATATTAGCAAATTAAATCCAGAAGTACAATATATTAAAAAGATCATACACTAATACCAAGTGAGATGTGTGCTAGGAAATAAGGATGATTTGACATAATAAATCAATATAATATTCCATATTAAACAAAATGATGGAAAAAAACACATAATCATCTCAACTGGGGATATTAAGGAAATTTCCAAGGCATGATACAGAGGATAAAAAGTATAGCTAATATTATACTCCATGATGAAACACTGAAAATGTTCTGCTTAAGATCAAGAAGAGAAAGACAATTGTTTTCACTATTACTATTCAATACTGTACTAGAAGTTCAGGTCAGAGCAATTACTAAAGAAAAAAATGAGGAAAAAGGATGGAAGACACATACTTCTCAATTTCAAAGCCTACTACAAACCTACAGTAATTGAAACTGTGATATTGCCATAAGGATTAACATACAGACTTATGCAAACTGAAAGTTCAGAAATAAACCCATATAACTATGGTAAATTTATGTTTGACAAAGGTGACAAGATCATTCCATGGGGGAAAGAACAGTCTCTTCAACAAATGGTGCTGAGACAACTGTAAATTCACATGCACAAGAAGGAAACCATATATCAAACCATACTTGTACACAAAGATTAACTACTTAAAATCATAATTCTTAGAGGAAAACACAGGGGGAATTCTTCATAACCCTGGATTTGGCAATGCAGCAAACACATTAAAAAATTGAAGTGAAATGGACACTATGAGAAACAGTGACTTGATCAGCTCTTGTCCTGACTGTTGATGTACAATGTAATACTTTATCCATTTTAGTATTTTTTCTTTGTTTTGTTCTAGTACTATTGGTTGAACTCTATAATTTACACACAATTATTCTTAGGTGTTTAAATTTTAACTGAAAAGTGATCCCTGTTAAATATAACAGTGGGAATAAGAGAGGGAGGAGATGTACAATTTGGGACATACTCAATCGGACTTGCCCCAAATGGTGGAGTTAGAACCCTGCCAGGGGATTCTAATACAATCCCATCAAGGTGGCATGTACCAATGCCATCTCACTAGTCCAAAAGATCAATTTCAGTTCACAATTGATCACACTGATAGGTCTAAGAGTCAAAGGGATCACACAAACAAGACTAGTGTCTGCTAATACTAGCTGACAGAATCAAAAAGGGAGAGAACGATCCATCATGGGAAGCGGGATACACAGCAGACTCATAGAATGGCAGATGTCCTAAATAGCACTCTGGCCTCAGAATCAGCTCTTAAGGCGTTTGGATATGGCTGAAGAGCCCATGAGATTATTTTAGGCATGGAAAGCCAAGACACTGTGGCAAAAAAAAAAAAAAAGACCTAAATGAAAGATCTCTGTGAGCGAGATCCCAGTGGAAAGAATGGGTCATCAAAGAAGGAGGTACCTTTCTCTGAAGGGAGGAGAGAACTTCCACTTTGACTATGGCCCTGTCGGAATAAGATCAAAGTCGGCGAACTCAAAAGGCTTCCATAGCCTTGGCAACTCATGACTAGAGCCTAGGGAGATTACTGACGCCATAAACAAGAGTGTCAAATTGTTAAGTCAAGAACAGGAGTCACTGTGTACTTACTTCTCATGTGGGATCTGTCCTTAGTGTGTTGTCCAATGTGAAGTAATGCTATAACTAGTACTGAAACAGTATTTTACACTTTGTGTTTCTGTGTGGGTGCAAACTGATGAAATCTTTACTTAATATATACTAAATCGATCTTCTGTATATAAAGAGAATTGAAAATGAATCTTGATGTGAATGGAATGGGAGAGGGAGCGGGAGATGGGAAGGGTGTGAGTGGGAGGGAAATTATGGGGGGGAAGCCATTGTAATCCATTAACTGTATTTTGAAAATTTTATATTTACTAAATAAAAAATAAATTAAAAAATTCTCAGCATTACCAGTCTTTAGGGAAATATAAATCAAAACCATAATAAGGTAGTTTCATATCTACCAGGATGGCTGCACTAAAAAGATAAAAATACACATACATTGAAGGGAGGGAGGGAGGGAGGGAGGGAGGGAGGGAAGTAAAAGAAAAAGACAGATTGAAAACAAGAAGTGTTGTTAGAGATATGGAAAAATTAGAACCTCTAGCACATTGCCAACAGGGATACAAAATGGTTTAGCTGATGTTGAAAAAAAGTTTAGCAGTTCTTTGGTAGTATCAAACATACAATTACCATATAACATAGCAGTTTCACTCCCAGGCATGTACCCAAAAGAACTGAAAATAGAGGCAGAAGTTGAGGCACAGCTGGTTAAGCCACTACTTGGGATGCCTACATCCCATATCGGAGTTCCTGGTTCAAATTCTGGTTACTCCACATTTCCAATCCAGTTTCCTGCTAATGCAGATGACAGCCCAAGTACTTGGTTTCCTGTCACACATATGGGAGGCCTGGATGGGGTTCTGGGCTCCTGTCTTGGGCCTAGCCTAGCTCTGGCTATTGCAGGCATTAGGGAAGATGACATCACTTCCTCTGTCTCTGGCACTCCCCCTTTCCAATAAATAAATCTTAAAAAAATTACTGAAAACAGGGACTCAGAAAACTACATGTACATGCTTATTTATAATAGCATTATATACAATAGGCAAAAGATTAGAAAGAGCTCAAGTGTCCTAACTAAATGACTAGATTAAAATGTGCAAAGAAATGTTATCTAGTCATGAAAAGGAAGTAAGTACTGAGATATGCTGCCACGTGGATAAACCTCTGAAACATGCTAAGTTAAGAAACCAAACACCAAAGATCATATATTGTAAGATTCTGCCTACATGAATTCTCCAGAACAAATAACAGTGAAAGAATGTAGATTGGTGGTTGCTAGAGGCTGGGAAAAGGAAGGAATGAGGAGAAACAGCTCAACAAGTGGTTTCACTTTGGAGTGATGGATATGTTTTGAAACTATATAAAGGTGGTATTAAACTATATTATGAATTCACAAAATGTAACTAAGTTATTCACTTCAAATGGTTAATTTTATATTTTGCAAATTTCATCTCAGTACTTTTATTTTTTAAGATTTATTTATTTATTTGAAAGGCAAAATGAGAGGGAGAGAGGGAGAGGTGGGGAGTCAGAAAGGGGAGGAGAAAGAGAAAGAGATCTTCCATCTTCTGTTTCACTTCCCAAATGAAAGCAACAGCCAGGACTGGGCCAGGCCAAAGTCAGGAGCCCAGAATTCCATCTGTGTCTCCCATGTACTTGGGCCATCATCCACTGCCTTCACAGGCATGTTAGCAGGAAGCTGGACCAGAAGCAGAGGAGCTAGGACACAGAACTCAAACCAGTACTCTGATATGGGATGTGGGTGCCCCAAGCAGTGGTTTAATCTGCTGTACCACAAATGTCTACCCCACCTCAGTACTTTTATAAATGTAATCTATGACAGAATTATATCAAATGCATTTTATCAGAAATAACAAATGAAAAGTTAAATACACATTTTAAAAGATACAGAGTTTATAAAATAATCACAATCTTTTCACAAAAACTATTTTAAAAGGTAATGCTCTAATTTCCCTTTAGATTAAATGACCTCACTGGTCTTATGTGAAATTAATGTTAGTACTGAAAAATAAAAAGCTTATTAATTAGCAGGCCAATAAATTATTTGCAGATACTAGCAGTACACAGAACTAAGAAATGATAATGCTTACAAAATGTATAACCATTTAAGTGGCTGGTGTTGTGGCACAGTGGTTAAGCTGCTGCCTGTGATGTCAGTATCCGATGTGAGTCCTGACTGCTCTGATTCCCATCCAACTTCTGCTGATGCATCTGGGAAAGCAGTAGAAGATGGCCCAAGTGCTTGTGCCCCTGACACCCGCCTGGGAGACCTGGATGGAGTTCCAAGCTCCTGGCTTTGCCCTGGCCCAGCCCTAGCCATTGTGGCTGTTTGGGGAGTGAACCAGCAAATGGAAGATACCTCTATCACTTGCTCTCTGTCTCTCCCTTTCTCTCTATAATTCTGCCTTTCAGAGACGGCACCATGGCTCAATAGGCTAATCCTCCGCCTGCGGCACCAGTACCCTGGGTTCTAGTCCCGGTTGGGGAGCCGGATTCTGTCCCAGTTGCCCCTCTTCCAGGCCAGCTCTCTGCTGTGGCCAGGGAGTGCAGTGGAGGATGGCCCAAGTGCTTGGGCCCTGCACCCCATGGGAGACCAGGAGAAGCACCTGGCTCCTGGCTTCAGATCAGCGCGATGTGCCGGCCGCTGCGCGCCAGCCGCGGCGGCCATTGGAGGGTGAACCAACGGAAAAGGAAGACCTTTCTCTCTGTCTCTCTCTCTCACTGTCCACTTTGCCTGTGAAAAAAAAATTCTGCCTTTCAAACAAATAAATAAATATTTTAAAGAATGTATACTCACCTAGCAACCAGATCTTGCTTTTTTTTTTTTAATAAGATTGATTTATTTGAAAGGTGGTGCAAGGAGTGGGGCTGGGATGGGAGGAGATCTTCCATCCATTCATTCATTTCCCAAATGGCTGTGATGGCTGGGCCTGATTCAGGACAAAGCCAGGAGCTCAGAGCTCCAACAGAGTCTCCCATATGGGTAACAGGGGTTCCAGTACTTGGGCCACTTTCTGCTGCTTTCCCAGGCACATTTGCAGGGAACTGGATCAGAAATGGAGCAGTCAGGACCTGAACCAGAACTCCAATGTGGGATGCCAGTGTTCCAAGCAGCAGCTTAACCTGCTATGCCACAACAGCAGTCCCATGATCTTGGTTTCTAAATACCAATATCAAATAAAAGGTACAGAGTTCTTTGAGGAGAGGGGTGATTTCAGGGCCAGAGCAGGGTAAACATAAGATGAACCTGGGACGCTGTATGGGGCCAAGAAACAAGAAAGTTCTTGAAAAAGGATGGTGAATTGTTAAAAGGACACAGGAGGCACTGGCGCTGCGGTGTAGTAGGCTGAGTCTCTGCCTGCAGTGCCAGCATCCCATGTGGGCGCTGGTTCCTGTCCCGGCTGCTCCTCTTCCCATCCAGCTCTCTGCTATGGTCTGGGAAAACAGTAGAAGATGGCCTAAGTGCCTGAGCACCTGCACCTGCATGGGAGACAGAAAAGATGCTCCTGGCTCCTGGCTCCTGGCTCCTGGCTCCTGGCTTTGGATTGGCCCAGCTCCGGCCGTTGCGGCCATTTGGGAAGTGAACCAGTGGATGAAGACCTTTCTCTTTATCTCCCTCTCTGTTTGTAACTCTACCTCTCAAATAAATAAATAAATAAATAAATAAATAAAAGGACAAAGGAACCAAGCTGAAGGAGTTCTGAATGTCCCAAAGCTGGAACAATAGAGCAACAAAATAAATAATAAGCATACTGGATTATACTTCATAGAATATATAGTTTATTAACAACTGTGGGCCCATCCTGATATAAATAAAGAAGTAAACAATCAAATGAGAAGGAACAGTTCTCACATAAGAATTCCAATTATCAAATATAGAAGGAATAAGGGAAATAGAAAAATGGTAATTAGGTAAACACACTAAGAATTCTTGTAGACAAGAGCCACTGACACATGCTAAAATTAGCTGGTGAAAGTTTAGTGGAAACACATGATTATATGCATATGTATTATCTAGTTTTCCATAACTATAACAAACAATGACAGAAGCTACTTATGAAAGAAAAAGGTTTATTCTGGCTCACAGTTTTGGGGGCTCAAAGTCCAAGATCAGGTGACCCAACTGGTTTGGTGTTTGATGAAGTTGGTAGATGGTAGAATGGTGCAGAGGATCACATGATAGTCTAATCATATGAACTATATAAGCTGTCCTCACAAAATTAATCACCAAAGATTGTGTTTTATTATGGAACCATGTTAAAGCAAAATAGCAACAAATTTTAAAGTACTTTATAATTTACCAGTATTTTCAGATATACCATTTCACTTGATCCTCCTCAAGAACTGTGGGAGAAGGTAAATCTTACTTAAATGCCAATTTTATAGCCTAAGAACACTAAGAATACGGCATGGGCAATTGGCACAGCAGTTAAAACTCTGCTTGGGAGTCCCACATCTAATACTGGAGTGCCTGGGTTCCAATTTGGGCTCCGCTCCCAGTTCCAGCCTCCTGGCAGGCAGGCTGGTAATGGCTCCAGTACTTGGGTTCCTGCTATCCATGTGGGAGATCCAGACTGAGTTCTAAGCTCCAAGATTTGGCCTGCACAGCCCTGGTTATTGCAGGCATTTGGGAAATGAATCAGCAGAGGGGAGATCTCAGTCTCTCTCCCTACCTTTCAAATCATTTAAATAAAAATTTTAAAATAAATAAAAACACTGAGACTGGGGCCGGCGCTGTGGCACAGCGAGTTAACACCTTGGCCTGAAGCGCCAGCATCCCATATGGGTGCCGGTTGGATATCTGCCTGCTCCACTTCCTATCCAGCTCTCTGATATGGCCTGGGAAAGCAGTGGAAGATGGCCCAAGTCCTTGGGCCCCTGCACCCACGTGGGAGACCCAGAAGAAGCTCCTGGCTCCTGGCTTCAGATCGGCGCAGCTCTGGTCGTTGCAGCCAACTGGGGAATGACCCATCAGATGGAAGACTTCTCTCTCTCTCTGCCTCTTCTCTCTCTGTGTAACTTTCAAATAAATAAATAAATCTTTAAAAAAGAAACAAACACTGAGACTGAGATAAAGTAGCTAAGACAAGGTAACATTCACCTGCTTCCAAAATCTTATCTTCCTTCCAGGATGTAAGAATGTTTGGTGACAAATCCTGACAACTTTACCTCATGATGGGCAGTGTAGACCCTTATCACATCTCTCTTATATTATTATTACCTCAATATCCTCCAAACTGATGCCCCTATCTACAATCTCTGCATATTTCTAATCTATCTTTCCAACTGTAGCCAGAAACATATTCCTAAAACAAATTTGATAATGTCATCCCCTACTTAAAATTACTTTCAAGGTTGGTTATGTCCATTAGAAATTTCCATGATAATGGAAATGTTCCATATTTGGTTAAACATAAGGGCCACTAAGGCACACACAGCTATCGTGCCCTTGAATTATGTCTACTGTGATTAAGCTACTATATTTTAAATCTTAATTAAATTTACCTGCTTCATGTAGCTCATATCTATTGGACAGTAAACGAATAAACAAAAGGTGGGTCTTTACTTTGTACTAATAAGTAGAAGCAGGAATAAATAAATTTTTAAAGCATTTTAAAAAATAAAAATATTATAATACCAAATTGCTAGCATACTTTTTTTTCTTTATTGCAGTTTTTGATTTTTCAATAGTGGGTTTGTACTGTTCTGGTAATTTTTTTAAGGTTTATTGATTTATTTATCTGAAAGGCAGAGTCACAGAGTGAGGGAGAGACAGAGAGATCTGCCATCTGGTTTACTCCCCAAATGGCTGCAACAGCCCATGGTTGGGTTGGACCGAAGCTAGGAGCTAGAAGCTTCTTCTAGGTCTCCAACATGGGTGCAGGAGCCCAAGCACTTGGGCCATTCTCTGCTGCTTTCCCAGGCACATCAGCAGGGAGCTTCAGAAGTGGAGCAGGCAGGACTCAAACTGGTGTCCTTATGGGATGCCAGTTTTTGAGGTGGTGGCTTAACTTGCTATGCCACAACAGTGGCCCCTGTTTTGGTAATTTTTTAAAAGATTTTATTTATTTTATTTGAGAGGTAGAGTTATAGACAGTGAGAGGGAGATACAGAAAGGTTTACTCTCCAAATGGCCGCAACGGCCGGAACTGCACCCATCCAAAGCCAGAAGCCACGAGCTTCTTCAAGGTCTCCCGTGTGGGTGCAGGGGCCCAAGGACTTGGGCCATCTTCTACTGCTCTCCCAGGCCGTAGCAGAGAGCTGGGTTGGAGCTCTCTGGGACTAGAAGCAATCGGAACTAGAACCGGCACCCATATGGGATGCCAGCGCCACAGGTGAAGCATTAACCTACTGCGCCATGGCGACAGCCCCAGTAATTTTTAAAATATAAGAACAAGGGTAGGTGTTGTGGTGCAGCAAGTTAAGCTGGTGCTTAGGATGCCCACACCCCAGACTGGATGGAATACCAATCTGAGTCCCGACTACTCTGCTTCCATCCAGTTTTCTGCTAATACAGCTGGAAGGCAGCAGAGGATCGTTGAGGTACCTGGGTTCCTGCCACCCACGTGGGAGACCCAGACAGAGTTCTGGCTACTGACTTCGGCCTGACCCAGCCCTGGCTGTTGTGGGCATTTATTTGGGGAGCGAACCAGCAAATGGAAAATCGATCTGTCTCTGTCTCTCCCTCTGTTACTCTGCCTTTCAAATAAATAAATATTTTTAAATAAAACACAAGAATTTTATTTTGAAAAAAGAAAAGTTTAGATAGCTCTTCATTAGGCAGAATCAAATATGCAGCATGCCTATTTTATACAGAAGCAGCCACTGTAATGACAATGTTAAAAGAGTCCCTCAATTCACCAATAAAGTAACAATCAAAAATTGGTTAAATCTAAAAGCAGCAGAATACTTCCTGTAAAGCTTCTATTTTTTTTTTTTTTTTTTTTGGACAGAGTTAGACAGTGAGAGAGAAAGAGACAGAGAGAGACGGAGAGAAAAGGTCTTCCGTTGGTTCACCTCCCAAATGGCCGCTACGGCTGGCATGCTGCGGCGGGCGCGCTGCGCCGATCCGAAGCCAGAAGCCAGGTGCTTCCTCCTGGTCTCCCATGCGGGTGCAGGGCCCAAGCACTTGGGCCATCCTCCACTGCACTCTCGGGCCAGAGCAGAGAGCTGGACTGGAAGAGGAGCAACTAGGACAGAATCCGGCGCCCCAACCAGGACTAGAACCCGGGGTGCCGGCGCCACAGACAGAGATTAGCCTGATGAGCCACGGCGCCGGCCCCTGTAAAGCTTCTTAAACATCATAAGACCTTTTTATGATATGCAGAATAATCAGAGTCATAAAAGGGGAGGTTAAAATGCATTGCTAACAAATTAGACTTTAATATGAACATATTAATACAATCTATTAAAAAAGTCAGTTCACCAACTGAAAAGCTTAAAATATAAAATTTCTCTCATTGTAAAAACAAATATACCAAACTATGCCCTATGCTCAAGTATCTACAATAGCAGTAAAACTTCTTTTTTACTGTCCTCTATCCTTCTAATCTATCCCCTTTCCTGAAGTAATCATTGTTACCAGTTTAGAATTTATTCCTCCATTCTATGCATTTACTCCCCCCACACACATACAAAGTTATAAGATGAACTGTGTTCCAATCACTTCAGATTCATATGTTGAAGTCCTGACTCCCAGTATTTCAGAATAAGAATGGCTTTGGAGACAGGGCCCTTAAGGAGGCAATAAATATTAAATAAGGTCATTAGGTCGGGCCCTAATCCTATCTGACTGTGGTCCTTATAAGAAAAGGAGATAAGGGCACACACAGAGGAAAAACCATGTGAACACAGAGGGAGGAGATGGTCATCTACAAACCAAGAGAGGTCTCAGAAGGAATCAACCCTGATGGGACACTGATCTCAGAGCTCAGCCTGAAGAAGCCAGGCTGAAGCCACCCACTCTGTGATATTCTGTTACGGCAACCATAGCAAACTAACATACACACACGCACACACACACAGAGCTATTAAGCCACTATAATTAAAGTAGTTGAAGATGAAATTTATACTTGGCAAATATTCATGCACTTAAAATATGGATATAATACATTACAATGACCTGGGCAGAAGTTTGGCCTAGAGGTTAAGACGCAGCTTGGGAGGAATTCCAAGATAGCAAAATAGGGAGGGAGCTTACTGCTCTAGTCTAGGGGAAGTTAGTTTAAAAAAGAGTGGAGAGAGTGCAATCTCAGGGAAGAGTTAGGGAAAAAACTGCAGAGGAAACTCCATGCAAATTTGAGGTACACTGTGGATCTTAGTGGAGGGTGTGGACACATACAACTCAGGAACCCAGCAGCCAAGAGCCTCACCACCAGCATTGGAGAGTGAGGTGAGACTAGACTGCAGCAGCCCAAGCCACTAGCGATAAAGCTATGGGAAGAGCCTGGCTCCAAGAGTATCTTGGAGCCATGTAGGGGACAGTATACAAGCCAACCTAGAGGAAATAAAGGGGGTATGTAACTAGCTGAGATGGAAGATGCCATTTTGGACATATGTGAACAGCTGTGCCAGCTCGTGTCCGCACACCCAGCAACCAGCCAAAAGGAGACACCCAAATCTGGTTGGGAGAATTGACAGGGGGCAGGGTGCTCATGACTGTGGGAGTCCTGTGTGCTGGGACTGTGCAATAAATCAGAAAGATCATTCACCCAGACCAAGTGAGATTTATCCCTGGTATGCAGGGATGGTTCAACATTCGCAAATCAATGTGATACTTCACATTAACAAACTGAAAGATGCAGAGATAAAATACAACAAACTTTCATGATATGAAAACCTTAAGCAAACTACGTTTAGAAGGAACATCCCTCAACACAATCAAAGCAATTTATGACAAACCCATGGCCACCATCCTAAGGAATGGGGAACAGTTGGAAGCATTCCCACTGAGATCCAGAACCAGAAAAGGATGCCCACTCTCACCACTGCTATTCAACATAGTCCTGGAAGTTTTATCCAGAGCCATTAGGCAAGGAAAAGAAATCAAAGGGATACAAATTGGGGAGGAATGTAACTATCTATATTTGCAAATTACATCATTCAATATTTAGGGGATCCAAAAGACTCCACTAAGATACTTTTGGAACTAATAAAGAGTTTGGTGATGTGGTAGGATATAAAATTAGCAGACAAAAACAAACAGCCTTTGTATACACAGACAATGCCATAGCTGAGAAAGAACTTCTAAAATCAATCCCATTCACAATAGCTAGAAAAAAACCCAAAATACCTTGCAATAAATTTAACAAAAGATATCAAAGATCTCTACAATGAAAATTATAAAACATTAAAGAACAAAATAGAAGACACAAAAAAGGGAAAAATGCTTCATGTTCATGGATTGAAGGAATCAATATCATTGAAACGTCCATCCTACTGAAAGCAATTACAGATTCAATGCAATCCCAATCAAAATACCAACAATATTATCCTCAGAAACAGAAGAAATGATGCTAAAATTCATATGGAAACACTTGAGACCCCAAAAAGCTAAAGCAATCTTTATAACAAATTACAATCTTATACAAAATTTTAAGACATATTACAGGGCAGTTATAATCAAAACAGCCTGGTACTGGCACAAAAATAGACACGTAAACCAATAGAATAGAATCGAAACTCCAAAAATCAATGCACACATCTACAACCAACTTATCTTTGACAAAGGAGCTAAAATCAATCCCTGGAGCAAGGACAGTCTCTTCAACAAATGGTGCTGGGAAAACTAGATCTCCTCATGCAGCAAGACTCCTACCTTACACCTTATGCAAAAATACACCCAAAATGGATCAAGGACCCAAATCTATGATCCAATACCATCAAATTATTAGAGAACAATGGAAAAACCCTAAACGACATTGGTATAGGAAAAGAGTTCTTGTAAAAGACCCCAGAAGCACAGGTAATCAAAGCCAGAATTGACAAATGGGATTACCTAAAATCGAGAAGCTTCTGCAATGCAAAAGAAACACTCTGAAAAGTGAAGAGGCAACTCACAGCATGGTAAAAATTATTTGCAAACTAGGGAACTGATAAAAGATTAATAATCAGAATATATAAAGAGGTCAAGAAATTCAACAACAAGCAAATGATCCAGTTAAGAAATGGGCAAAGGACTTGAACAGGCATTTTTCAAAAGAGGAAATCCAAATGGCCAACAGAGACATGGAAAACTGCTCAGGATCACTAGCCATCAGGGAACTGCAAATCAAAACCACAATGAGGTTTCACATAACCCCCGTTAGAATGGCTTTCATATAGAAATCAACAAACAACAGTGAGGATGTGAGGAAAAAGGTACCCTAATACACTGTTGTTGAGAATGTAAATTGGTTAAAGCCACTGTGGAAGAGAGTATGGAGATACCTCAGAAATCTGAATATAGACCTACCATATCACCCAGCCATCCCACTCCTGGAAATTTACCCATGGGAAATGAAATCAGCATATGAAAGTTATCTATACCCCCATGTGTGTTTTTTTTTTTTTGACAGGCAGAGTTAGATAGTGAGAGTTATAGATAGTGAGAGACAGAGAAAAAGGTCTTCCTTCCGTTGGTTCACTCCCCTAATGGCTGCTATGGCCGGTGCTACAGTGATCCAAAGCCAGGAGCCAGTACTTCCTCCCAGTCTTCCATGTGGGTGCAGGGACCCAAGCACTTGGGCCATCCTCCACTGCCCTCCCGGGCCACAGCAGAGAGCTGGACTGGAAGAAGAACAGCCGGGACTAGTATCCGGTGCCCCAACCAGACTAGAACCTGGGGTGCTGGTGCTGCTGGTGGAGGATTAGCCAAGTGAGCCACAGCACCAGCCAATACCCCCATGTTTATTGCAATGCAATCCACAATACCTTAGATATGAAATCAACCCAAATGCCTGTCAAATGAAGACTGGATAAAGAAATATGAGATATGTACACGATGGAACACTACACAGTGGTAAAAAAATTAAGTCCTGTTGTTTGCAACAATATGGATGCAACTGAAAACATTATATTTCATGGAATAAGCCAGTCCCCAAATGACAGATACTGTATGTTCTCCATGATCTGTGGTAACTAATATAGTACCTACTAGGAATCTATAGAAGTGAAACTGACACTTTAAGATGCAATGACTGAGTCAGCGCCGCGGCTCAATAGGCTAATCCTCCGCCTTGTGGTGCCGGCACACCGGGTTCTAGTCCCAGTCGGGGCGCCGGATTCTGTCCTGGTTGCCCCTCTTCCAGGCCAGCTCTCTGCTGTGGCCAGGGAGTGCAGTGGAGGATGGCCCAAGTGCTTGGGCCCTGTACCCCATGGGAGACCAGGAGAAGCACCTGCTCCTGCCATCAGATCAGCGTGGTGCGCCAGCCGTGGTGTGCCGGCAGCGGCAGCCATTGGAGGGTGAACCAATGGCAAAAGGAAGACCTTTCTCTCTCTCTCTCTCTCTCACTGTCCACTCTGCCTGTCAAAAAAAAAAAAAAAAAAGATGCACTGACTGTGAACATCTTGTCACGGCTGTCAAGGTACAGTTTTGTTTTAAGATTTGAGAGTTACAGTTACAAAGAGAGGGAGGAGAGACAGAGAGGTCTTCCATCTGCTGGTTCACTCCCCAAATGGCAGCAACAACCAGAGCTGAGCCAATCCAAAGCCAGGAACCAGGAGCTTCTTCCAGGTCTCCCACATGGGTGTAGGGGCCACAGCATTTGGGCTATCTTCCACTGATTTTCCAGGTGCATTGGCAGGGAGCTGAATTGGAAGTGGAGGAGCCAGGACTTGAACCAGCACCCATATGGGATACTGGTACTGCATGCAGAGGCTCAGCCCACTAGGTCACAGCACCAGCCCCCAGTTGTTTTTTTTTTTTTTCATACTATTTGTTGAACTCTTTACTTAGATAAGGTTAATCTTATATGCATGAAGTTAATTGAAAATAGATATTAAAAAATAAGAATGGGAATACGAGAGGCAGGAGGAAGAAAGGTGGGAAGGTGGGAGTGTGGGTGGGAGGGAGGGTAGGGTGCAAAGAATCAATATGTTTCTAAATTTGTATTTATGAAATGCATGAAGCTTGTATA
Organism: Oryctolagus cuniculus; assembly: GCF_051225735.1. Taxonomy (NCBI): domain Eukaryota; kingdom Metazoa; phylum Chordata; class Mammalia; order Lagomorpha; family Leporidae; genus Oryctolagus; species Oryctolagus cuniculus. The sequence goes on from NC_142888.1 coordinate 54,451,128, forward strand.
CGTTGAATAAAAGGTTTCCAGGTTAAAAAAAAAAAAAGCCTACTAAAAAAAAAAAAAAAAGCCTACTGTGGGGCCGGCACCATGGCTCACTTGGTTAATCCTCCGACTGCAGTGCCGACATCCCATATGGGCACCGGGTTCTAGTCCCAGTTGCTCCTCTTCCAGTATAGCTCTCTGCTGTGGCCTGGGAAGGCAGTGGAGGATGGCCCGAGTGCTTGGGCCCCTGTACCCACGTAGGAGACCAAGAGGAAGTACCTGACTCTTGGCTTTGGATCAGCATAGCTCCGGCCATAGCAGCCATTGGGGGAGGGGGTTAGCCAGCGGAAGACCTTTCTCTCTGTCTCTCTCTCACACTGCTAACTCTGTCAAATTAAAAAAAAAAAGCCTACTGTACTAAAACATTAGTACCCGAGAAACTATAACTTAGGATACAGTTTTCCCATTCTAACATCTTTTTCTCTTCCAGATATGGTAAAGAAAACTTGATCAGAAACTATGAACAGGGCTGGCGCTATGGCGCAGTGGGTTAATGCTCTGGCCTGAAGCGCCGGCATCCCATATGGGCTCCAGTTCGAGACCCAGCTGTTCCACTTCCGATCTGGCTCTCTGCTGTGGCCTGGGAAAGCAGTCGAAGATGGCCCAAGTCCTTGGGCCCCTGTGCTCTTGTGGGAACCCAGGAGAAGCTCCTGACTCCTGGCTTCGGATCTGCGTAGCTCCAGCCATTGCAGCCAACCGGGGAGTGACCCACCGGATGGAAGACCTCTCTCTCTCTGCCTCTCCTCTGTCTCTGTGTAACTCTGACTTTCAAATAAATATATTTAAAAAAAAAACTATTTACGAGCCTAAATATAGCCTTTAAAATTTCTACAAAATGTAAATTTTATCTTATTTCTTCCTCAAAGAACTCTATCCGTATGTTATTTTTCTAAACAAAAGATGCCTTCTAATTAATTAACTCAAGTTTTAGGATTAACAGTATGTGTGTTTTGGTTACTAAACTAAAAACCTGACACTCAGGGACAGTACCCCACCATTGGTACCAAACACTCACTGACACAAATGCAATGAACAAATTTATGAGGTTGCCCTCAAGAAAGTGAGCCTTCAATTCCAAATGTATAACACTGAAGCAAATATTATTTATACTTATGTTAGATTCTATTTTGCTTTGGCTATGGAGTTTAATCATGGAGCTGGTATTGTGGCACAGTGGGTTAAGCTACTACCTACAACACCAGCATCCCATACTGGAGCAACAGTTAGAGTCTTGGCTGCTCCACTTCTGGTCCAGCTCCCTATTAATGTACTGGAAAAGTAGTAGGAGATGGCTGACATAGGAGACCTGGTTGGCTTCAGCCTGGCCCAGCACCAGCCATCACGGGCATTTGGGGAGTGAACCAGCAGATGGAAAATCTCTCTCATTCAAATAAATAAATAGGGGCAGGCGCTGTGGCGCAACGGGTTAATGCCCTGGCCTAAAGCGCCAGCATCCCATATGGGTGCCGGTTCGAGACCTGGCTGCTCCACTTCCGATCTTGCTCTCTGCTGTGGCCTGGGAAGGCAGTCGAAGATGGCCCAAGTCCTTGGGTCCCTGCACCCACACGGGAGACCCAGAAGAGGCTCCTGGCTCCTGGCTTCAGATCGGCACAGCTACAGCCGTTGCGGCCAACTGGGGAGTGAACCATCGGATGGAAGGTCTCTCTCTCTCTCTCTCTCTCTCTCTGCCTCTCCTCTCTCTGTGTAATTCTGACTTTCAAATAAATAAATCCTTTAAAAAAGTGCAATCATTCATTTCACAAATATTTTCTGAGTGCCTAACACATATAAGATACTATGCCCAGTTCTATGGAAGATTTCAAAAAAAGATCACTGGAATCTATCTTCCTTTTAGATGCATAAAATCTTTTCCACAAGGCATACTGGATAACCACTTGTAGGAAAAGGAGTTCAGAGAAGGAAGAAATCCATGTGTTCTGAGCTTATAAATGAGTGGTGCCATGGAATAAATGGACCCTTGAGCTAAAATTTGAAAAACAGGCAGGAATTAAAGAGAGGACACTTCAGACAGAGGGTATAGCATAAATAAAGGAACAGAGTGCAATTCAGGGTGGCTGGAGGGACAAGCTGTTTTGTACAGAAACAGTTAACAATTTGACTAACAAGCTAGATGGGTGAAAGTTTTTAGGGTCTTGAACATCAAGCTGAGTTGAAGACACCACTGAAGTTTTTAAGTAAGGAAGTAAAAAAATAAAAGCTGTGCTTTAGAAAGAATAATGTGGTTGTGCTGTATGCAATGGAATGTAGGGTACGTCCCTAGAGGCAGAGAGAAAATCTCTTCATAAAGTAACATGGGCCTTAAACTATGGCAAAAGTTGAAGTAGAGCAAAGGATAGACTAGGCTATTGCTACCACAAAGAAATCAGTGGAAGATCTCTATATCTCCTCCCTCTTTCACTTGGTCTTTCAAATAAATAAATAAATAAATATTAAGAGAAAAGACTGATGTGGACTTTAGGAGGACAGTTTTTAGGAAAGGAGAAAACTAGGGACAGGCATTGTGGCACAGTGGGTTATTCTCACCACTTGGAACACGTGCATTCCCACATCAGAGGACCTAGTGAGTCTTGGCTGTTTTGCCCTTCTACTACCAATCGGGATCCCTGCTAATGCACTTGGGAGGCAGTGGGTCTGTGGGGAGCAGCCCGGACTGGACTGAGTTACTGGAATTAAGACTTATTCTATGCATCTGCTCTCCCACAATATGGCGCTAGGAGAGAAGTAAACAGCTTCCGCACAGCTGCCTCCAGTTCAGCTAATAAACTGTAGGACTTGCTCCTGATTGGAGAGCAGCGTACTCGGCGTGTGGGCAGCCGAGTTGGGATTGGCGGAGGAGGACTATAAAGGAGGAGAGAGACGGCATGCACCAGGAACATCTATGAGGAACATCTAAGGGGAACATCTAGCTGAAGGAACACCTGTGCAGCCCCCAGAGAGCCGGCCGGCGGTGTGCCGCTCCCCTGCGGAAGTGGGGAATGTGGCCAGGGGGAACTGCCCTTCCACGGAGGTGGAAGGGATAGTAGCCAACCCGGGAAGAACCAGCAGCAAACCCGGGGAGGGCCGAGCAGACGAAAGAACAGCGCAGGGTCCTGTGTCGTTCCTCCGCGAAGAGGGGGAGCGACATGGGTCTGTGCTTAGGTTCCCACCACCAATTGTGGGAGACTTAGATGAAGCTCCTGGCCCCTGGCTTCAGCCTAGCCTAGCACTGGCTATTGCTGGCATTTGGAAAGTGAATCAGCAGATGGAAGATGTCTCTCTCTGTCACTCTTCTTTTCAATGATATAAATAAATCTGTTTTCAAAAAAGGAAAAAAACCCAAAACAATAAAAATATCATCTTTTTCAGGTAACTAAATGTACACATATTAAAATAATAAAAAGACCTAATATTGGTAGACTGAGCACCAAGAAAAAATATGCTTATATGCAAAAAGAAACAGAATTTAAAATGATCTCAACAATGTAAAAATTAGATACATATAAGAATAGATTCAAAGGGAAAAGAAAAACTTGTTTAAAAAGTAGAGTTGTGGGGCCGGCGCCGTGATGCAGTAGATTAATCCTCTGCTTGCAGCACCGGCATCCCACATGGGCGACGGTTCTAGTCCCGGCTTCTCCTCTTCTGATCCAGCTCTCTGCTGTGGCCTGGGAAAGCAGCGGAAGATGGCCCAAGTCCTTGGGCCCCTGCACCCGCGTGGGGACTGGGAAGACACTCCTGGATCCTGGCTTCGGATCAGCACAGCTCTGGCTGTTGCGGCCAACTAGGGAGTAAACCAATGGAGAGAAGACCTTTCTCTCTGTCTCTCTCTCTCTCTCTCTCTCTCTCACTGTCTATAACTCTATCTCTCAAATAAATAAATAAAATCTTAAAAAAAACAGTAGGGTTGTAGTTATTTTTATCAGATATGTTTTTATCAGATATGGCTTTGTACAATTACAAAAGCAAAAATGTAAGGGCTGGTATTGTGGCACAGTGGGTTAAGATGCTGCCTGCAATGCTAGTATCCCATATGAGCACTGGTTCAAGTCTCAGCTGCTCCACTTCCAATCTAGCTCCCAGCTAATGCAACTGAGAAGGCAGCAGAAGATGGTCTGGGTACTTGGGCCCCTGCCACCCATGTAGGAGGCCCAAATGGAGTTCCTGGCTCCTAGCTTTGGCCTGGCCCATCCCTGACCATCATGGCCATTTGAGGAACAAACCAACAGATGGTAGATCTCTCTCTCTCTCTTTCTGTCACTCTTTAAATAAAATGAATCTTTTTCTAAAATGCAAAATTTGTAAAGTACAAAGATCATATGTAGGTACAGCATTATGGCACAGCAGGTTAAACTGCCACCTAGGACACTGGCATCCCATATCAGAGTATCCGAGATTGCATCTCACCTCTGCTTCCAGTGTAGCTTCCCACTAATGTACACGCTGGGAGGCAGCAGGTGATGCCTTAAATACTTGGGCCCCTCCCCTGTCACACATGTGAGAAACCCAGATGGAGCTCCAGGTTCCTAGCTTCAACCTTGCCCTGTCTCAGCTATTAAGGACACTTGGGGAGTAAACCTGCAAATGGAAGATTTTCTGTGTGTGTGGGTGGGGGGTGTATATGTGTGTATGATTATACCTTCAAGTAAATAAAAATAAACTTTAACAAAAAAGAAAGTGAAGGAGCTGGCACTGTGGTGCAGTGAGTTAAAGCCCTGGCCTGCAGTGCCAGCATCCCATATGCACACTGGTTCAAGTCCTGGCTGCTCCACTTCTGCTCCAGCTCTCTGCTATGGCCTGGGAAAGCAGTGGAAGATGGCCCAAGTCCTTGGCCCCTGCACTCGTGTGCGGGACCCAGAAGCTCCTGTCTCCTGGCTTCAGATTGGCACAACTCCAACTGTTGCACCCATCTGGGGAGTGAACCACAGAATGGAAGATCTCTTTCTCTCTGCCTCTACCTATCTCTAACTCTGACTTTCAAGTAAACAAATAAAATCTTTTAAAAAATAAAAAGAAACTGAAGCCCCTACCCTTTGTCCATGAGGTCAGCGTCAACAAATGACAACAAAATGGTACCTATCCAAAAGAACTACTAAATGGGACATACAAGGTAAGCATACTAAAATAAAAGGTGTGCCAGATCTCATTGGGAATATCATCTACAAGACAAAGTACAGGCTATTTTGCATGCTTGCAGTAAGTCAAAGGGCATGAGCCAGTCAAAAACAAATGAAGGGCTGGCTCACTAGGCTAATCCTCCGCCTGTGGTGCTGGCACTCTGGGTTCTAGTCCCGGTTGGGGCACCGGTTCTGTCCCGGTTGCTCCTCTCCCAGTCCAGCTCTCTAATGTGGCCTGGAAGGGCAGTGGAGGATGGCCCAAGTGCTTGGGCTCTGCACCCGCATGGGAGACCAGGAGGAAGCACCTGGCTCCTGGCTTCGGATTGGCGCAGCGCGCCAGCCTTAGCAGCCATTTGGGGGGGTGAACCAACGGAAGGAAGACCTTTCTCTCTGTCTCTCTCACTGTCTAACTCTGCCTGTCAAAAAAAAAAAATGAAGAATGTTCCATATCTGGCATGAAAATATATAAGGAGCTCCTTAAACCAACTCCTCAGCAAAACTGGTAAAAAAAAAAAATCATAAAAGGACAACCATTTAAGGGTCCCAGAAATGGTACTAGGGGCATTGAGCAAATGAAATGTTTATTCAAGAAAATATACTAAGCTCAGTAAGAATGGAGAGGGTCTGTGGTATATGAAGCAGACTAATGAGAGTACTTCAAAAAGTTCATGGAAATGGAATTAAAAAATGTTTACCCCGATGCATAAAGATAAAACCTTACTAATTTGATGGTATGGATGGAGTGTGTTACCTTGAGAATCATTAAGTACCTATTGCTGGAGTTATATAGCCAGAAACACTATATATTATACTACGCAATTTCCATTAAGTTTTGGAAGTACCCTCATACACCTACGCTCTCTCTCTCTCAGTTCAGCAAGATGCAAACTTCATTTGAGTTGGTACAGCAGCCCCCCACCCACTCACACGCACAAATATACACCCACCAGAGCTGCTATTCTAAAGATCACCTTCTGGGAAAAGCAAAACATCAGAATTTCTCATCCTGTCTCCAGTGACCTGTTGCTGAAGCCAAGTTCTGAGTTAGTGTGACCAAGAGATAGGGGCTGCCTTCTTCCGCACACACCCGCTAGAGGGACAAAGGTTCTGCTTTGGATGTAGTGTGCTGAGACTTATACAGCCCCAATTACCCCAGCCCTGGCTCATAAAACCTTGGTTCCACACCAGGAGAAGCAGACCAAGAACATCTGAGGCTACTGTTCTCACCCCCTCCTATCTAGCACTGAGAAGTGCACCATCATCCCCACTCCCAGCCCCAGAGCTCAAGCTGGCAGATTCTACCTGGAGGAGAAGGTGACCCTAAAGCAGACAGCTCCTAATCTCTTTGCAGAAGGATTGACTTCATTTGCAACTAGGTGTGAAAAAGTTCAAGCCCAAGATTGCTCTTAAAAACAATGCAGGCTATGGGAAAAGCAATTAGGCAGAGACTGATAGAATCATGACACAGAGGTTAATCGCTTGCCCTTGAGAATCAGAAAACCAAGAGAATACAGCTGAAAGTGGACTGTCTGGGATCAGAAAAATCTCAAACCTTGACCTCAGCAACCATCCCTTCAAAGGAAACTGAATTTGATTGTTTTAAGTCTGTTTAATAAGTTATGCCCCAAGGCACGTGGAAAGCAATAGTACAATCTGTCAGCAATTAGTGGAACATAACTTGCTTGGAAAGAGAAAAAGGGAGCCCTGCTAAAATCACTATCATCCCAGGATGACTGTAGGCACACTCACAGCTGTGTCTCCTTGAAAAGCACAGACACTTGGCCGGCACCGCGGCTTACTAGGCTAATCCTCCGCCAGCGGCGCCGGCACCCCTGGTTGGGGCGCCGGATTCTGTCTCAGTTGCTCCTCTTCCAGTCCAGCTCTCTGCTGTGGCCCGGGAGTGCAGTGGAGGATGGCCCAGGTCCTTGGGCCCTGCACCCGCATGGGAGACCAGGAAGAAACACCTGGCTCCTGGCTTTGGATCAGCGCAGCCAGCCGCAAAGGCCACTTGGGGGGTGAACCAATGGAAAAAGGAAGACCTTTCTCTTTCTCTCTCTCACTGTCTAACTCTGCCTGTCAAAAAAAAAAAAAAAAAAAAAAAAACACAGACACTTAATACTACGGGATGCAGGGAGTCATTACTAAAAATCTATCCTTCTCTAAACAAATAACAAACCCCAGGAGGGAGGGAACCAACTCAGAGTTACTACAATATATTCTCTAAAATGTCCAGTCTTTTAGAACCATGAGATACTCTAAGAAACAAGAAAATACAACTTATATACTAGTTTAAAAAAAAAAGGCAGTCAAGAGAAACTGGCTTTGAGCACGTGCTGCATTAAAGAGAAAAAGCCCTCAACACAGTCATTATACATATGACCAAAGGCTAAAGAAAACCACAATAAAAGGAGTAAGGAAGATATAATGACATTAAATAAATTTCAATAAACAAAAATTATTTTTAGAAGAAACAAACCTGGGAATTGAAAAATATAACTAAAATGAAGGATTCACTAGAGGAAGTCAACAGCAGATTTGAATTAGCAGAAGAAAGAATTAGTAAACTTAAGGATATATCAATAGATACTGTGCAATCTGAAGAACAAAAAGATAAAAGTTTGAAGAAAAATCAAAGAGCCTCTGAGAAATATAGGACATTAAATGCACCTACATATGTATAACAAGTATACCAGAAGAAAAGGAGATAAAGGGGAAGAAAAACTAGTCAATGAAATAATGGTTGAAAATTTCCAGAGCTTATTTAAAAGAACAATAACCTACACATCCAGGCAGCTCAACAAACTCCAAATGGGAAAAAGGCAAAGAGATCCAAAGATAAGTAAGAAAAAGATAGAAAGTCAAACACAAGGAAAAAATCATGAAGGTTACAAGAGGAAAAAAGGACTCCTTACTCAAAAAGGGAGCTACATGATAAAAAGCAGATTTCTTAGCAGAAATAATGGAGGGTACAAGGCAGTGAGGCATCGTAGTCAAAATACTAAAAACTACCCTGGCAAGCAAGAATCATTTATCTATGGGTCAGCTTGGTGGTACAGCAGGTTAAGCCACTGAAGGCAATGGCAGCATCCCATATGAATGCAGGTTTGAGTCCCAGCTGCTCTACTTCTGATCTAGCTCCCTGCTAATGCACCTGAGAAAAGAAGTGGAAGATGGTCCAAGTGTTTGGGCTCCTGCCACCCACCTGAACCAGCAGACAGAAAATCTTTCTCTCTGTAACTCTGCCTTCAAATAAATAAACCTTTTTCTAAAAAAGAATCCTGCAACTAGCAAAGATACTGGTCAAAAACGAAAGCAACATACACTCCATGCCAAACAAAAACTGAGAGAATTTGTTGCTAGCAGAACCACCTCACAAAAAACCCTAAAGGAAATTCTTAAGGCTGAAAGCAAGTAGTCTCAGACTGTACTTCAAATCCACACAAAAAACTAAAGAGTATCTGAAAAGGCAGTTCTGTAATTACAGAAGACTAGATATACACACTTTCCCTACTTTCTTCTTTGCAATGATTTAAAAGGCAATTGTATAAAACAATTACACCATAACTTCTATGTGTATAATATATTATGAAGCCTATAACAACATTTAGAGATATATCTGCCAATGACATCACAAAGTAGATGAATTGTAGCACAACTGTACCAGAATAAGGAAATTCCTCCAGAGAGTAACTCAAATACATGAGAACATGGGAAGAGAACAAGAAATGATAATAAAATGGTTAATAAAACAAAATCTATAAATATGTACTTGCTCTCCTTTCAGCCTCTTCAAGAGATTTATATAAAGTAATAATCATGACAAGATATTGTTGGGATTGTAACACTTATGTATAAAAATAAAATAAGCAGGGAAAAGAAGCTAGATGTATATGAGGTATATAAGTAATGCTTCTATATCTTACCAGAATGAAGTTATAAAATTATTTGAAGAAAACATACAGGTTTTCATGACCTCAAGTTTGGCAACGAATTCTTAGCTAGAACACCAAAACCATGAGCAGGAATTTGGCCTCGCAGTTAAGACGCTGCTGAGACATCTGCATCCTGTATCATAACACCTGGATTCAAGTCTCAGCTCCATTATGGATTTCAGCTTCCTGTTAATGTGCACCCTGCGAGGCAGCAGGCAATAGCTCAAATAGTTGGATCTCTGCCACCCATGTGGGAGACCTGGATTGAGATCCCAACTTCCAATTTGAGCCTGGCTCAGCCCAGGCTGTTTGCGGGTACTTGGGCAGTAAACCAGTAGATAAGAAATCACTGTCTCTGTGTGTGTCTCTCACTGCCTCTCTGCCTTTCCAATAAATAAAATAAAATAAACAAGGCCAGAATTATAAACAATAAAAATAGATAAATCTGCCTTCATCAAAATGAGAAAACTCTCGCACTTCAAAGAACACTAGCAAGAAACTAAAAAGATTAACCCACACAATGAGAGACATTATTTGTAAATCATTTATTTGATGAGGAAGCTGTACCGGAATACATTTGTATAACGAACTCTGACAGAGACAGGTGTGAAGTCACCATTTGGGATGCTCACTTCCCATATCTGAGCGGGATGGGAAGTGGAGCAGCTGGGACTCGAACTAGCACAGATATGGGATGGCAGCATCACAGACTGTGGCTTAACCAGCCAGACCACAACGCCACACCCCAACAGAATGCTGCTCTCCACTCTAGCTACTATACTTCTGATCCAGCTCCCTGCTAAGGCACCTAGGAGGCAGTGGATGATGGCTCAAGTGCTTGGTCCCCTGCCATCCACATGGGAGACATGGATGGAGTTCCTGCCCTGATTGTTGCAAGCATTTGGGAGTTAACCAACAGATGGAGGATTTCTCTCCACAATAAATAAATAATAATAATAAATAAATCTTTAAAAATAATCTTATATGGAATCTTTCAATTTTAAGAATTTAAATGTTTAAAATATATACCTCCATTAATAGTGCTCTAGTAATTATTAGATAAGTATCTTTATAATTCAATGAACATTTATTATGTGTCTAATATCTGCCTGGGTCTTATTTACCCTTATATAAGCAAATGACATGCAGAAGGCAATAAATTAATGAATGGCCTTCAAACCTGTCATTTACCCATATTGGGACTTAGTTTCCTCATCTGTAAAATCAAAAGGACTGGACATGATATTCTCCAAAGCAGCACTGCCCAATTAAACTTTTCCAATGCTAGGAGAACGTTCCATATGTATGTTGACCAAAATGATAGCCACTACTCACATGTGGCTACTGAATCCTTGAAATGTGGCTGTATTAGCCACAGTTAAATTAACTGATGAATTATATTTTTAATTTAATTTTAACTTTATTAGCTACATAGCCACCACATTGCACAGCACAACTCTAGGGCACAATACTAGATGAAAAATGCATTTTAAAATGCACCATAGTGATCACATATATGTGGTAATATGTGCATGTACATGTGTGTTTAACAAAAATTCATAAAATAATACCTCTCTTTAAATAAAACACTGTACTTGGGGCCTGCGCTGTGGCATAGCAGGTAGAGCCACTACCTGCAGTGCTGGCATCCCATAGGGCGCCGGTTTGAGTCCGGCTGCTCCACTTCCAATCCAGCTCTCTGCTATGGCCTGGGAAAGCAGTAGAAGATGGCCCAAGTCCTTGGGCCCCTACACCCACATGAGAGACCCGGAAGAAGTTCCTGGCTCCTGGCTTCAGACTGGCACAGCTCTGGCCGTTGTGGCCAATTGGGGAGTGAACCAGCAGATGGAAGACCTCTCTCTCTCTCTCTCTCTGCCTCTCCTTCTGTGTAACTCTGACTTTCAGATAAATAATAAATAAATCTTTAAGAAAAAAAAAACTGTACTATATACTAATGATTGGCTTAAAGGTGTATTCAATATTTATCTTGCTATTTCAATAGGAAATCACTAATTAATTTGCAGGTAGCTCAGGTTACATCATATTCTAGTTTGAAAGCTTTAGAATCATTCTTCATCTCCATGATAAATCCAAAGTTTTTTTAAATGCCAAGAGTTCCATGCCTTTAAGAAGTAGAAGTCAGGGGCAGACATTTGACCTAGTGGTTAAGATTCCCCCTGTCCCACATCAGCATGCCGGGGTTTCATTCCTAGTTTCACTCCAGATTCCTGTTTCCTGTGAGTATAGACCTGGGAGGTGGCAGGTTATGACTCAAATAGTTGGTTCCCTGCCACCCCTGTGAGAGACTTTGACTGAGTCTCCAGCCCCTGGCTTCAGTCCAGTCCAGGTTCAGTCAGTAAAAGCATTTGGGGGAATGGACCAGATGGAGAGCTCCTGCTCTTATTCTCTGCATCTCCAACTTAAAAAAATAGAAAGAAAGCAAAGGTGACATTTTCACCTTGTTTTCACACTTCAGAAATGGTAACCAAAGGAAGTGGTAGGATTTACAGCAGAGAGTGGAAGAAGGAAGTTGTGGGGATAGTGCTCATGGAAAGAGAAAGGGCTGAATTTTTATTACCATTATGTCCTGAGAGTCCTAATGATTTCTCCTTCCCTCTCATTCTTCTACCCTGAGAATAGTCCTATAAACTTTACCTTAACTTCATCTGGCACGTTGGAGAACTATAGAACAAAAACAGCCTCAAGACATAATGTGACAAAAACTTAAGCTATAAAATAATTTTTTTTTTGACAGGCAGAGTTAGACAGTGAGAGAGAAAGAGAAAGGCCTTCCTTTTCCATTGGTTCACACACACCCCCCACCCCCCGTGGCCAGTGCACAGCACTGATCCGAAGCCAGGAGTCAGGTGCTTCTCCTGGTCTCCCATGCAGGTGCAGGGCCCAAGGACTTGAGCCACCCTCCACTGCACTCCCGGGCCACAGCAGAGAGCTGGCCTGGAAGAGGAGCAACCGGGATAGACCCAGTGCCCCAACCGGGACTAGAACCGGGGGTGCCGGCACTGCAGGTGGAGGATTAGCCTATTGAGCCATGGCGCTGGCCTATACAACAATTTTAAAATCTTAAAACAACCAGGATTTGCTTCTCTAGCCTAATCTTTTGCCACTTTCTATCTTAAACTCTTCACTATAGTTTAAACTATATTCAGTTCTATAGAAAAGTCCATGTTCTTTCTTTAAAAAATTATTTATTTATTTATTCATTTGAAAGAGAGATAGACAGAGACAGAATTAGAGAGCTCTTCCATCCACTGGTTCATTTCCAAAATGCCCCAAACAGCCAGGGCTGGGACAGACTGAATCCAGCAGGCAGAAACTCAATTCAGGTCTCCCAAATGGGGGGCAAGGACCCAACCACTTGAACTATCACTGCTGCCATCCAGGATACACATCAGTAGGAAACCAGAATCAGAAGTGGAGTCAGGACTTGAACTCAGGGATGATTTGGACTGCAGGTGTCCCAAGCAGCACCTGCATCAGTGTGCTAAATGCCTGCCTCTATGTTCTTTGTTACTGTGGGCCTTTGCAGAGGCTGGTCCCTCTTTAACTAGCTAATTTCTAATTTTGCAGATATATATCAATAATTCAAGGGAATCTTCCCTACCTTAAGATTAGATTTTATCTTTGTCTCTCTCTCTCTCACTAACTCTGCCTGTCAAAAAAAAAAAAAAGATTAGATATTGTTTTAAAGATTTCTGAAAAACAGAGTTACAGAGAGGCAGAGGCAGAGAGAGAGGTCTTCCATCCACTGGTTCACTCCCTAAATGGCCGCAAAGGCCGGAACTGGGCCGATCTGAAACCAGGAGCCAGGAGCTTCTTCTGGGTCTCCCACGTGGGTGCAGGGTCCCAAGGGTTTGGGCAATCTTCCACTGCTTTCCCAGACCATAGCAGAGAGCTGGATTAGAAGTGAAGCAGCCAAAGCTCGAACTAGATTTAATGTCACTTTTTAATGCATGCTTTCCCAGTCCCTTGCACCTTCCCCATTATTATACAATTCTACTTCATTATAATTGCCTGTTTATTTTAAGCTCTTTAAGGGCAGAATTTATTTTTTGTTTCGTTAGCAATATAAAGGTGCTCCTTGATTACTGAATAAATCTTACCAGCCTTTCACCTATCTAGCTTCATCCCCTGCTTGGAATGTTTCCCCTAGTTCTATCACCAGCAGGAGATACCTGTTGTAACACTGAATTATCACTACTTCCTCTAGACACCTATGCCTGTTATTGTTCATACTATTCATTTAACATTTAACCTACTACTCTGTTTTTTAGTTCTTCTTGTAATGCACAGATCCAATCGCCTTAATTAAACTGTACAATTCCTGAAGACATGACTGTTTCTCTTGATATTCCATTATCCAGCATAGTGCTACACACATAATAGACTAATAATTTAGTACACTAAATACCTAGTGAATAATCAAAATTTAAGAAGTTATTTGTTTTGAAAAAAGCAAACATTTTAAAACGATATGGATGCACAAATGACGGCAGTTAAACTTGTTGTCAATGGGGCCAGTCCTGTGGGATAGCAGGTAAAGCTTCCATCTGCAGTGCCAGCATCCCATATGGGCGCCAGTTTGGCTGCTCAACTTCCGATCTAGCTCTCTGCCATGGCCTGGGAAAGCAGAAGACAGCTCAAGTCCTTGGGTCCCTGCCCCTGTGTGGGAGACCCGGAAGAAGCTCCTGGCTCCTAGCTTCGGATCAGCGCAGCTCAAACCCTTGCACCCATCTGGGGAGTGAACCAGTGGATGAAGACTTCTCTCTCTACCTCTCCTTCTCTCTGTGTGTAATTCTGACTTTCAAATAAACACATAAATCTTAAAAAAAAAAAAAAGAACCTGTTGTCAATAACATGGGAAAGGATATACTGAAGTACAGAAAGTTCAAATAATTTTTTAAAATGTTTCAGAGTGAGAGATAATGGATGCAAATATTAGGAAACAATAACCACACTTACATTCAGAAGTTAATAAGAAATAGCTTTATGGCTTCCAAAATGACCTGTGCACACAGAACATCATGGTATTTTCAGATCAAAGGACATTCATGTTTATATATGAATTTAGGGCGGTCTATGTTTTGGGAAAAAAGATAATTACGGTTTTGTCCTATCAGGGACCATGCCTGTCAGCAAGGGAGTTAACTGGTGCTAACTCAATTTGCCACTTGTTTATAGGTGGTTTGCTGTCATCCTACAGTCCCCTCTAAATTGCTACACTGAGGAATATCTAATTCATGGGCAAACTGGTCCCAAATTCCGTTACTAACTTTGGGAGGTAGTCTAGTCGTCCTGCATTTAGAAAAGTAAGCGGGCTAGGAATGGCGTGTACCCCGTCAAAACACACACACACACACACACACACACAACACTAAGTATCAGAGAAAAACTGAAAATCCAACTGCAGGACTCCAGTGCTCCAGGTGCCCTCTGCCCGGAACCTCCTGCCCCTTTTCTTTGTGCTGTCCCCAAAGCTTTTACTCGTTCTTCAAATTACTAACCTGAGTTTCCTTCACTTACTCCTGCTGCTGATGAGCTCTGAGAACGTCTTTTTGGTGCTTTTTCTGACCCGAGGTCACTAGGGCAACCTTTTCCCCACCGGGGTCCCCTCGTCCTTTACTTTTCCATGTGAACGGCGGCTCACCTGGAAGATTCGAGTAGTTCCCGAGGCGCCGCGCTGAGGTGCTCTCCATCGCGGATCTGAGCCTCGGACAGATACTAGAGGCCGGATCAGAATCGCCGAGTGCCGGCGTTTTTCGAAAGCAGCCGCCGCGGCTGCCCAACGCCAAGAATGTATCGCGAGCAGCGCCATCTTGAGCGAGGAAAGAGGAACCGGGCACGGAGGATTATGGGACACTGGCGGACCGAAGTAGGCCGCCTAAATCTTCTCTCCCCGCCCCCTCGTTTCCCCAGGACCCGCGACCGGAAATAGCTTCTTTCTGCAGATTGGGTAGGTTTTTTTTCTTTTCCTCTCTCTGTCTCCTGCTACTGGGCTTTGATTATTTTTCTACACAACCAAGAACATCGGAATAACATTGTTTTCCTCTCTTCTCCTAGGCTTGCCAGATAAAATGAAAGATTTCTTGATAAATTTCAGATAAACGAATCTTTTTTTTTTTTAGTTGACGCAAATACTCTGCTATACCTGCCAGCCCTATCTTGTACCTCATTCCACCCTTTTCTTACTGCCTCCAGCTCAATGCCACGCTCCACTTTCTCTATTTTCCCTCTGCATATTCTTATCTCCACTCTCCTGCTGACTAACGTTTAGGGAAGATTAAACTACGGACACTAATTTCCCCTGGGGGAAGGCCTCACCTATGAGACTGTGTCTCTCATCTTGTAAGCACTTTTACTTTGCTGATTGTTCTTTTCGCATAAACCTTGAGGCAGTTTTCCTTTGGTCTGTTGCTCTTGGGGAAGTTAAACACACATGCTAGACATCTTTACTCTGATATTTTGCCTCTCTTGCTAGCTTTTCCCTTCGGTTTTGCAGGGTCCCTAGTTATTGAAAGAACCTATGGATTGGCTGAGGGATGGTAAAATGAAAATGTAAAGAAGTCCATGTTTAAAGACAGGTTTCTATTTGTTTGTCACCATCGTCATCAAATGTCAGAATAGGTTTCCAGTTACCTGGGAAACAGTTTCTGAGGGTACTTGTTACCTGAAACCCTAGAGACAGTAATGCAATCACAATTTTATATTAATTGCTTGCATTCCCAAACCTCTCACAAAAGATAGGCAAATAATTCTGAACTTCTTATGAGAGATACTGTGGACTAATAATAAGTCTGATGAATTGTTTTACACTTCCAAATTTCCAGGAAAGGGATGTTTGAACCTGTTATTTAAATAAGAAAACAGTTTAGAATTGAAGAGTGTCACAGGAATTCCATGAAAAGAACATGGTATGGTAAAAGCAAGAAAGCAAAAGAACATCTTAGCAGTCTAGGGAGTGCATGGCAAAGTACCAGGAAATGAGTCTGGGTGAACAGAGGCCTGATGGCAAAGGACCTTATATTAGAGTACTTCAAAAAGTTCATGGAAAATAGAATTAAAGGATGAGTTGATTTTGATGCAAAAATTTTTGAAAGCCATCAAAAATTTCATGAATAATGCATTGGGAAAAATTGTGCCTGGATTTCAAAAATTTTTGCACCAAAATAAGTTGGTTTTTAAATTCCATTTCCTTTGTATTTCATTCTCATTCTTTGTATTTGATTAACTCATAAGTTAATGCTTTATCCTGTAGCTAGTGAAGGGTTTTAATCAGGATGGTAACATGATCAGATTTGTATTGTGTATTAGCCTGCTGTGGCTTAAATAGGAAGGTTGGATTGGGGGAGTTCCGATAGGAATTATGAAGTTAATGCAATAGTTCAGTCATAAAATAAAGGCCTAAACCTAGTGGCAGCTGTGGCAATAGATCAGTGCTAGAAATATTAAGAAGATGGAATTGATAGGACTTAGTGACTAATTGGATGTTTCTATCTTATTATTGCCTTATTGACTGTAGATCGGAATGACCTCTTATTACTGAGTATATCATCATCAATAAATATTTATTCAGCATTTATTCTTGTTAGCAGCAGTCTACAATAGAGAAACCCTGGACTCTACCAATGATTTCTATTAGGGTTGAATATTGCCACTGTTATCACCCAGTTAAGGGATTATCCAGTGGTCTTCTAATTTTAAAAAATATATGAAACTATACAATAAATATTCTATGGAGATTGTCAGATGTAATGAAATAACATCTTACATTTTTATACTTTCAGAAGCATACATTATCTTGCTGAATATTAGTAACAATTTTCTGTGGGTATTATTAACTCTTCCTTATTAATGAAGAAGGCCCAAGCCTTATGGTAATAGATCCACAAACCAAACCATCATGTTTGGCTGTTGTTCTGCTCTGTCCACTAAAAGATGTCTCCTATACTCTCATACAAGATTTAATAAAAGTCTTTAGTCGCCATATAAAATCATAACATTGTTTGATTTACTTATTGTATTTATTTGAAAGGCAGAGAGATAGAGACTGAGATACTTACCCCCAAATACCTGCAACAACCCCTAGCTGGTGCTGAAGCCAAGAGCCTAGAACCCAATCTAGGTCTCAGGTAGGTGGCAGGAACCCACCTGAGCTATCACCTGTGACCTCCTAGGATGTGGATTAGCAGGAAGCTGGAAAGGAGAGTAGAGCTGGACCTGGAACCCAGATACTATGATATTGGACACATGCCTCCCAAACAGCATCTTAATGGCTATACCAAAAGCCTGCCCCATAAGTCATAAGATTTTAAATCATGAAAGACTACAGAGTTCTAAAATACCTACATCTAATCCTACAGAAGATTTCCTAAAACTCTTTTGAGAAGTTGTATTAGAATCACGTATACACATTCCTGACATGGAGTAACAGTAGTAAGGTTTTTGAATGAATTCAATATATTTTTATGGAAGTAATGATCATTGTAAGCCAACTTCTCTAATTAAAAATGTGAATAATATTAGAATACACAAGGAGCTATTCTACAATGAGATAAAATGGGGCAAACATTTACTCGCCAGATAAGCCAAAGAAAACTTCCCGTGCACCTAGAAATAGAACATGAAGCATTATAAGAGTTGCACACTGCTAGGGAACAGCAGCAACAGACAGGTCAACTTGGCCTGCAGCAACTTGACACTTAAGTGTCTGTCATAAAGCAGAGACAGAGGTACACACAATAAAAGCTGCTATAAATAGATGCTGTAGCCACAGATCACATGATAACACTATGTATGCCATAATTTTACCTAAGTGTGCATAGTATTTTGCAATTTACAAAGTGCTTTCTCTTACCTCTTATTATTTAATGCTCATGTCAACCCTAGATGATTGATATTACTTATTCATGTCCCCATATTTATGAGGAAACTGAAGGTGAAATATGATATGATGAGAGAGGCCACAGAGCTGATAGAATGGAGACCAAGCATAGGTTTTATGATTCCAAATAGAATGCTCTTTTCACTTAATTACATCTGAAATGTGGAAGAAACACTTGAATACTTTAAGTAAGCTCCAATGTTCTTTTTGTTTCTAGGAAATGCTAGAACTTACTCTCACACCTGCTTCTGCCTCTAACTAGAACATCTTTCCTATAGATTTTTAAAAATTTTCGATTAACATTTAATGCTATACATATTTATGGAGTATACTGTGATAGTTCAATATATGTATACAACATGTACTGATCAAATTGGAGTAATGAAGACTTCCCTTTCCTTGTCATTACTGTAGGTTTGGAGGCTTTAAAAAAATTATTTCTTGTCATTCAGGTTTCAACTCAAATGTCACTTGCTTAAAGAAGCTTTCCAAAAGCACCTTATCTAAAGAAGGCACCCCGCCACCACTGCTCCATGCCATTCTCTATCACATTGCCTTGCATTATTTCCCTTAAAGTCTTGCTATTCAAAATGTGATCCATGAACGGTTAACTTTGGCATCAACTGGGAGGTTGTTAGAAATACAGAATCTTGGGCCCCATGCTAGACCTAAAGATTTAAAATTTGAATTTAAATAGTTTCTCAGGTTATTCATATGCATATTAAAGTGTGAGAGGCACTTTTAAAGAACTTATCCTGGCCTCCTGTGCTGTGGCACACTGCTGCCTGCAGCAAGTCATCCCATATGGGTGCAGATTCAAGTCCCAGCTGCTCTGCTTTTTTTTTTTTTAAGGTAAACGAATTTCCAGTAATTCATATATACAGATTTAGGAATATAGTGATATTTCCCACTCTACCCACACTCCCACCCTTCTTCCTCCTTCCTCTCTTATTCCCTCTTAATTTTTACAATGATCTACTTTTAGTTTACTTTATATTCATAAGATTAACCCTACACTAAGTAAAGACTTCAACAAATAGTAAGAAGAAAAAAAACACTGTTCCTAAATAGTAGAGACAAGGGCTGATCCAGCTCCCTGCTGATGTGCCTGGGAAGAAGCAAAGGATACTCAAAGTGCTTGGGCCCCTGTTCCCACGTGGCAGACTCAGAGGGGACGCTCCTGGCTCCTGGCTTCAGCCTGGCCCAGCCCTGGCTGCTGCAGCCATCAGGGGAGTGAACCAGTAGATAGAAGATTCTCTCTCTCTCTCTGTGTGTGTGTGTGTGTGTGTGTGTGTGTCTCTGTCGTTCTGCCTTTCAAATAAATCTTAAAAAGCACCTATCATTTTCTGAAACTTACTTCTTTATTTTCATGTACATTTTTTAAAAGATATTTATTTGAAAGGCAGAGTAACAGAGAGAAAAGGAGAGACAGATGGACAAAGAGATTTTTTTTCCATTTGCTGGTTCACTCCACAAATACTCGCAACAGCCAGGGTTGAGCCAGGCTGAAACCAGGGACCAGGAATTCTATCTGGGTCTCCCATGTTGATGGCAAGGACCCAAGTACTTAGACCATCATCCACTGCCTCCCAGGATGCATTACTAAGAACCTGGATCAGAAGTGGAGTAGCAGGGCCTGGAACTGGCACTCTGATTTGGGATGCAGCCATCTCAAGTGATGACTTAACCTAGTGCACCACAATGCCTACCCCATCGTGTACTTAAAAAAAAAAGATTTGTTTATTTGAAAAAGTTACCAAGAGAAAGAGATCTTGCATCTGCTGGTTCACTCCCCAGGTGAGTGCAGGAGCCCCCAGCTGGGCCAGGGTGAAGCCAGGAGCTAGGAGCTTCTTCCAGGTTTCTCTTGAGGGTAGTAGGGGCCCAAGCACTTGAACTATCTTCCACTGCTTTTCCCAAGTCGTTAGTAGGGAGTCGATTGGAAGTGAACAACTGGGACACGATCTGGCGCCTTTATGTGATGCTGCTGTTGCAGGCAGCAGCTTTACCCACTATGCTACTACACCAGCCCCCATCATGTACTTTTATTTTTGAAGATTTATTTATTTATTTGAAAGGCAGAGTTACAGAGAGGCAGAGAGAGAGAGAGAGAGGGAGAGAAAGGGAGAGAGAGGGAGAGAGGGGTCTTCCATCCGCTGGCTCACTCCCCAAATTGCCACAGTGGCCGGAGCTGAGCTGATCCGAAGCCAGGAGCCTGGAGCTCCATCTAGACCTCCCATGCCAGGCAGGGGCCCAAGGACTTGGGGCATCTTCCACTGCTTTCCCAAGCCATAGCAAAGAGCTGGATCAGAAGTGGAGCAGCGGTTTGCGGGTGGGAGGGTGGCTATGGGTGGGGGGGGGGGACCACTATAATCCAAAAGTTGTACTTTCGAAATTCATATTTATTAAATAACAGTTTTAAAAAAAAGTAGAACAGCAGGGACTCGAACTGGCACCCATATGGGATGCTGGCACTGCAGGCGGCGGTTTTACCTGCTACGCCACAGCACCAACCCCATCATGTACTTCTTTTTTTAAAAAATGATTTATGTATTTATTTTAAAGAGTTACAAATAGAAGGAGGGGGAGAGAGAGAGAGAGAGAGAGAGAGAGATGTCTTCCATCTGCTGGTTCACTCCCCAGTTAGCTTCAGTGGCCGAAGCCAGGAGCCAGGAGCTTCCTTCAGGTCTTTGCATGTGGGTGCAGGGGCCCAAGGACTTGGGCCATCTTCTTACTGCTTTCCCCAGCCATAGCAGAGAGCCAGATCAGAAATGTTGCAGCTGGGTCTCAAACCGGTGCCCATATGGAATGCCAGCACTGTGGGTGGCAGCTTTACCCTCTACGCCACAGTGCCAGCCCCCCCCATTGTGTACTTTTAACATTAAAAAATATTTTATCATACTTGAAAATTATGAAGGAAAACATAATGGATACCGTGTACCCACAATCCAATTTAGTCATATCTTAACATTCTATATTTGTTTTAGATCTTAAAAATAATCACTTAGTTCCCTGTGTTACTCCTCTCTAATCCTAATCTCTGTCTTTGTGGGTTTGTTCCTGTTTATTCCTTCATGTTTTCTTGGTGGAGTCTGGAAAGAAAAGGAAACAAATAGGCTTTCATTAATCTACCATGATTGAATGTCCTGCATATTTTATAAATCTAGGATAAGCTCTATGCCAAAGATAAAGACTGTACAAGAAAATCACAGGTCAATTTACTTATGAACATAAGTGAAAAACTTCTTTTAAAGTTGTAAACTGGGTGGGCATTTGGCACAGCAGTTACGATGCCATTTGGGATGCCCACATTTTAATGGGAGTGCCTGGGTTAGAGTCCAGGCTCCACTTCAGACTCCAGCTTCCTGCTAATGGGCATTCTGAGAGGCAGCAAGTGATGGCTCAAGTATTTGAGTCTCTGCCTACCACATGGGAGACCCTAGTTGAGTTCTAGGCTCCTGGCTTTGGCCTAGCCCAGCCCTGACTGTTGTGGACATTCAAAGAATAAACAGTGGATAGATGGAAGATTGTGTCTCTGTCTCTTTCTGTCTCTGTTTTTCAGATAAAAAATGAAAATAACTAAAGATTTTAAATGGTAAACTCAATCAGCATTGTGTTAAAAAAAAAAAAACAAGATGGTCAAGTAGGCTTTCATTCCGAACTCTATGTGTGTGTACATTTATATATACATATGTATACACATATACACATACCACACACACAGAGGATAATTTTAAATATTCCTGGAAAATGGAATTTAAAACAAATTTATTTTGATGCAAAAACTTTGAAATCCACAGAGACAAGGTATTTTAAAAGTTCATGGAAAATGTGTATTATGAAAAATTACGCATGGATTTCAAAACTTTTTTACACCAAAATAAACTTTTTACACTTTTAATTTTTTAAAATTTTATTTGAGAGGGAGAGACAGAAAACTCACATCCATTGGTTCACTCCCCAAATTCTGCCAGCAACCAGGACTGGCCCAAGCCAGGATCCAGGAGCCAGGAACACAATCCAGGTTTCCCAGATGGGTAGCAAGGACCCAGCTACTTGAGTCATCTCCACTGCCTCCTAGGGACATTAGCAAGAAGCTGCAGTCAGGAACTGGAGCTGGGAAATGAACTCAGGTACTCTGATGTGAGGGTGTGGCCATCCTAACAGGCATCTTAACTACTAAGCCAAATGTCCATCCCAAACTTATCTTTTAATTCTACTTTCCATGAATTTATTTATTTATTTATTTATTTATTTATTTATTTATTTTGACAGGCAGAGTGGACAGTGAGAGAGAGAGAGAGACAGAGAGAAAGGTCTTCCTTTTTGCCGTTGGTTCACCCTCCAATGGCCGCTGTGGCCGGCGCACCACGCTGATCCAAAGGCAGGAGCCAGGTACTTATCCTGGTCTCCCATGGGGTGCAGGGCCCAAGTACTTGGGCCATCCTCCACTGCACTCCCTGGCCACAGCAGAGAGCTGGCCTGGAAGAGGGGCAACCGGGACAGAATCCGGCGCCCCAACCGGGACTAGAACCTGGTGTGCCGGTGCTGCAAGGTGGAGGATTAGCCTAGTGAGCCGTGGCGCCGGCTCCATGAACTTTTTGTTTCAAATGTACATATATATGTATATATGTGTACACACATGTATATATTTATATATGTATGCACACATTTATTACTATTAGAATTTCAAGAGAATACTATACCAAATTAGTAATTGATATATTTTTTAAAAGATTTATTTTATTTATTTGAAAGGCAGAGTGACAGAAAGAGGAATAGGGAAAGAAAGAGATCTTCCATCCATTGGTTTGCTCCCCAAATGGCCACAACAACCAGGGCTGGATCAGGTTGAAGCCAGAAGCCTGGAACTCCATCATGGTCTCCCATATAGGGGGCAGGGATGTAAGTACTTGGGCCATATTCCACTGCCTTCCCAGGTGCATTAGCAGGGATCTGGATTGGAAGCAGAGCATCTGGGAAACTCGAATCAGCGCTCCAGTATGGGATGCCAGTGTCGCTAGCAGCAGCTTAACCTCATGTGCCATAGTACAAGTCCCATTAGTTGATGTTTTAGAGTATGTTTTCCCCTTATTTGAGGAGAATAGTTTATTCAGAGTTTATTTTAGCACTACACTAGGTGCTTTAACTTATATCATCGGGTTTAATCCTCTCAAAGCACATGTAGAGTGGATTCTATTATAATCACCATTTCACAAATGAGGAAAGGAAGTTTAGGGCTTGCCCCAGTAGCTTGTAAGTGATAGAGCTGATATCCAAATTCCTCAGGAGATCTGACTCCAGAGCATGTTATCACTATGCCATAGAATGTTTTCAACATAGTTGATTGTACAAAAAATTACATTTAAAATGCTTATGCAAAGTTTTACTATACTTTTAAAAATTTAGAAATTTTGATCAATGCTGCTGCTTAACTCTCAGGAGAAAATAGTTTTCAAATTTATAAATGAACAAGTTCATTTGCATGTCATACAAAACAATCATATTAATCTTTTTCATACATAATTCTAACTGCTGTTAATTATTGAGTGCTTACTCTGCAACAGGAACTTTCTACATGCTTTACATACATGATCTCATAATACTCTCAAAGTTTGACATAGTAACAATCATTTTTTTCCTGCTGAGGAAAACAGAGGCTTGCAGAGGTTAAGGATATTGCCCAAGATATCTTAACTCAATAAGCAGCAGAACCAAAACTCAAACCTAAGCCAGACTCCAAAGTGTATGCTGCCAAGCGAAACCATACTGCCTCTTTATGTGTCAGCGTCACCCATAAAAATCAGGGGATATGCCAAAGCTGTTTTCGCTGTCTTAATAATATGTGCAATCTCATATATGTAAAACAGTGACCAAGATTTTTTTATCACTCTCTGTCTCTCCTTCTCTCTTCATAACTCTGACTTTCAAATAAATAAAACTGAAAAAATATCGATAACATACTCAATCCTATCAACCCCTTTGTAACCAGCCTCATGAAAATAATTTACCAGATAACTCTCTCTAATTTTTCTCATCCTCTCACCCCACACTTAAGGGGGAAAATTATATGGGATATACATGCAAGAAGGTGGAAATCATGGGGGTCTTCGGAATTATGCCTATGAGAAAACACTTAAATTTAAGATCAAGTTGTAATGAAAGCATGTCCACACAATAAACTGCACATGAATGTTCATAATATCATTATTCATCATAGCTAAAAAGTGGAAAGGACTCAAATGTCCATTAACTGGTGACAGGATACATAAAATGTTGTATATCCATACAATGAAACATTATTCAGCTATACAAAGGGATAAAGTACTGTTAAATGCTACAAAACATATGGACCTTGAAAAGATGCTAAGTGAAAAATATCAAAAAAAAACCGTGATTCCATTTATATAAAATGATCAGAATAAATGGATTTGTAAAGATGTAATATAGATGGCGAAATGTTGAAGTGGCTGCTAATTGAATCTAATAAAGCTGTTTTAAGAAATTGAGTTGTACTACTTGCTACCTCCTTTGAAGTTTGGTAATTCAGACTGAGTTTCCTCAACCTTAAGTGGATATAATGGATATAGTACTATCCTTAAACAGACGTAATGCCTACTTCACAAGGTTTCTGTGAGGTTCAAATGAAATAATTACAGGGAATTGCTTTATACACTGCGAAATGCTAAACAAATTTTTTAAATTATTTTTAAGTAGTCTGTAGCTTTACAATCAAAGGCAGGATGAATTTAATTCCTTTTTCAGGCTCTCTTGATGACAGCATCAAAATATTCATCCTGATGGTTGGGTATCTTTTCTCTGTTTTCAAGACTAAATCCTTGCCCTAGTATGTCCATTTCCTTGCACTCTCAACAGAAATGGAGAACAGTTCAATATTATCTATCCCTTTCATCTACTTGAAGTCTTTTATTTAAAATTCCTCATCCTTGTCCCCAGCATCAATAAGCTAATCCAGTTTCAAAGCTAAACAAGCCCAATTTCTTTAACCTTTACTCATAAATCCTCATAAATTGAAATATCATTGCTCTTCATCTGATCCCTTTATATGTAAGAGATAAACAGGGCTGCAGGCTTAAAAGTAAGATCTGCCTTGGGGTCTATCTATAACAAGCATCTTTAAAGCAAAGGTCAAGAAAAGGATAAGGTATTGGGGACTGAAAGACATTTTATTTAATTTAAACTAAGAAGAAATCACAGGGATTACTATTTTCTAAGGTTTAAAGCAGCAGATGAAATCACAAAGGAAAAGACTGACACACATGTCAATGACATGTTAAAATGCTTGCAATATAATATAAATGGAAAGGATAAATTAACAAAAATTTTTGTATAGAGAAAAATTGAAAATGTAACAGCAGATTGGCGAACTTTTAAAAGTTTAATGGTTTTGTAATATTGTTTTATGCTTCTTATAATAAATATCCTATTAAAATGATGAAGAATTCATATATCATGGAATGTTCTTGAAGTAGAATTCATTCTATAATGTGATTCTGAAGACAGATTATTAATAAGATCAAGAAGAAAAATCATCAACCTAACACATAGTCAATAAAAGACATCTTAAGCTTAGAATTTAAATGTGATGCAAGCATGCTCACTCGGACTTACCCCTAATGGTAGAGCTAGAAACATGCCATGGGACTCCAAATCCCATTAAGTTGGCATGTACCAATGCCATCTTACTAGCTAAAGTTATCAGTTTAAGTTCATAATTGAACATAAAGATAGAATTGAGTGTCAAAGGGATCACATAAATAAGACCAGTGTCCGCTGGTCATAACTGATAGAATTAAAAAGGAGAGAATGACCCAACATGGGAAGCGGGATACACAGCAGACTCATAGAATGACAGATGTCCTAAACAGCACTCTGGCCTCAAAATCAGCCCTTAAATCATTTGGATCTGGCTAAAAAGCCCATGAAAGCATTTCAGGCATGGAAAGCCAAGACACTGTGGCAAAAAAAGGCCTAAATGAAAGATCTCTGTGAGTGAGATCCCAGTGGATAGAAGGGGCCATCAAAGAAGGAGGTATCTTTCTCTGAAGGGAGGAGAGAACTTCCACTTTGATTATGGCCTTGTCTAAATAAGGTCGGAGTTTGTGAACTCAAGAGGATTCCATAGCCTTGGCAGCTCATGACAAGAGCCTCAGGTGATTACTGACGTAATAAATAAGAGTGTCAATTGTTAAATCAGCAATGAGAGTCACTGTGCACTTACTCCCCATGTGGGATCTCTGTCCTTGATATGTTGTACTATGCGAATTAATGGTAAAACTAGTCTTCAAACAGTACTCTATACTTTGTGTGTCTGTGGGTGCAATCTGTTGAAATCTTTACTTAGTATATACTAAGTTGATCTTCTGTATATAAAGATAATTGAAAATGAATCCTGATGTGAATGAGATGGGACAGGGAGTAGGAGATGAGATGGTTTGTGGGTGGGAGGGTGGTTATGGGGGAAAAACCACTATAATCTTAAAGTTGTACTTTTGAAATTTATATTTATTAAATAAAAGTTTTCTTAAAAAAATAAATAAATGTGATACAAGACTTTCAATACTGAAACCAGAATAACTGCAAAAAAAAAGAAATGGAATAATTGGTCATCCTAGTTTAGTCTTCTAACAGTTTTGCCCAGATTGATCTCTTATCCTTTTTTAGATTCATGATGTACAATAATTAAAATTAACATAATTTCTAAAAACTGTGCCTTCCGGATGTCTTCCCTATATTTTATTTTTTTAAAAGATTTATTTATTTATTTGAAAGTCAGAGTTACACCGAGAGAGGAGAGGCAGAGAGAGAGAGAGAGAGAGGTCATCCATCCACTGGTTCACTCCCCAATTGGCCGCGACGGCCAAAGCTGTGCCGATCCAAAGCCAGGAGCCTGGAGCTTCTTCTGGGTCTCCCACACAGGTGCAGGGGCTGAAGGACTTGGGCCATCTTTTAGTGCTTTCCCAGGCCACAGCAGAGAGCTGGATCAGAAGTGGAGCAGCCAGGTCTCAAACCGGTGCCCATGTGGGATGCCAGCACTTCAGGCCAGGATGTTAGCCTGCTGTGCCACAGCGCCGGCCCCATCTTCCCTATATTTTAAACATTTCCCCCTTAATTACCAATTGAACTGTTATGGTTTAGATATGGGCTGTCCTCCAGAGGTCCATGTGCTGGAGGCTTGGTCTCCAGTGTGGTGGTATTGAAGTGGTGGAACCTTTAAGAAATGGGGCCTAGGGGAAGATACTTAGGTCATAGGTGCATCAACCACAGAAAGGATTAATGCAAGTATTGTGGGACTAGATTCATTCTCATGAGATAAGAGGTTTTATAATGGAGTGTGGTACCTTTCCCTGAATCCATGTTCCATGTGCACCTCTCACTACTTTCATGTATGTTCCCACCATTTTCTTGTCATCTACCTTGAGACTGTCACTAGAGCCAAGCAGACACCAACACCATGCTCTTGAACATTCACAACTGTGAGCTAAATAAATCTTAAAGTACCAGACTTCAGGTATTCTTGGATAGCAACACAAAAGGAACTAAGGCACCAACCTATTTTGAAAAAGAAATTTCATTTGAGAAGAATGATACTGTGGTAACTGATAAAAATAGAAACGGCAGAGTTTCCGCTCAGTAGGGATAGAGTTGAAAAGCTAAAAATTGGCAGTTTGTATCTAACACTTTCTAGAAAAGAAGAAGCCTGTCAGAGCTTTATAGACTCCTCCATGGGGTTAACTCCATAATGGATGTCAGTATATAAGACTATGATTGTTTATGCCCCATTCCTTAAAGCCATTCAAATTCCTCTGCTCAGATTCTGTTGACCAAATTGCCTGCTCTTAAATCCTATTTTTTAAATTTTATTTATTTGAAGGGCAGAGTTACAGAGAGAGAGGGGAAGGGGGGGGGCAGAGACAGAGAGAGAGGTCTTCCATCAACTGGTTCACTCCCCAAATGGCCACAATGGCCAGGGTTGGGCCAGATCAAAGCCAGGAGCCAGGAGTTTCTTCTGGGCTTCCCACATGTATACAGGGGCCCAAGGACTTGGGCCATCTTCTGCTGCTTTTCCAGGCTTATTATCGGGGAGCTAGATTGGGAGTGGAGCAGCCGGGACTCAAACCTGTGCGTATATGGGATGCTAGCACAGCAGGTGGTAGCTTAACCCACTGTACCACAATGCTGGCTAAAATCCTATTTTTTTGTTGTGAAGAAGAATAATTTAAATCAAAACACATAAAAGATAAAATGACTAGTTCCATCAATCCTTGGAAATTTTAACATACCTAAGCAATCACCACTTAGGAAAAGAAATAGAGCATTGCCAGATTCATAGAAGTCCCCAATTACATACATTCCCTTCCCCCAAAAGAAACCTAAAGAAATCCTTACTTTAAGTAGTCTTGTCTTATTTTCCATTTTATTCAGTGGAATCATACAGGGGTTTTCCATGTCTAGTATTTTTACTCAACATTCTGTTTGTGGAGGTAGATCCGTGTTGTTGCACGTAGCTGTATAATTTATTTTTATTAGCATGTATTCTAGTGTATAATATCACATGTGCTTATCCTTTTTCCTGTTTGTGGACATTTGACTTGTTTCTAGTTTGGAGCCATTGTGAATAATGCTACTATAAGTATTCTTTTTTAAAAATAAGATTGATTTATTTATTTGAAAGACAGAGTCACAGAGAGGGAAAGGCAGAGGCAGAGAGAGAGAGCGAGAGAGTGAGCTCAATCTTCCAATGGCCAAAGCCAGGAACTTCATCCTGGTATCCCATGTGGGTACAGGGGCCTAAGCACTTGAACCATCCTCTGCTGCTTTCCCAGGCACATTCACAGGGATCTGGATAGGAAACAGAGCTGCCAAGACTTGAACCAGCACCCATATGGGATGCCGGCACTGCAGGTGGCAGTTTTACCCACTGTGCCACAGCACTGGCCCCTATAAGTATTCTTATATGAATCCATTGGTGTACCTGGGCATGTACTTCTGTTGTGAATAAACCTAGAAGTAGAATTGCTGAGTCACATGTCCTCACTGGTACTTGATTTTTCATTTTATACATTCTGTTGATGTACAATGGTGTATCTACACCTTCAATTTGTATTTTATTTTTGCAATTTGTACTTTCTTTAAAACTCTTGAGCACTTTTTCATAATTATCAGCAATTGGGATGCTCTCTTTTGTTATCTTGTTCAAGACTTCTACTCATTTTAATCATGTTTTTATTTGGAAGCATTTTTATATATTCTGATGCAAGTTCATTGTTGGTTCTATGTGTTACAAAAATCTTCTCCCATGCTGAATCTTCTGAAACTGCATGTGTAGCTTTGATAGAACTACTTTAGTATTATTACTCTTTAAATGATTCATGGATGCGAAATATATGTCTTTTTATCATCTTTCAGCAACTAAGCACTATATTAGACCCATAATGGGGATCTAAGCAATGTTGTTTTTAAAAAATATTTATTTATTTATTTGAGAAGTAGAATTACAGAGAGAAGGAGGGACAGAGAAAGGTCTTCCATCTGCTGGTTCATTCTCCAAATGGCTGCAATGGCTGGATCTGGGCCTATCTGAAGCCAGGAGCCAGGAGCTTCTTCCAGGTCTCCCATGTGGGTGCAAGGGCCCAAGGGCTTGGGCCATCTTCTACTGCCTTCCCAGGCCATGGCAGAGAGCTGGATCGGAAGAGGAGCAGCCAGGATGTGACTCAGTGTCCATATGGGAGGCCGGTGCTGCAGGCGGAGGCTTAGCCCACTATGCCACAGCACTGGGCCCCTAAGCAATGTTTAATTAAATCATTGAAAATATAAATGAATTAATTTCTATGTAGTTTTTGAATGCTATGCTCAACTTTGCATGTGTATTTAATTTTATAATTTCACAGGCAGTTTTCAAATAGCATTATGCAGTATTTTATTTCTACAAGCTTTGAAAGTATTCAGATATACAATAGTTCTGGGTCTAGAAAGATTGGACCTTTAACTGATAAAAAGAATTGACACATGGGGTCAGCATTCTGGCACAATAGGTTAAGTCTGATGCTGGCAGTCCATATGAGCACTGGTTCAAGTCCCGGGTGCTCCACTTCTGATCCAGCTCCCTGCTAATGTGCCTGGGAAAGCAGCAGAGATGGCCCAAGTGCTTGGGTCCCTGCACTCACGTGGAGACCTGAGCTCCTGGCTTCTGGCTTCAGTCTGACCCAGCTCTGGCCATTGTGGCCATTTGAGGAATGAAACATCAGAAGGAAGACTTCTCTCTCTACCTCTGCCTCTCCATCTTTAAAATTAAAGCCAATAAGGGGCCGATGCTGTGGCACAGTGGGTTAATGCCTTGTCCTGAAGCACTGGCATCCCATATGGGCACTGGTTCAAAACCTGGCTGCTGCACTTCCAATCCAGCTCTCTGGTATGGCCTGGGAAAGCAGTAGAAGATGGCCCAAGTCCTTGGGCCCCTGAACCCATGTGGGAGACCCAGAAGAAACTGGCTCCTGGCTTCGGATCAGTGCAGCTCTGGCCATTGCGGCCAACTGGGGAGTGAACCTGCGGATGGAAGACCTCTCTCTCTCTCTCTGCCTCTCCTCTCTCTGTGTAACTCTGACTTTTAAATAAAATAAATAAATCTTTTAAAAAATTAAAGCCAACAAGTTTCTAAGATGACAAGCCGTACCTGGTATGAAAAAAAAAATTAGTCGTTTCTTAGGACGCTGAACTTATGATGCTAAAACCAGGATGGCCCTGGGCAAACTGAGATGGGCAGTCACCTCATTTAGCCTTACAATCATTTTGATCAGAATAAGCTTATTTTAAGTTTTATTTTGGAATTCCTGTGCAATAACTAAAGTTAAAATGATTTAAAATCCTATATCTTTGAACTTCGTTCTTTGTATTTTACATATTTCCTCACCTCCCTTTTGCTAGTTACCAATGTGGCAACAAAATTTGCTTTGCTATTCTTTATTTTTTCCTCTTGACCTTATTCTTGTGTGTGTGGAGCTGGGCGGGGGATGGGGGAGCTGTGAGCTGGATGTCTAGCAATTATGCTACATACTCCTCTTGGATGCTGAGTGATGATGTTGCAGTGTGGGTTTTTAAAGAGACAGTGTACAGCTTTGAACAGAGAAAGAACAGGTGAATCGAAAATACCCCCACTTTTTCCTAAATGTACATTGTGTGTTATTTAATTCACTTAACAAACTTGTATATCAAGGCACTGTGCATTAAAAAAAACACTGTTAACAGGTACGAAAATGAAATGCTACAGTAATGGATCTTTGTCCTTTAAAGAACCCATAGCATATCAAAGGGCATAGAAACATAAATAAATAAATAAATAAATAAATAAATAAATAAATAAAACAAAGCAGAACAAAAGAAGTACCAATTAGAAGAATAAGCAAAATGGTGTTGGCAAGAAAGGGAAAAAATAATTCTGACTGAGAGGAAGGGGCATGGATCAAAGAAAATATCACATAATGAAAAGCATTTGAGCTGAGTTTTTGAGGGATAGAATTCCAATAAAAGGAAAAGTATGTAGACAGCATTCCAGGTTAATGAACCAACAAAAGTGAGAGTATACAATATATTTTCAATATAGTGAAAAGAATGTAGTAAGCAGATGAAGCTATAATAAAAGTAGAAAAGAGGGGCAAGCATTTGGCACAACCGTTAAGATACCACTTGTGATGCCTGAACTCCATATAACAGTGCCTGTGTTCCAATTTTGGCTCTGCTTTCAATTCCATCTTCCTGCTAATGTGCACCCTGGGAGGCAGCAGATGATGGCTCAAGTACTTGGATCTCTGCCACCCATGTGGGATACCCTAAGTGAATTCTAGGCTCTTGGCATCAGCCTGGCCCAACCCTGGCTGTTGTGGACATTTGAGGAGTGAACAGGGGGTGGAGATCTCTGTCTGTCTGTTTCTGTCCATCTGTTTCTGTCCCTGATCTGTCTCTCAAATAAATAAAAAGTAAATTCAAAAAAGGAAAGTAGGACAGGTAAGATTATGGAGGTCTAGTGATAATATTAGTAATAGCTAACACTCAGCTCTTATACTAAGCATACAGTATGATCTCATTAACTGATACATCAACTCTATGGTGTAGGTAATATTCTTAGTACCATATTATGGAGGGGGAAATTGAGGTACAGAGAGGTTAAATAAATAGCTTCTGACATAACAAGGAACTGGTCCAGCAAAGATTCACTCCCAAATCTATGTTATTAATAAGCCTGTGTTCTTAACCATTAGACTCTCTGACTTAAAGATTTTGGAATTTATTTTGTAAGTGATGGAGACTCATTAGAGTAGGAGAGTGAATATGATTCATCTTGTGTTAGGAAGCCAACTGATAACAGTGAAAATGTTAGATTAGAAGGAAGACAGCCTAAAGACAAGGAAACCAGTTGGTAGACTATAGCAACAGTGTAGTTGAGAGATGATGAAGGACTGAAAAAGGATATTGGCAGAGGAAATGAGAAGGAAGAGAAAGATTTAATATTATGGGGATGTATTGGATAGCATTAGGTGACTGTTCAGATGGGAAGCATAAAAGAAAGCAAGGGGGTTTCTAATCATGATAACTGGGAAGATGGTAATGCATTTAAATGAAAGAGGAGACATGAAAGAGGAATATGTCTTGGGGTACCTGGTGGAGAGAAGGATGGAAGGGGGTGATGAGCATGGTCTGGAACATGTTGTGATTGAGGTCCTGCTAGCGTATACAAAGATAAATTGGTGTCTAGAGTAAGGTGACTACTTTTTTAAAGTTCTTTAACCAGAAACGCATGAGACTGCAGAATTTCCATCATAAAATATTCTCCACTTAAGTCAAGGTAAAAATTCATTCATTTTACTTGGCATTTTAAACCATGAAGGGCTACTATATCATGACTGCCACTATCTAAAGGGCCCAACATTCATCAGTTGCAGGTTGCATAAAAGTGATTTCAGAGTCACATAATCTGCAGTACAACTTCTAGTGCCTAATATAGCTCCTCGAATGTTGGCAATCATATTGATGGTGATGAATTTGAATTTTAATATTTCCATGGGTTCTTCTAGAAGCATTTGTTCTTTTGACAGATTCAGTAATAGTGACCAAAAACAGCATTTGAAGACATTTTCCCACATTGCCAAATTCAATACCTTGGCTAAGAAACCTATCAATAGCTATTGAAGATATATGTATTTAAAGTGATAGAACATAAATGCAGGTCACCTAAATAAAAATTGAGAAAATGAAATGACTACTACTGAGATAAACACTAGCTGAATTAAGTTTCTGGAGAATTTTGATGATCAAGAAAGAAAGAATTTAGACATAATGAAATAAAAGATTTCCTGAGTGAATTAATAATGGTGAGTCTTTACATACTGCAAACTAATCCTCATAGTAGGCCAGAAATCTTAGTCCTGCACATACTAGGTTTCTCTTTTTATAGCATGTTGTATTGAAATATACTTCATGTAACATAGAATTCACCATTTTGAAGTATATATTTGTGGGGGTAGGAGTTTGGTAGAACAGTTAAAAACCACTGGCAATGCCTATAAAAGCCAAAGCTGGGCCAGGCAGACTAAAACCAGGAATCCAGAATTCCATTCAAGTCTCCTGCTATTGCAGGAAAACTGGTGAGATGAGTCCAAGTTGGTGTCCTGGTGTCAATGACAATTTATGAGACTGGATGCAGCAGCGAGAATAAGTGAAATTTTATTTGAGTAGGAAACAGAGAAGTTCCCAGTAAAGGGAGAGATGGAGAGAAGAGAAAGAAAGTCAGAGACAGAGAGCAAGCTGATGAAGTCTCTCAGTCTAGGGGTATTTGTATGTCTTTAACATTGTCATCTCCAAAGAGCAAATGTAGTGGTTATACATTAGCTATCATTAAGGCAGGGGCAGTCTTCATGGAACCTTTTCTAACTTATTCTTGTCAAAACCTAAATCTTTTTTTTTAACTTTTATTTAATGAATATAGATTTCCAAAGTACAGCTTATGGATTACAATGGCTCTCCCCCCCTCCATAACTTCCCTCCCACCCGCAACCCTCCCCTTTCCCTCTCCCTCCCCCCTTCCATTCACATCAAGATTCATTTTCAATTCTCTTTATATACAGAAGATCAGTTTAGCATATATTAAGTAAAGATTTCAACAGTTTGCACCCACATAGAAACACAAAGTGAAAAATACTGTTTGAGTACTAGTTATAGCATTAAATCACAATGTACAGCACATTAAGGACAGAGATCCTACATGAGGAGTAAGTGCACAGTGACTCCTGTTGTTGCCTTAACAAATTGACACTCTTGTTTATGGCGTCAGTAATCACCCTAGGCTCTTGTCATTTGTTGCCAAGTCTATGGAAGCCTTTTGAGTTCGCTGACTCCGATCTTATTTAGACAAGGTCATGGTCAAAGTGGAAGTTCTCTCCTCCCTTCAGAGAAAGGTACCTCCTTCTTTGATGACCTGTTCTTTTCACTGGGATCTCTCTCACGGAGATCTTTCATTTAGGTTTTGTTGTTGTTGTTGTTGTGGTTTTTTTTTTTTCTTTTTTTTGCCAGAGTGTTTTGGCTTTCCATGCCTGTAATACTCTCATGGGCTTTTCAGCCAGATCCGCATGCCTTAAGGGCTGATTCTGAGGCCAGAGTGCTAAAACCTAAATCTTGTCTTCTGGCAAATACTGTTACATCCGAACTGCATCCTGTTTTATTCAGTGTGTATGTGCTGGCAAAGAGCTGCAATTTCTATGTACTGGCAAGCAACTGTGGGATAGAGTTAGTCTGGCCAGCTTCTAGTCCTGGCCTCCCTCATCACATGGATGGTAGGGGTCCAAGTGCTTGAGCCATGTCCTGTAACCTCCCAGGATGTGCACTAACAGGAATCTGAATCAGAAGTGCAGGAATCTGAATCAGAAGTGCAGTAGCTGGAACTTGAACCAGGCACTCCAATATGGGATGCAGACTTCCCAAGTGGCGACTTAACCACTGTGCCAAACATCTACCCCTTATGTAATTTTAAAATTAACTTTGTTCAACATATGATAGAATTTTAATACACATTCTGTTAAATGAGTAAATTTAATTATATAGAGCTTACAAATGAGAAGTTGAGTGAATTACTGATTTAAAATTAAAATGCTGGATCCTTGTTTCTAGCAGTACAGTGGTCTAGCAGATTAAGTATCTTTACCAATTTTCCTGCTGAAAACTAATAATGTTGGATAAATGCATCAATTAATTCAAAACATATTAAGAAGTTATAAGAAAAACAAATGATTGGAAAAGCCAACAGAGGAAAGTAAAACATTGAGCCTAGCTTTCACAGGGAAGTACTTGCTAATGCCAGTTAAATCAGGTTTTAGTTTTCACAATCTAGTGGAATGTGAGGAAACAGGAGAAAAAGCCAAGTGTTTATCACCAATGAAAGTAAAAAGTAGAGTCATTTTAAAGTTGAGACCCCACTGGCTATCCCTTCAAAGAACAATTAATCATGAATAAATCTATCTCCCTCTCCATTCACTGACAGAATAAATTGTCTGAAACATTGCCACACAGTGAAAAAGGAAAAAAAAGTCTCCACTGAGTCTTCTTAAGCTAAACCCAGTAATGACATCCAGATTTACACTGTGTAGTGAATTAAAATACTCCAAACCAAGAATTTCAGTTTGTAACAGCAAACACAAATTTCTCTGGAGAAACCCACTTTCATTCTATAACTCAAAAATCAACACAGATCAATTTCCAAGAAATATGAAATCACAGCAAAAAGTTACAAAAATTTAAGGACATGAGGCAATATGAATGAGAGTGAGAAAATGCAGGCAGCAGAATCAGATTCATGGGGATGTGCATTTGGTGCAGCAGTTAAGATGCTGCTTGAGATGCCCACATCCTTTAACTGAATGCCTGGATTTTAGTCCTAGCTCTACTTCCAATTCCAGCTTCCTGCTAATGCACATCCTGCAAGGTAGCAAGTGACAGCTCAAGTAGCTGGATCTGTGCCAGCTACGTGGAAGACTTGGATTGAGTTCCAGGCTCCTAGCTTCAACCTGGCCCAGTCCCAGATGTTGCAGGCATTTGGGGAGTGAACTGGGGCATGGAAGATTTCTGTTTCTCTTTCTGCATCTCTCTGGCTTTCAAATATAAATAAATAAATTTGAAAACAAATCAGACCTATGAAGACTCAGATATTCATATTAACAGATATAAAATTGGAAATAAAAACTAATAATTGAAGTAAAAAACATAAGAAACGACCAAACAACACATATGTCTGACATAGAACTTGTATCCAGGACATATAAACACTCCTAAAACTAAATAAGAAATGGATGAAAAAGAAACCCAGTAATAAAAAAGAGACTTGATACTTTACAAAGTCCAAATGCATTTGAAAAAGTGATTGATATCATTAGTCTTAGAGAAGAGCAAATTAAAACCATATACACACATGGCCAGTGCCGTGGCTCAATAGGCTAATCCTCCGCCTTGCGGCGCCGGCACACCGGGTTCTAGTCCCGGTCGGGGCGCCGGATTCTGTCCCGGTTGCCCCTCTTCCAGGCCAGCTCTCTGCTGTGGCCAGGGAGTGCAGTGGAGGATGGCCCAAGTGCTTGGGCCCTGCACCCTGTGGGAGACCAGGGGAAGCACCTGGCTCCTGCCTTTGGATCAGCGCGGTGCGCTGGCCGCGGCGGCCATTGGAGGGTGAACCAACGGCAAAGGAAGACCTTTCTCTCTGTTTCTCTCTCTCTCACTGTCCAAAAAACCATATACACTAGAATAGCTAATAAGTAGGGTTGCCCTGGAGCATAGGGCACGTCCCAACGCTGTGGGTGGAGCAGGCTCCCCAGCTCTACCATAAATGCAAACCACCTACCTGGGAAAGCCTATTGGATCATGGGAAGAAAAACACCCTAGCTGATATTGCAGTTACAATTATGCCCCTTGCAGCATGTGGTAGTAATCACCTAATGCCTAACTGTCCTGACTGCCCAACGTTCCCTTACAGTGTATGTAATAAATCTAACTCTTCTCACTCTTTGTCTCTGACTGCTCTGGTGAATTCTTTCACCAGCCAGAATGCCAACCTGAATTGGTCACTTCCTGCAACATTTTGGTGGCCTGTAGGGGGACTTCTCTGATCACCAACCTCCAGTGTGTGGTGCAATAGGTAGCTGCAGCTTAATCAGGCAAACCACACATGCTGTTGGCTCCTAATCACTCCTAGCCTTCTTTCCCCTCTATTTATGATCCTCAAAGAATATATTTCCAGTGTTGGGGCAACTGCCAATTCCTGGCCAGGGTCACTGTCTGGTGGAGTTGACAGGTGCCCATTCTCAGATGCTTAGCACCCATCGCCCTTAGTGGTGAGGACTCACTCCATTCCATGTTATCAGGATCTCTTTGTTCTTCACAAAGAATGAAAGCCCACTGTTCTCCCTCCTTTTTTGGCTGACCCTCCCATTTTGGAACCATCCTGGTTGAAAGACTTGATGCTTCGAGGAGGGGCACACCTAGTTTTTGTCTGTTTTCTTCTAGACCTGGAGTGGCTACCCAGCACCAGAAAATGTCCATCTTAAGGAGGAAACATTGGGCCTTCTTCTTGGCCAAAGAAGTGGGTGGAATGCCTCCATTGAAGTAGACACCCATTTAAATTAAATGTCCCCCTTCCAGCAGGACATCCTGGGAAGGGTTTACATTGGTCACCCCTTAGTTGGGCTGGTTTTTGCCCTTCAATCAGGCTGTTTCAAAGAACAGGGCCATTGCCTTAATTGGGATTAGTTTAATCCTGAGATCCAAAAAAAGAGAAGTATTTAGTTTTCCATTGTCTAGTCTCAATATAAATTTCCAGAACAACAGGCCTGGCCCTTAAATGGAACTCTTAGCTACAATACTGTCCTTCAGCTTGAGCTCTCTGTCAGTCTTTAAGATAATCTCTTGTGTTCTCTGTTCTCAAGCAGTTCTGACTACTTGGGAAAACTGAGTCTTGAAAGAGCTAAGATTGTTATCTTGAAAAATTCCAGAGGCTACTATAGCTCCCATATTTTCCATCTCAGGTCACTTTGGGTGTGGCAGATAACAACATGGAGTTCTTAGACACAGGAGGCACATACTGTACTCTGTCTTTACTACTAGGGTAGTCTGCAATCCTCTTTATCTTTACTCATACATTTTTTTGTCCTGCCAGACCACACTCAAGGGCCTTTCAAAGATCTTTGAAGCTGCACTTCCAAGTACAGGCCCAGAGGCCAAAAAGGGACAGAAGTTTAGTAAAACTATCCGGGGGCTTATTTTCTTTTTTAAAAAAATTATTTATTTATTTGAAAGTCAGAGAGTGAGAGCGAGAGAGAGCGAGAAAAGAGAGAGGAGAAAAAGAGAGAGAGAGAGAGATCTTCCATCTGCTAGTACACTCCCCAAATAGCTACAGTGGCCAGGACTGGGTGGGTGTGAAGCCAAGAGCCAGAAGCCAGGAGCTTCATTATTGTCTTTACCAGTGGGAGTTTGGAAAGCAGTATAAGGAGGCTTTCTGGGATTATGGAAATGTCCAGTAACTTGATAGAGGTACAGGTTGCATGTTGTATCCATTTGCCAAACTTGTTTTTTTTTTTTTTCATTTTCAATTATCTTTATATACAGAAGATCAACTTAGTATATACTAAGTAAAGATTTCAACAGATTGCACCCACACAGACACACAAAGTATAGAGTACTGTTTGAAGACTAGTTTTACCGTTAATTCTCATAGTACAACACATTAAGGTCAGAGATCCTACATGGGGAGTAGGTGCACAGTGACTCCTGTTGTTGATTTAACAATTGACACTCTTATTAATGACGTCAGTAATCACCCAAGGCTCTTGTCATGAGCTGCCAAGGCTATGGAAGCCTTTTGAGTTCACAAACTCCCACCTTATTTAGACAAAGCTATAATCAACGTGGAAGTTCTCTCCTCCCTTCAGAGAAAGGTACCTCCTTCTTTGATGGCCTGTTCTTTCCGCTGGGATCTCACTCACAGAGATCTTTCATTTAAGGTGTTGTTTTTTTTTTTGTTTTGTTTTTTTTTTTGCCACAATGTTTTGGCTTTCCATGCCTGAGAAACTCTCATGGGCTTTTTAGCCAGATCCAAATGCCTTAAGGGCTGATTTTGAGGCCAGAGTGCTGTTTAGGACATCTGTCATTCTATGAGTCTGCTGTGTATCCCACTTCCCATGTTCATTTGCCAAACTTATACAGCTAATATTAGTGTATCTCAATGTAAATAAATGTTATCTTTAAAATACCTATGAAAGTAATGAAGGTGACAGTGGAGGCAGGGAGTCAGGCAGATTTAGATAAAACAAGAATGGAAGAAGTTTCAAAGGTGTAACTGCATGATAGATATTTGGCATCCAGTTTACTATTCTGTTTACTTTGTAAATGTTTGAAATTCATCATAATAAAAAGCTTAAAAAATTAACTGGAACTGATATAACAGCAGTTTTGGTAGAAAAATAGTAAACCAGATGATAAATCTGAAGAAATGTGGAACACAGGAACACAGGAAGGGAGGAATGGAATGTGATTATGTTCTTAGAATTGTACCTACAAATCACATT
Organism: Oryctolagus cuniculus; assembly: GCF_051225735.1. Taxonomy (NCBI): domain Eukaryota; kingdom Metazoa; phylum Chordata; class Mammalia; order Lagomorpha; family Leporidae; genus Oryctolagus; species Oryctolagus cuniculus. The sequence continues at coordinate 54,490,720 of NC_142888.1, forward strand.
GAATCTGTTAAAAACTGATTAAAAATTAAAATAAAAATTTTTAAAAAGAATGTGGAACACAGAAATAAAAAATGGAAAAAATTTTAAATATCTTAAGAGAAACAGAATATAGAGCAAGAACATTTTATATACTTTCAATTAAAGTTCCAGAAATATAGGAGAAAAAGAATGATCCAAGGGTAATTGGCAAAAATAATGGCTGACAATTTTCCATAACTGATTAAAGGCAGGAATTCAAAAGAATCTCAAGCAGGGAAAGAAAGGAAAGAAGGAAAGAGAGAAGGTGGTAGAAATCCATACCAAGGCATAAAATAGTGGGAAAAATAGTGTAACATCAGAATACCAACAAAGATATTTTTGACTGATTTGAGTGGAACATGGAGTGCCCAGAATAAATGTTGTCTCTGAGTTTGTCTGTGAAGGTATCTCTAGAAGAGATTAGCATTTGAATTGGTGGACTCAATAAAGTAGATTTCCTTTCCCAATTTAATTGTGTATCATCCATCCAATGAGAGCTTGAAATGAACAGACAGAGGAAGGAGGAATTTGTTCTTTTTTCTTGTCTCACTGCTTAAGCTCGGATATCTCATCTCGTTTACTCCTGCTTTTGGACTGAAGTTTGTGTCATCAGCTCCCCAGGTACACAATATTTTCAAACTTGGGTTGAATTACACCAGTGGCTTTCCTGGATCTTCAGCTGTCAGATGAAAGATTGTGGGACTTCTCAGCCTCCATATAAGGCAATTCCTTGTTGACTATATCGTTATCTCTCTCTCTCTCCGTGTGTGTGTATGCGTGTGTACATACATACTATTGGAAAAGCAGTGATGATTAAAATGACAACAGATATCTCAATAACATTAATGGAGGACAGAAGATAGTGGTTTATTTTAATATAGTGGGTTTATTTTTATACAGAGAGAAAATAATTGCTGGCTTAGAATTTCTGACTGGTAACAATATCTTTCAAGCAGAGGGTAACATAAAGATATTTTAAAATAAAAAATATAGAGGAAAATTTGCCACCAACAGATCATTATTAAAGGAAATCCTGTTATGCCTCAGGCAAATGTAAATTGAACTACATGGAAATTCCACAGTGTACCTAGCAATGAAGTTTTAAAGGTGATAAAAATAGGAATGTGCTTCTGGGATTATTGTGGATTAGGTTATTTTAGTGAATCTTCTATAGCAGAACAATTGCATTCTGAATAGACAAACTTTTTGACTCGCTGTTGGACTAACAAGAGATCAGGAGGTTTGCAAGGATACCACTTCAATAAGCTGAAACAGGAGTTATAAACAGATTAACATATGAAAACATTATTGTTTTATGTACAGATGCTGACAACCTCATATAAAGGGGATACTGAGACTTGAAATTGTGTTAAAGTCATATTGCTGATCTTGGGACATAATTTTAGATCAGCAGCTCCCCTGGCTCCCATCAGAAGTAGATACATATTATCTCGGGGAAGGGGAAGTCACCCCTGATATTGTACCACAGAATTTTCTTCCAGATTAAGAAAAAAAAATGAGGTCACTCTCAAAGAGCATACAATATGAAAGAAGGCAAACCACGATGAGTGATTAAAAGAACCTAAACACTTGGGGCCAGTGTTGTTAAGGGGTTAAACCACTGCTTGTTGTGGAGGATGGCCCAAGTCCTTGGGCCCTGCACCCGCATGGGAGACCAGGAGAAGCACCTGGCTCCTGACTTCAGATCAGTGAGATGCTGAACCAATGGCAAAAGGAAGACCTTTCTCTCTGTCTCTCTCTCTCTCACTGTCCACTCTGCCTGTCAAAAATAAAAAAATAAAAAAATAAACCACTGCTTGCAATACTGGCATCCCATATGGGCACCAGTGGCTGCTCCACTTTTGATCCAGTGCCTTCTAATGAACAGAAAAAGCAGTGGAAGATGATCTAAGTACATGGGTCCCTGCCACCCACGTGGGGGATCCAGATGGAGTTCCTAGCCTCCTGGTTTTTGCCTTGCCCAGCCTTGGTCATTGCAGCTATTTGGAGAGTGAACCAGAGGATGGAAAATCTTTCTCTCTCTCTGCCTTTCAAATAAATCTTTTTTTTTTGAAAAGTGTGAATCTACTTCCCTTGAGAAAATATTGCACATATGTATAGAGAGAAATGAAGCATCCCTATTTGGAAAGCTAAAAATTTTAAACAACTTAAGTGTTCACTAGAAGACTGACTATAAAAACATGTTACATTAGTAAGATGGAACATTCTTCAACAGTAAAAATGAATGAAATACAGTTACATGGAACAACATGAGTAAATCTTAGGGGCATGATGTTTAAAGAATATAACAGGTCCCCCAAAATATCTATAGCATGATTCCATTTATATATAGCTATAAACATATAAAACAAATAATATATGGCTAAAGATGTATGAAATTTATTGAAAACACGTAAATGAAAACAAGGAAGTGGTGAGCATAAATTCAGGCTACTGTTTACCTCTGAGGAGGGAGCAATGGGAATGGAATCTTGCATGGACTCACATGAGTCTCAGACCGTGGGGGAGGGACTGAAGGTGTTTGAGAGGTATGCGATCTTTTATTTTGATATGTATTTTATTTTTAAAAACCCTATTGACTATTCAGTGTTTAATGAAAACAATTTTTAAAGCTCAAATTCCAATTTGTTAACATACCTGACAATTTTTCTGGTAACCTTCTCTTTTTTTCTTAAATCTATGAGAATTGTTTTTAAATAGAATGATTTGTTATTTTTTCTCTTCATTTTCTACCACTCCACTCAAAAAAAAGGCCAAAGAAAAATGTAAGAACTTTTTCATCACTCACTTTTAAGAATCTGAATCCTAGAATAAAGAGACATAAAAACTGCATTTCTAGAGGATAAAGATCTCCCCCCATTCTTTTCTTAAGTCTCCAAGTTCTTTCTGTTTCCTGAGGTTACCAACATAGCCTTCATTGAAATACTTGTGTTGAAGACAGGTCTGCTAACAGAAACTTGGAATGGCATTAGCAGTATAAGTAGAATAAAATCATATCTGTAAAAATTCACTGACTGTGTGCTTACAGATTTGTGCAGTGACAGAGAAGTACTTGAAATATATGTGAATCCACAGACTTACATATAAAATAACAAGATTATGAAAATGCAGCAACCTGGAAGGTTAACATCATGCTTTACAATGAAAGCAAGAGCATCACAAATATTACATGCACTATTAGTTAGGTGCTCAAATTATAGTCAATTCAGAGCATGGAAAGGGAGAGAGTATTTTCCTACTGAAAGGTCTTAAAATGCGTTTTTAATCATTTCATCCTTATGCTTCAGGTCATTAGAGGAGTCTAGTGAAATAATCCTGTTAGTTTTAGCCACAGCATTGTAAAAGTGTAGAATCATCTTTTCAAAAAGTATTCAGTCATGGAATCCTTGATCAAATGAAAAAGCAAACAACTTTGTTCAAAATATGTATAACACCATTTCCAGTCATAGGATTTCAATGAGGACTAGCAACTATGTTTGTATCTTTTTGTTAAGTACACAAAATGTACTTACTCTACAGTTGCCTTAACAGATGCACACTCCACAAAATCTTAAATATGTCTTCCTGCCTAGTGAGAGTCCTTTGGCTATTCCAAGTAAGTTAGAATCTGATGTCTTCAAAGAATAACAATATGTCAGGCAAACAATAAAATGTAAATAAGAAAAAGAATAAACTTATAATGTTTTATTCAATTA